>NW_028227278.1:8335254-8412154 GCF_978045245.1 Mus caroli
GTGATTTTCTCATTTTTCGACTTTTTCAGGGTTTCTCACCATATTGCAAGTCCTACAAGTGTGAATTTATTTTTTTTTGGACTTTTTTAGGGTTTCTCACCATATTCCAGCTCCTACAGTGTGTTTTTGTCATTTTTTGTCTTTTTCACGGTTTCTCATCTTATTCCAAGTCCTATATTGTGATTTTCTCATTTTTTGACTTTTTCAGGGTTTCTCACCATATTGCAGGTACTACACGTTTGATTTTCTTATTTTTGATCTTTCAGGGTTTCTCACCATATTCCAGGTACTACAGTGTGATTTTCTCATTTTTGACTTTTCAGGGTTTCTCATCATATTCCAAGTCCTAGAGTGTGATTTTCTCTTTTTTCGACTTTTTCAGAGTTTCTCACCATATTCCAGGTCCTACAGTGTGATTTTCTAATTTAAAACTTTTTCAGGGTTTCTCAACATATTCCAACTCCTTCAGTGTATTTTTCTCATTTTTCGACTTTTTTAGGGTTTCTCATCTTATTCCAAGTCCTACAGTGTGATTTTCTCATTTTAAGACTTTTTCAGGGTTTCTCAACATATTCCAGGTCCTACAGTGTGATTTTCTCATTTTTCGACTTTTTCAGTGTTTCTCACCATATTGGAGGTTCTACAAGTGTGATTTTCTTATTTTTCGACTTTTTCAGGGTTTACTCACCATATTCCAGCTTCTACAGTGTATTTTTCTCATTTTTTGACTTTTTCACGGTTTCTCATTATATTCTAAATCCTACAGTGTGATTTTCTCATTTTTGGAATTTTTCAGGTTTTCTCACCATATTGCAGGGTACTACAAGTTTGATTTTCTTATTTTTCGACTGTTTCAGTGTTTCTCACCATATTGCAGGTCCAAATGTGTGATTTTCTCATTTTGAGACTTTTTCAATGTTTCTCACCATATTCCAGCTACTGCAGTCTAATTTTCTCATTTTTGACTTTTTCAGGGTTTCTCATCATATTCCAAGTCCTAGAGTGTGATTTTCTCTTTTTTTGACTTTTTCAGAGTTTCTCACCATATTCCAGGTCTTACAGTGTGATTTTCTCTTTTTATGACTTTTTTAGGGTTTCTCAACATATTCCAACTCCTTCAGTGTATTTTTCTCATTTTTCGACTTTTTTAGGGTTTCTCATCTTATTCCAAGTCCTACAGTGTGATTTTCTCATTTTTGACTTTTTCAGGGTTTCTCATCATATTCCAAGTCCTAGAGTGTGATTTTTCCAATTTTTCGCCTTTTTTAGAGTTTCTCACCATATTCCAGGTTCCACAGTGTGATTTTCTCATTTTTTGACTTTTTCAGGATTGCTCACCATATTCCATCTTCTACATTGTGATTTTCTCATTTTTCAACTTTTTCAGGGTTTCTCATCTTATTCCAAGTCCTACAGTGTGATTTTCTCATTTTTCGACTTTTTCAGGGTTTCTCACCATATTGCAGTTCCTACACGTGTGAATTTCTTATTTTTGGACTTTTTCAGGGTTTCTCACCATATTCCAGGTACTACAGTGTGATTTTCACATTTTAAGACTTTTCAGGGTCTCTCACCATATTGCATGTCCTACAAGTGTGTATATCTTATTTTTCTACTTTTTAACGGTTTCTCTCCATATTCCATCTCCTACCGTGTACTTTTGTCATTTTTTGTCTTTTTCACGGGTTCTCATTTTATTCCAAGTCCTATAGTGTGATTTTCTCATTTTTTGACTTTTTCAGGGTTTCTCAACATATTCCAAGTCCTACAGTGTGATTTTCTCATTTTTTGACTTTTTCAGGGTTTCTCATCTTATTCCAAGTCCTAGAGTGTGATTTTTCTAATTTTTCGACTTTTTCAGATTTTATCACCATATTCCTTTTACTACAGTGTGATTTTTCTCATTTTTTGACTTTTTCAAGGTTTCTCACCATATTCCATGTCCTACAGTGTGATTTTCTCATTTTAAGACTTTTTCAGGGTTTGTCACCATATTCCAGGTACTACAGTGTAATTTTCTCATTTTACACTTTCTCAGTGTTTCTGACCAAATTCCAGGACCTACTGTGTGATTTTCTCATTTTTCGACTTTTTCAGGGTTTTTCACCATATTGGAGATCCTACAAGTGTGGTTTTCTTATTTTTCGACTCTTTCAGGGTTTCTCATGATATTCCAGCTCCTACAGTGTATTATTCTCATTTTTTGACTTTTTCACGGTTTCTCATCATATTCCAAATCCTACAGTGTGATTTTCTCATTTTTGGAATTTTTCAGGGTTTCTCACCATATTGCAGGTACTACAAGTTTGATTTTCTTATTTTTCGACTGTTTCAGTTTTTCTTACCATATTGCAGGTCCTACCATGTGATTTTCTCATTTTTTGACTTTTTCAAGGTTTCTCACCATATTGCAGGTACTACAAGTTTGATTTTCTTATTTTTCGATCTTTCAGGGTTTCTCACCATATTCCAGGTCCTACTGTTTGATTTTCTCATTTTTAGACTTTTTCAGGGTTTCTCACCATATTCCAGGTACTACAGTGTGATTTTCTCATTTTTTGACTTTTTCAGGGTTTCTCATCATATTCCAAGTCCTAGAGTGTTATTTTCTCTTTTTTCGACTTTATCAGAGTTTCTCACCATATTCTAGGTCCTACAGTGTGATTTTCTCATTTTAAGACTTTTTCAGGGTTTCTCAACATATTCCAACTCCATTAGTGTATTTTTCTCATTTTTCGACTTTTTTAGGGTTTCTCATCTTATTCCAAGTTCTACAGTGTGATTTTCTCATTTTAAGACTTTTTCAGGGTTTCTCAACATATTCCAGGTCCTACAGTGTGATTTTCTCATTTTTCAACTTTTTCAGGGTTTCTCAACATATTGGAGGTTGTACAAGTGTGATTTTCTTATTTTTCGACTTTTTCAGGGTTTACTCACCATATTCCAGCTTCTACAGTGTATTTTGCTCATTTTTTGACTTTTTCACGGTTTCTCATCATATTCTAAATCCTACAGTGTGATTTTCTCATTTTTGGAATTTTTCAGGGGTTTCTCACAATATTGCAGGTACTACAAGTTTGATTTTCTTATTTTTCGACTGTTTCAGTGTTTCTCACCATATTGCAGGTCCAAATGTGTGATTTTCTCATTTTGAGACTTTTCCAATGTTTCTCACCATATTCCAGCTACTACAGTCTGATTTTCAAATTTTTGACTTTTTCAGGGTTTCTCATCATATTCCAAGTCCTAGAGTGTGATTTTCTCTTTTTTCGACTTTTTCAGAGTTTCTCACCATATTCCAGGTCCTACAGTGTGATTTTCCCATTTTAAGACTTTTTCAGGGTTTCTCAACATATTCCAACTCCTTCAGTGTATTTTTCTCATTTTTCGACTTTTTTAGGGTTTCTCATCTTATTCCAAGTCCTACAGTGAAATTTTCTCATTTTTTGACTTTTTCAGTGTGTCTCATCTTATTCCAAGTCCTACAGTCTGATTTTCTCATTTTTGACTTTTTCAGGGTTTCTCATCATATTCCAAGTCCTAGAGTGTGATTTTTCCAATTTTTCGCCTTTTTCAGAGTTTCTCACCATATTCCAGGTTCCACAGTGTGATTTTCTCATTTTTTGACTTTTTCAGGATTGCTCACCATATTCCATCTTCTACATTGTGATTTTCTCATTTTTCAACTTTTTCAGGGTTTCTCATCTTATTCCAAGTCCTACAGTGAAATTTTCTCATTTTTTGACTTTTTCAGGGTGTCTCATCTTATTCCAAGTCCTACAGTGTGATTTTCTCATTTTTCGACTTTTTCAGGGTTTCTCACCATATTGCAGTTCCTACACGTGTGAATTTCTTATTTTTGGACTTTTTCAGGATTTCTCACCATATTCCAGGTACTACAGTGTGATTTTCACATTTTAAGACTTTTTCAGTGTCTCTCACCATATTGCATGTCCTACAAGTGTGTATATCTTATTTTTCTACTTTTTAACGGTTTCTCTCCATATTCCATCTCCTACCGTGTACTTTTGACATTTTTTGTCTTTTTCACGGGTTCTCATTTTATTCCAAGTCCTACAGTGTGATTTTCTCATTTTTTGACTTTTTCAGGGTTTCTCATCATATTCCAAGTCCTACAGTGTGATTTTCTCATTTTTTGACTTTTTCAGTGTTTCTCATCTTATTCCAAGTCCTAGAGTGTGATTTTTCTAATTTTTCGACTTTTTCAGATTTTATCACCATATTCCTTTTACTACAGTGTGATTTTTCTCATTTTTTGACTTTTTCAAGGTTTCTCATCATATTCCATGTCCTACAGTGTGATTTTCTCATTTTAAGACTTTTTCAGGGTTTGTCACCATATTCCAGGTACTACAGTGTGATTTTCTTATTTTACACTTTTTCAGTGTTTCTGACCAAATTCCAGGACCTACTGTGTGATTTTCTCATTTTTCGACTTTTTCAGGGTTTCTCACCATATTCCAGGTCCTACACTGTGATTTTCTCATTTTTCGACTTTTTCAGGGTTTTTCACCATATTGGAGGTCCTACAAGTGTGGTTTTCTTATTTTTCGACTCTTTCAGGGTTTCTCATGATATTCCAGCTCCTACAGTGTATTATTCTCATTTTTTGACTTTTTCACGGTTTCTCATCATATTCCAAATCCTACAGTGTGATTTTCTCATTTTTGGAATTTTTCAGGGTTTCTCACCATATTGCAGGTACTACAAGTTTGATTTTCTTATTTTTCGACTGTTTCAGTTTTTCTTACCATATTGCAGGTCCTACCATGTGATTTTCTCATTTTTTGACTTTTTCAGGTTTTCTCACCATATTGCAGGTACTACAAGTTTGATTTTCTTATTTTTCGATCTTTCAGGGTTTCTCACCATATTCCAGGTCCTACTGTTTGATTTTCTCATTTTTAGACTTTTTCAGGGTTTCTCACCATATTCCAGGTACTACAGTGTGATTTTCTCATTTTTTGACTTTTTCAGGGTTTCTCATCATATTCCAAGTCCTAGAGTGTGATTTTCTCTGTTTTCGACTTTATCAGAGTTTCTCACCATATTCTAGGTCCTACAGTGTGATTTTCTCATTTTAAGACTTTTTCAGGGTTTCTCAACATATTCCAACTCCTTTAGTGTATTTTTCTCATTTTTCGACTTTTTTAGGGTTTCTCATCTTATTCCAAGTTCTACAGTGTGATTTTCTCATTTTAAGACTTTTTCAGGGTTTCTCAACATATTCCAGGTCCTACAGTGTGATTTTCTCATTTTTCAACTTTTTCAGGGTTTCTCAACATTTTGGAGGTTGTACAAGTGTGATTTTCTTATTTTTCGACTTTTTCAGGGTTTACTCACCATATTCCAGCTTCTACAGTGTATTTTTCTCATTTTTTGACTTTTTCACGGTTTCTCATCATATTCTAAATCCTACAGTGTGATTTTCTCATTTTTGGAATTTTTCAGGGGTTACTCACCATATTGCAGGTACTACAAGTTTGATTTTCTTATTTTTCGACTGTTTCAGTGTTTCTCACCATATTCCAGGTCCTACTGTTTGATTTTTTCATTTTTAGACTTTTTCAGGGTTTCTCACCATATTCTAGGTACTACAGTGTGATTTTCTCATTTTTTGACTTTTTCAGGGTTTCTCATCATATTCCAAGTCCTAGAGTGTGATTTTCTCTTTTTTCGACTTTTTCAGAGTTTCTCACCATATTCCAGGTCCTACAGTGTGATTTTCCCATTTTAAGACTTTTTCAGGGTTTCTCAACATATTCCAACTCCTTCAGTGTATTTTTCTCATTTTTCGACTTTTTTAGGGTTTTTCATCTTATTCCAAGTCCTACAGTGAAATTTTCTCATTTTTTGACTTTTTCAGGGTGTCTCATCTTATTCCAAGTCCTACAGTGTGATTTTCTCATTTTTCGACTTTTTCAGGGTTTCTCACCATATTGCAGGTCCTACACGTGTGAATTTCTTATTTTTGGACTTTTTCAGGGTTTCTCACCATATTCCAGGTACTACAGTGTGATTTTCACATTTTAAGACTTTTCAGGGTCTCTCACCATATTGCATGTCCTACAAGTGTGTATATCTTATTTTTCTACTTTTTAACGGTTTCTCTCCATATTCCATCTCCTACCGTGTACTTTTGTCATTTTTTGTCTTTTTCACGGGTTCTCATTTTATTCCAAGTCCTACAGTGTGATTTTCTCATTTTTTGACTTTTTCAAGTTTTCTCACCATATTCCATGTCCTACAGTGTGATTTTCTCATTTTAAGACTTTTTCAGGGTTTGTCACCATATTCCAGGTACTACAGTGTGATTTTCTTATTTTACACTTTTTCAGTGTTTCTGACCAAATTCCAGGACCTACTGTGTGATTTTCTCATTTTTAGACTTTTTCAGGGTTTCTCACCATATTCCAGGTCCTACACTCTGATTTTCTAATTTTTCGACTTTTTCAGGGTTTTTCACCATATTGGAGGTCCTACAAGTGTGGTTTTCTTATTTTTCGACTCTTTCAGGGTTTCTCATCATATTCCAGCTCCTACAGTGTATTATTCTCATTTTTTAACTTTTTCACGGTTTCTCATCATATTCCAAATCCTACAGTGTGATTTTCTCATTTTTGGAATTTTTCAGGGTTTCTCACCATATTGCAGGTACTACAAGTTTGATTTTCTTATTTTTCGATCTTTCAGGGTTTCTCACCAAATTCCAGGTCCTACTGTTTGATTTTCTCAATTTTAGACTTTTTCAGGGTTTCTCACCATATTCCAGGTACTACAGTGTGATTTTCTCATTTTTCGACTTTTTCAGGGTTTCTCACCATATTGCAGGTCCTACAAGTATGAATTTCTTATTTTTGGACTTTTTCAGGGTTTCTCACCATATTCCAGGTCCTACAGTGTGATTTTCTCATTTTAAGACTTTTTCAGTGTTTCTCACCATATTCCAGGTACTACTGCGTGATTTTCTCATTTTTCGACTTTTTCAGGGTTTCTCACCATATTGCAAGTCCTACAAGTGTGAATTTCTTATTTTTGGACTTTTTTAGGGTTTCTCACCATATTCCAGGTCCTACAGTGTGATTTTGTCATTTTTAGACTTTTTCAGGGTTTCTCACCATATTGGAGGTTCTACAAGTGTGATTTTCTTATTTTTCGACTTTTTCAGGGTTTCTCACCATATTGGAGGTTCTACAAGTGTGATTTTCTTATTTTTCGACTTTTTCAGGGTTTACTCACCATATTCCAGCTTCTACAGTGTATTTTTCTCATTTTTTGACTTTTTCACGGTTTCTCATCATATTCTAAATCCTACAGTGTGATTTTCTCATTTTTGGAATTTTTCAGGGTTTCTCACCATATTGCAGGTACTACAAGTTTGATTTTCTTATTTTTCGACTGTTTCAGTGTTTCTCACCATATTGCAGGTCCAACTGTGTGATTTTCTCATTTTGAGACTTTTTCAATGTTTCTCACCATATTCCAGCTACTACAGTCTGATTTTCTCATTTTTGACTTTTTCAGGGTTTCTCATCATATTCCAAGTCCTAGAGTGTGATTTTTCCAATTTTTCGCCTTTTTCAGAGTTTCTCACCATATTCCAGGTACTACTGCGTGATTTTCTCATTTTTCGACTTTTTCAGGGTTTCTCACCATATTGCAAGTCCTACAAGTGTGAATTTCTTATTTTTGGACTTTTTTAGGGTTTCTCACCATATTCCAGGTCCTACAGTGTGATTTTGTCATTTTTAGACTTTTTCAGGGTTTCTCACCATATTGGAGGTTCTACAAGTGTGATTTTCTTATTTTTCGACTTTTTCAGGGTTTACTCACCATATTCCAGCTTCTACAGTGTATTTTTCTCATTTTTTGACTTTTTCACGGTTTCTCATCATATTCTAAATCCTACAGTGTGATTTTCTCATTTTTGGAATTTTTCAGGGTTTCTCACCATATTGCAGGTACTACAAGTTTGATTTTCTTATTTTTTGACTGTTTCAGTGTTTCTCACCATATTGCAGGTCCAACTGTGTGATTTTCTCATTTTGAGACTTTTTCAATGTTTCTCACCATATTCCAGCTACTACAGTCTGATTTTCTCATTTTTGACTTTTTCAGGGTTTCTCATCATATTCCAAGTCCTAGAGTGTGATTTTTCCAATTTTTCGCCTTTTTCAGAGTTTCTCACCATATTCCAGGTTCCACAGTGTGATTTTCTCATTTTTTGACTTTTTCAGGATTGCTCACCATATTCCATCTTCTACATTGTGATTTTCTCATTTTTCAACTTTTTCAGGGTTTCTCATCTTATTCCAAGTCCTACAGTGAAATTTTCTCATTTTCTGACTTTTTCAGGGTGTCTCATTTTATTCCAAGTCCTACAGTGTGATTTTCTCATTTTTCGACTTTTTCAGGGTTTCTCACCATATTGCAGGTCCTACACGTGTGAATTTCTTATTTTTGGACTTTTTCAGGGTTTCTCACCATATTCCAGGTACTACAGTGTGATTTTCTCATTTTAAGACTTTTTCATGGTCTCTCACAATATTGCATGTCCTACAAGTGTGTATATCTTATTTTTCTACTTTTTAACGGTTTCTCTCCATATTCCATCTCCTACCGTGTACTTTTGTCATTTTTTGTCTTTTTCACGGTTTCTTATTTTATTCCAAGTCCTACAGTGTGATTTTCTCATTTTTTGACTTTTTCAGGGTTTCTCATCATATTCCAAGTCCTACAGTGTGATTTTCTCATTTTTTGACTTTTTCAGGGTTTCTCATCTTATTACAAGTCCTAGAGTGTGATTTTTCTAATTTTTCAACTTTTTCAGATTTTATCACCATATTCTTTTACTACAGTTTGATTTTTCTCATTTTTGACTTTTTCAAGGTTTCTCACCATATTCCATGTCCTAAAGTGTGATTTTCTCATTTTAAGACTTTTTCAAGGTTTCTCACCATATTCCAGGTACTATAGTGTGATTTTCTTATTTTACACTTTTTCAGTGTTTCTGACCAAATTCCAGGACCTAGTGCGTGATTTTCTCATTTTTCGACTTTTTCAGGGTTTCTCACCATATTCCAGGTCCTACACTGTGATTTTCTCATTTTTCGTCTTTTTCAGGGTTTTTCACCATATTGGAGGTCCTACAAGTGTGGTTTTCTTATTTTTCGACTCTTTCAGGGTTTCTCATCATATTCCAGCTCCTACAGTGTATTATTCTCATTTTTTGACTTTTTCACGGTTTCTCATCATATTCCAAATCCTACAGTGTGATTTTCTCATTTTTGGAATTTTTCAGGGTTTCTCACCATATTGGAGGTACTACAAGTTTGATTTTCTTATTTTTCGACTGTTTCAGTGTTTCTCACCATACTGCAGATCCTATTGTGTGATTTTTCTCATTTTTCGTCTTTTTCAGGGTTTCTCATCATATTCCAAGCCCTACAGTCTGATTTTTCTAATTTTTTGACTTTTTCAGAGTTTCTCAACATATTCCAGGTTCTACAGTGTGATTTTTCTAATTTTTAAAATTTTTCAGGGTTGCTCACCATACTCGATCTTCTACAGTGTGATTTTCTCATTTTTCGACTGTGTCAGGGTTTCTCACTATATTGCAGGTCCTACAAGTGTGAATTTCTTATTTTTGGACTTTTTCAGGGTTTCTCATCATATTCCAAGTCCTATAGTGTGATTTTTGCATTTTTCGAATTTTTCAGGGATATCCCAGGTTCTCTGGAAGAGGAGCCAATGATGTTAATTGTTGAGCCCTTTCAGTGGCGCCACCCATCTTTAAATATTTAGAAGTATATGTGAGGCTGTGTTTATGTACATCATATGCAGACCATAAATGTGATTTAGATTCTCCAGAATCTGAAACCCTCTTCTGGAGTGTCTGAAGGCAGCTACAGTGTACTTATATCAAATAAATAAATAAATAAATAAATAAATAAATAAATAAATAAATAAATAAATAAACATTTTTTAAACAGGATAAGAAAGAAAGAAAGACCAGGCAGGCCTGAAATCCTTATCTCTGTCTGTCTGTCTGTCTGTCTACAGTCTGTCTGATCCCCTTGGACTCGAGATCGGCCACCATATAGTTGCTGGTAGTTGATCCCAGGTTCTCTAGAAGAGAAGACAATGCTGTTAACTGTTGAGCCCTTTCAATGGGCCCACCCATCTTTAAATTTTTAGAAGTATATGTGAGGCTGTGTTTCTGTACATCATATGCAGACCATAAGAGGGATTTAGATTCTCCAGAATCTGACACCCTCTTCTGGATTGTTTGAAGACAGCTACATTGTACTTATATCTAATAAATACATAAATAAATAAATAAACATTTTTAAAAAAGGATAAGAAAGAAAGAAAGACCAGGCAGGCCTGCCATCCTTATCCTTGTCTTTCTGTCTGTCTGTCTGATCACCTGGTACTGGACATGGGACACCATATAGTTGCTGGTAGTTGATCCCAGGATCTCTGGTAGAGGAGACAATGCTGTTAATTGTTGAGCCCTTTCAGTTGCCCCACACATCATTAAATTTTTAGAAGTATATGTGAGGTTGTGTGTATGTACATCATATGGAGACCATAAGAGGGATATAGATTCTCCAGAATCGGACACCCTCTTCTGGAGTGTCTGAAGACAGCTACAGTGTACTTATATCTAATAAATACATAAATAAATAAATAAATAAATAAATAAACAAACAAACATTTTTTTAAAAGGATAAGAAAGAAAGAAAGAAAGAAAGAAAGACCAGGCAGGACTGCCATTCTTATCTTTGTCTTTCTGTCTGTCTCTCTGTCTGTCTGTCTGTCTGATCTCCTGGAACTGGAGATGGGCCACCATATAGTTGCTGGCAGTTGATCCCAGGTCCTCTGAAGTGGAGACAATGCTGTTAATTATTCAGCCCTTTCAGTGGCCCCACCCATCTTTAAATTTCTAGAAGTAAATGTGATGCTGTGTTTATGTACATCATATTCAGATCATAAGAGAAATTTAGATTCTCCAGTATCTGACACCGTCTTTTGTAGTGTCTATGACGTATACAGTGTACTTATATCTAATAAATACATAAATAAATAAATAAACATTTTTAAAAAACGATACGAAAGAAAGAAAGACCAGGCAGGCCTGCCATCCTTATCTCTGTCTGTCTCTCTGTCTGTCTGATCCCCTGGAACTGGAGATGGGCCACCATAGAGTTGCTTGTAGTTGATCCCAGGTTCTCTGGAAGAGGAGACAATGCTGTTAATTGTTGAGCCCTTTCAGTGGCCACACCCATCTTTAAATTTTTAGAAGTATATGTGAGGCTGTGTTTATGTACCGAATATGCAGACCATAAGAGGGATTTAGATTCTCCAGAATCTGACACCCTCTTCTGGTGTGTATGAAGACAGCTACATTGTACTTATATCTAATAAATTCATAAATAAACAAATAAACATTTTTAAAAAAGGATAATAAAGAAAGAGAGACCAGGCAGGCCTGCCATCCTTGTCTGTCTGTCTGTCTGTCTGTCTGATCCCCTGGAACTGGAGATGGGCCACCATATAATTTCTGGTAGTTGATTCCAGGTTCTCTGGAAGAGGAGTCAGTGCTGTTAATTGTTGAGCCCTTTCAGTGGCCCCACCCATCTTTAAATTTTTAGAAGTATATGTGAGGCTGTGTTTATGTACATCATATGCAGACCATAAGAGGGATATAGATTCTCCAGAATCTGACACCTTCTTCGGGAGTGTTTGAAGACAGCTACAGTGTACTTATATCTAATAAATACATACGTAAATTAATAAACATTTTTTAAAAAGGATAAGAAAGAAAGAAAGACCAGGCAGGCCTGCCATCCTTATCTCTGTCTGTCTGTCTGTCTGTCTGTCTGTCTGTCTGTCTGTCTATCTGATCCCCTGGAACTGGAGAAGGGTCACCATATAGTTGCTGGTAGTTGATCCCAGATTCTCTGGAAGTAGAGACAATGCTGTTAATTGTTGAGCCCTCTCAGTTGCCCCGCCCATCTTTAAATTTTTAGAAGTATATGTGAGGCTGTGTTTATGTACATCATATGCATACCATAAGAGGGATTTAGATACTCCAGAATCTGACACCCTCTTCTGCAGTGTCTGAAGACAGCTACAGTGTATTTATATCTAATAAATTCATAAATAAATAAACATTTTAAAAAAGGATAATAACGAAAGAGAGACCAGGCAGGCCTGCCATCCTTGTCTGTCTGTCTGTCTTTCTGTCTGATCCCCTGGAACTGGAGTTGGGCCACCATATAATTGCTGGTAGTTGATCCCAGGTTCTCTGGAAGAGGAGTCAGTGCTGTTAATTGTTGAGCCCTTTCAGTAGCCCAACCAATCTTTAAATTTTTAGAAGTATATGTGAGGCTGTGTTCATGTACATCATATACATACCATAAGAGGGATTTAGATATTCCAGAATCTGACACCCTCTTCTGGAGTGTCTGAAGACAGCTACAGTGTACTTATATCTAATAAATACATAAATAATTAAATAAACATTTTTTAAAACGATAAGAAAGAAAGAAAGACCAGGCAGGCCTGCCATCCTTATCTCTGTCTGTCTGTCTGTCTGATCCCCTGGAACTGGAGATGGGCCACCATATAGTTGCTGGTAGTTGATTTCATGTTCTCTGGAAGAGGACACAATGCTGTTAATTGTTGAGCCATTTCAGTGGCCCAACACATCTTTAAATTTTTAGAAGTATATGTGAGGCTGTGTTCATGTACATCATATGCAACCATAAGAGGGATATAGATTCTCCAGAATCTTACACCCTCTTCTGGAGAGTCTGAAGACAGCTACAGTGTACTTATATCTAATAAATACATAAATAAATAAATAAATAAACAAACAAACAAATAAATAAATAAATAAATAAACATTTTTTCAACAGTATAATAAAGAAAGAAAGACCAGGCAGGCCTGCCATCCTTATATCTGTCTGTCTGTCTGTCTGTCTGATCCCCTGGAACTGGAGATGGGCCACCATATAGTTGCTGGTAGTTCATCCCAGGTTCTCTGGAAGAGGAGACAATGCTGTTAATTGTTGAGCCCTTTCAGTGACCCCACCCATCTTTAAATTTTTAGAAGTATATGTGAGACTGTGTTTATGTACATCATATGCAGACCATAAGAGGGATTTAGATTCTTCAGAATCTGACACCCTCTTCTGGAGTGTCTGAAGACAGCTACAGTGTACTTATATATAAAAAATACATTAATAAATAAATAAATAAACATTTTTTAAAAGGATAAGAAAGAAAGAAAGACCAGGCAGGCCTGCCATCCTTATCTCTGTCTGTCTGTCTGTCTGTTTGTCTGTCTGATCCCCTGAAACTGGAGATGGGCCACCATATAGTTGCTGGTAGTTGATCCCAGGTTCTCTGGAAGAGGAGACAATGCTGTTAATTGTTGGTTCTTTTCAGTGGCCCCAACCATCTTTTAATTTTTAGAAGAATATGTGAGGCTGTGTTTATGTACATCATATGCAGAACATAAGGGGGATTTACATTCTACAGAATCAAACAGCCTCTTCTGGAGTGTCTGAAGATAGCTACAGTGTACTTATATCTAATAAATACATAAATAAATAAATAAATAAATAAACCTTTTTTAAAATGATAAGAAAGAAAGAAAGACCAGGCAGGCCTGCCATCCTTATCTCTGTCTGTCTGTCTGTGTGTCTGTCTGATCCCCTGGAACTGGAAATGGGCCACCATATAATTGCTGGTTGTTGATCCCAGGTTCTCTGGAAGAGGAGACAATGCTGTTAATTGTTGATCCCTTTTAGTGGCCCCACCCATATTTAAATTTTTAGAAGTATATGAGAGGCTGTGTTTATGTACATCATATGCAGACCATAAGAGGGATTTAGATTCTCCAGAATCTGACACCCTCTTCTGGAGTGTCTGAAGACAAGTATTGTGTACTTATATCTAATAAATACATTAAAAATAAATAATTAAATAAATATAAATAAATAAATAAACATTTTTTAAAAAGATAAGAAAGAAAGAAAGACCAGGCAGGAGAGCCATCCTTATGTCTGTCTGTCTATCTGTCTGTCTGATCCCCTGGAACTGGAGATGGTCCATCATATACTTGCTGGTAGTTGACACCAGGTTCTCTGGAAGAGGAGACAATGCTGTTATTTGTTGAGCCCTTTAAGTGGCCCCACCCATCTTTAAATTTTTAGAAGTGTATGTGAGTCTCTGTTTATGTACATCATATGCATACCATAAGAGGGATTTAGATTCTCCAAAATCTGACACCCTCTTCTGGAGTGTCTGAAGACAGCTACAGTGTACTTATATCTAATAAATATATACATAAATAAATAAATAAATAAATAAACATTTTTTGAAAAAGGATAAGAAAGAAAGAAAGACCAGGCAGGCCGTCCATCCATATCTCTGTCTGTCTGTCTGTCTGTCTATCTGATCCCCGGGAAATGGAGATGGGCCACCATAGAGTTGCTGGTAGTGATCCAAGGTTCTCTGGAAGAGGAGACAATGCTGTTAATTGTTGAGCCCTTTCAGTGGCCCCACACTTCTTTAAATTTTTAGAAGTATACTTGAGGCTGTGTATATGTACATCATATGCAGACCATAAGAGGGATTTAGATTCTCCAGAATATGACACCCTCTACTGGAGTGTCTGAACAGCTACAGTGTACTTATATCTAATAAATAAATAAATAAATAATTAAATAAATAAATAAATAAATAAATAAATAAATAAATAAATAAACATTTTTTAAAAAGGATTAGAAAGAAAGACCAGGCAGGCCTGCCATCCATATCTCTGTCTGTCTGTCTGTCTGTCTATCTGATCCCCGGGAACTGGAGATGGGCCACCATATAGTTGCTGGTAGTTGATCCCAGGTTCTCTAGAAGAGGAGACAATGCTGTTAATGTTGAGCCCTTTCAGTGGCCCTACCCATCTTTAAATTTTTAGAAGTGTATATGAGGCCATGTTTATGTACATCATATGCAGACCAGAAGAGGGATTTAGATTCATCAGAATCTGACACCTTCTTCTGGAGTGTCTGAAGACAGCTACAGTGAACTTATATCTAATAAATAAATAAATGAATAAATAAATAAATAAATAAATAAACATTATTTAAACAGGATAAGAAAGAAAGAAAGACCAGGCAGGCCTTCCATCCATATCACTGTCTGTCTGTCTGTCTGTCTGTCTATCTGATCCCCGGGAACTGGAGATGGGCCACCATATTGTTGCTGGTAGTTGATCCCAGGTTCTCTGGCAGAGGAGACAATGCTGTTAATTGTTGAGCCCTTTCAGTCGCCTCACCCATCCTTAAATTTTTAGAAGTGTATGTGAGGCTGTGTTTATGTACATCATATGCAGACCATAAGAGGGATTTAGATTGTCCAGAATCTGACACCCTCTTCTGGAGTGTCTGAAGACAGCTACAGTGTATTTATATCTAATAAATAAATAAATAAATAAATAAACATTTTTTAAAATGAATAAGAAATAAAGAAAGACAAGGCAGGAGTGCCATCCTTATCTCTGTGTATCTGATCACCTGGAACTGGAGATGGTACATCATATACTTGCTGGTAGTTGATACCAGGTTCTCTGGAAGAGTAGACAATGCTGTTAATTGTTGAGCCCTTTCAGTGGCCCCACCCATCTTTAAATTTTTAGAAGTATATGTGAGTCTCTGTTTATGTACATCATATGCAGACCATAAGAGGGATTTAGATTCTCCAGTATCTCACACCCTCATCTGGAGTGTCTGCAGACAGCTACAGTGTACTTATATCTAATAAATACATAAATAAATAAATAAATAAATGAATAAATAAACATTTTTTAAAAAGGATAAGAAAGAAAGAAAGACTAGGCAGGCCTGCCATCCTTATCTCTGTCTGTCTGTCTGTCTGTCTGTCTGATCCTCTGATACTGGATATGGGCCACCATATAGTTGCTGGTAGTTGATCCCAGGTTCTCTGGAAGAGGAGACAATGCTGTTAATTGTTGAGACATTTCAGTGGTCCCACCCATTTTTAAATATTTAGAAGTGTATGTGAGGCTGTGTTTATGTACATAATATGCAGACCATAAAAGGGATTTAGATTCTCCAGAATCTGACACCCTCTTCTGGAGTGTCTGAAGACAGCTAAAGTGTACTGATGCCTAATAAATAAATAGATAAATAAATAAATACATAAATAAACATTTTTTAAAAGGATAAGAAAGAAAGAAAGACCAGGCAGGCCTACCATCCATATCTCTGTCTGTCTGTCTGTCTGTCTATCTGATCCCCGGGAACTGGAGATGGGCCACCATATAGTTGCTGGTAGTTGATCCAAGGTTCTCTGGAAGAGGAGACAATGCTGTTAATTGTTGAGCCCTTTCAGTGGCCCCACACTTCTTTAAATTTTTAGAAGTATACTTTAGGCTATGTTTATGTACATCTTATGCACATTATAAGATGATTTAGATTCTCCAGAATCTGACACTCTCTACTGGAGTGTCAGAAGACAGCTACAGTGTATTTATATCTAATAAATACATAAATAAATAAATAAATAAATAAATAAATAAATAAATAAATAAATAAACATTTTTTAAAAAGGATAAGAAAGAAAGAAAGACCAGGCAGGCCTTCCATCCATATCTCTGTCTTTCTGTCTGTCTGTCTATCTGATCCCCTGGAACTGTAGATGGGCCACCATATAGTTGCTGGTAGTTGATCCCAGGTTCTCTGGAGGAGGAGACAATGCTGTTAATGTTGAGCCCTTTCTTTTTTTTTTTTTTTTTTTTTTTTTTTTTTTTTTTTTGGTTTTTGGAGACAGGGTTTCTCTGTGTAGCCCTGGCTGTCCTGGAACTCACTTTGTAGACCAGGCTGGCTTCGAACTCAGAAATCTGCCTGCCTCTGCCTCCCGAGTGCTGGGATTAAAGGCGTGCACCAACACGACCAGCTTGTTGAGCCCTATCAGTGGCCCTACCCATGTTTAAATTTTTAGAAGTATATGTGAGGCTGTGTTTATGTACATCATATGCAGACCAGAAGAGGGATTTAGAGTCATCAGAATCTGACACCCTCTACTGGAGTGTCTGAAGACAGCTACTGTGTACTTATATCTAATAAATAAATAAATAAATAAATAAATAAATAAATAAACATTATTTAAACAGGATAAGAAAGAAAGAAAGAAAGACCAGGCAGGCCTTCCATCCATATCTCTGTCTGTCTGTCTGTCTGTCTATCTAATCCCCGGGAACTGGAGATGGGCCACCATATAGTTGCTGGTAGTTGATCCCAGGTTCTCTGGAAGAGGAGACAATGCTGTTAATTGTTGAGCCCTTTCAGTCGCCCCACCCATCCTTAAATTTTTAGAAGTGTATGTGAGGCTGTGTTTATGTACATCATATGCAGACCTTAAGAGGGATTTAGATTGTCCAGAATCTGACACCCTCTTCTGGAGTGTCTGAAGACAGCTACAGTGTATTTATATCTAATAAATAAATAAATAAATAAATAAATAAATAAATAAATATATAAATAAACATTTTTTAAAACGGATAAGAAATAAAGAAAGACCAGGCAGGAGAGCCATCCTTATCTCTGTCTGTCTATCTGTCTGTCTGATCCCCTGGAACTGGAGATGGTCCATCATATACTTGCTGGTAGTTGACACCAGGTTCTCTGGAAGAGGAGACAATGCTGTTATTTGTTGAGCCCTTTAAGTGGCCCCACCCATCTTTAAATTTTTAGAAGTGTATGTGAGTCTCTCTTTATGTACATCATATGCATACCATAAGAGGGATTTAGATTCTCCAGAATCTGACACCCTCTTCTGGAGTGTCTGAAGACAGCTACAGTGTATTTATATCTAATAAATAAATAAATAAATAAATAAATAAATAAATAAATAAATAAACATTTTTAAAAAAGGAATAGAAAGAAAGACCAGGCAGGCCTGCCATCCATATCTCTGTCTGTCTGTCTGTCTGTCTATCTGATCCCCATAACTGGTGATGGGCCACCATATAGTTGCTGGTAGTTGATCCCAGGTTCTCTGGAAGAGGAGACAATGCTGTTAATTGTTGAGCCCTTTCGGTGGCCCTACCCATCTTTAAATTTTTAGAAGTGTATATGAGGCCGTGTTTATGTACATCATATGCAGACCAGAAGAGGGATTTAGATTCATCAGTATCTGACACCCTCTTCTGGAGTGTCTGAAGACAGCTACAGTGTACTAATATCTAATAAATAAATAAATGAATAAATAAATAAATAAATAAATAAATAAATAAACATTATTTAAACAGGATAAGAAAGAAAGAAAGACCAGGCAGGCCTTCCATCCATATCTCTGTCTGTCTGTCTGTCTGTCTGTCTATCTGATCCCCGGGAACTGGAGATGGGCCACCATATTGTTGCTGGTAGTTGATCCCAGGTTCTCTGGAAGAGGAGACAATGCTGTTAATTGTTGAGCCCTTTCAGTCGCCCCACCCATCCTTAAATTTTTAGAAGTGTATGTGAGGCTGTGTTTATGTACATCATATGCAGACCATAAGAGGGATTTAGATTGTCCAGAATCTGACACCCTCTTCTGGAGTGTCTGAAGACAGCTACAGTGTATTTATATCTAATAAATAAATAAATAAATAAATAAATAAATAAATAAATAAATTAATAAATAAACATTTTTTAAAATGGATAAGAAATAAAGAAAGACAAGGCAGGAGTGCCATCCTTATCTCTGTCTGTCTGATCCCCTGGAACTGGAGATGGTCCATCATATACTTGCTGGTAGTTGATACCAGGTTCTCTGGAAGAGGAGACAATGCTGTTATTTATTGAGCCCATTAAGTGGCCCCACCCATCTTTAAATTTTTAGAGGTGTATGAGAGTCTCTGTTTATGTACATCATATGCAGACCATAAGAGGGATTTAGATTCTCCAGAATCTGACACCCTCTTCTGGAGTGTCTGAAGACAGCTACAGTGTACTTATATCTAATAAATATAAATAAATAAATAAATAAATAAATAAATAAATAAACATTTTTAAAAAAGGATAAGAAAGAAAGAAAAATCAGGCAGGCCTGCCATCCTTATCTCTGTCTGTCTGCCTGTCTGTCTGTCTGATCCTCTGATACTGGATATGGGCCACCATATAGTTGCTGGTAGTTGATCCCAGGTTCTCTGGAAGAGGAGACAATGCTGTTAATTGTTGAGACCTTTCAGTGGTCCCACCCATCTTTAAATATTTAGAAGTGTATGTGAGGCTGTGTTTATGTACATCATATGCAAACCATAAGAGGGATTTAGATTCTCCAGAAACTGACACCCTCTTCTGGAGTGTCTGAAGACAGCTACAGTGTATTTATATCTAATAAATAAATAAATAAATAAATAAATAAATAAATAAATAAATAAACATTTTTAAAAAAGGAATAGAAAGAAAGACCAGGCAGGCCTGCCATCCATATCTCTGTCTGTCTGTCTGTCTGTCTATCTGATCCCCATAACTGGAGATGGGCCACCATATAGTTGCTGGTAGTTGATCCCAGGTTCTCTGGAAGAGGAGACAATGCTGTTAATTGTTGAGCCCTTTCAGTGGCCCTACCCATCTTTAAATTTTTAGAAGTGTATATGAGGCCGTGTTTATGTACATCATATGCAGACCAGAAGAGGGATTTAGATTCATCAGAATCTGACACCCTCTTCTGGAGTGTCTGAAGACAGCTACAGTGTACTTATATCTAATAAATAAAAAAATGAATAAATAAATAAATAAATAAATAAATAAATAAATAAATAAACATTATTTAAACAGGATAAGAAAGAAAGAAAGACCAGGCAGGCCTTCCATCCATATCTCTGTCTGTCTGTCTGTCTGTCTGTCTGTCTATCTGATCCCCGGGAACTGGAGATGGGCCACCATATTGTTGCTGGTAGTTGATCCCAGGTTCTCTGGAAGAGGAGACAATGCTGTTAATTGTTGAGCCCTTTCAGTCGCCCCACCCATCCTTAAATTTTTAGAATTGTATGTGAGGCTGTGTTTATGTACATCATATGCAGACCATAAGAGGGATTTAGATTGTCCAGAATCTGACACCCTCTTCTGGAGTGTCTGAAGACAGCTACAGTGTATTTATATCTAATAAATAAATAAATAAATAAATAAATAAATAAATAAATAAACATTTTTTAAAATGGATAAGAAATAAAGAAAGACAAGGCAGGAGTGCCATCCTTATCTCTGTCTGACTGATCCCCTGGAACTGGAGATGGTCCATCATATACTTGCTGGTAGTTGATACCAGGTTCTCTGGAAGAGGAGACAATGCTGTTATTTGTTGAGCCCATTAAGTGGCCCCACCCATCTTTAAATTTTTAGAGGTGTATGTGAGTCTCTGTTTATGTACATCATATGCAGACCATAAGAGGGATTTAGATTCTCCAGAATCTGACACCCTCTTCTGGAGTGTCTGAAGACAGCTACAGTGTACTTATATCTAATAAATATAAATAAATAAATAAATAAATAAATAAATAAATAAATAAATAAATAAATAAATAAACATTTTTAAAAAAGGATAAGAAAGAAAGAAAAATCGGGCAGGCCTGCCATCCTTATCTCTGTCTGTCTGCCTGTCTGTCTGTCTGATCCTCTGATACTGGATATGGGCCACCATATAGTTGCTGGTAGTTGATCCCAGGTTCTCTGGAAGAGGAGACAATGCTGTTAATTGTTGAGACCTTTCAGTGGTCCCACCCATCTTTAAATATTTAGAAGTGTATGTGAGGCTGTGTTTATGTACATCATATGCAAACCATAAGAGGGATTTAGATTCTCCAGAAACTGACACCCTCTTCTGGAGTGTCTGAAGACAGCTACAGTGTACTGATATCTAATAAATAAATAGATAAATAAATAAATAAATAAATAAATAAATAAATAAACATTTTTTAAAAAGGATAAGAAAGAAAGAAAGACCAGGCAGGCCTACCATCCATATCTCTGTCTGTCTGTCTGTCTGTCTATCTATCTGATCCCCGGGAACTCAAGATGGCCCACCATATAGTTGCTGGTAGTTGATCCAAGGTTCTCTGGAAGAGGAGACAATGCTGGTAATTGTTGAGCCCTTTCAGTGGCCCCACACTTCTTTAAATTTTTAGAAGTATACCTGAGGCTGTGTTTATGTACATCATATGCAGATTATAAGAGGATTTAGATTCTCCAGAATCTGACACCCTCTACTGGAGTGTCTGAAGACAGCTACAGTGTACTTATATCTAATTAATACATAAATAAATAAATAAACATTTTTTAAAAAGGATAAGAAAGAAAGAAAGACCAGGCAGGCCTCCCTCCATCCTTATCTCTGTCTGTCTGTCTGTCTGTTTGATACCCTGGAACTGGAGATGGGCCACCATATAGTTGCTGGTAGTTCATTCCAGGCTCTCTAGACGAGGAGACAATGCTGTTAATTGTTGAGCATTTTCAGTGGCCCCACCCATCTTTAAATTTTTAGAAGTATAGTTGAGGCTGTGTTTATGTACATCATATGCAGACCATAAGAGGGATTTAGATTCTCCAGAATCTCACACCCTCTTCTGGATTGTTTGAAGACAGCTACAGTGTACTTATATTTAATAAATACATAAATAAATAAATAAACATTTTTTAAAAATGATAAGAAAGAAAGAAAGACCAGGCAGACCTGCCATCCTTATCTCTGTCTGTCTGTCTGTCTGTTTGATACCCTGGAACTGGAGATTGGCCACCATATAGTTGCTGGTAGATCATCCGAGGCTCTCTGGAAGAGGAGACAATGCTGCTAATTGTTGAGTCCTTTCAGTGGCCCCACCCATCTTTAAATTTTTAGAAGTACATGTGAGTCTGTGTTTATGTACATCATATGCAGACCATAAGAGGGATTTAGATTTTACTGAATTTGACACCCTCTTCTGGAGTGTCTGAAGACAGCTACTGTGTACTTATATATAATAAATACATAAATAAATAAATAAATAAATAAATAAATAAATAAATAAATAAACATTTTTTTAAACAGGATAAGTAAGAAAGAAAGACCAGGCAGGCCTGCCATCCTTATCTCTGTCTGTCTGTCTGTCTGTCTGATCCCCTGGAACTGCAGATGGGCCACCATATAGTTGCTGGTAGTTGATCCCAGGTTCTCTGGAAGAGGAGACAATGATGTTAATTGTTGAGCCCTTTCAGTGGTCCCACCCATCTTTAAATTTTTAGAAGTATATGTGAGGCTGTGTTTAGGTACATCATGTGCAGATCATAAGAGGGATTTAGATTCTCCAGAATCTGAAACCCTCTTCTGGAGTGTCTGAAGACAGCTACTGTGTACTTATATCTAATAAATACATAAATAAATAATTAAATAAACATTTTTTAAAAGGATAAGAAAGAAAGAAAGAAAAGGCAGGCCTGCCATCCTTAGCTCTGTCTGTCTGTCTGTCTGTCTGATCCCTGAGAACTGGAGATGGGACACCATATAGTTGCTGGTAGTTGATCCCAGGTTCTCTGGAAGAGGAGACAATGCTGTTAATTGTTGAGCTTTTTCAGTGGCCCCACCCTTCTTTAAATTTTTGAAGTATATGTGAGGCTGTGTTCATGTACATCATATGCAGATTATAAGAGGATTTAGATTCTCCAGAATCTGACACCCTCTACTGGAGTGTCTGAAGACAGCTACAGTGTACTTATATCTAATAAATAAAAATAAATAAATAAATAAATAAATAAATAAATAAACATTTTTTAAAAGGATAAGAAAGAAAGAAAAACCAGGCAGGCCTGCCATTCTTATCTCTCTCTGTCTGACATCTGTCTGATCCCCTGGAACTCGAGATGGGCCACCATATAGTTGCTGGTGGTTCATCCCAGGTTCTCTGGAAGAGGAGACAATGCTGTTAATTGTTGAGCCCTTCCAGTGACCCCACCCATCTTTAATTTTTTAGAAGTATATGTGAGGCTGTGTTTATATACATCATATACAGACCATAAGAGGGATTTAGATTCTCCAGAATCCTACACCCTCTTCTGGAGTGTCTGAAGACAGCTCTAGTGTACTTATATCTAATAAATAAATAGATAAATAAATAAATAAATAAATAAATAAATAAATAAATAAACATTTTTTAAAAAGGATAAGAATGAAAGAAAGACCAGGCAGGCCTTCCATCCATATCTCTGTCTGTCTGTCTGTCTGTCTATCTGATCCCCAGGAACTGGAGATGGTCCACCATATAGTTGCTGGTAGTTGATCCCAGGTTCTCTGGAAGAGGAGACAATGATGTTAATTGTTGAGCCCTTTCAGTGGCCCCACCCATCCTTAAATTTTTAGAAGTATATGTGAGGCTGTCTTTATGTACATCATATGCAGACCTTAAGAGGGATTTAGATTGTCCAGAATCTGACACCCTCTTCTGGAGTGTCTGAAGACAGCTACAGTGTATTTATATCTAATAAATAAATAAATAAATAAATAAATAAATAAATAAATAAATAAACAAACATTTTTTAAAAAGGATAAGAAAGAAAGAAAAATCAGGCAGGCCTGCCATCCTTATCTCTGTCTGTCTGTCTGTCTGTCTGATCCCCTGGAACTGGAGATGGGCCACCATATAGGTGCTGGTAGTTGATCCCAGGTTCTCTGGAAGAGGAGACAATGCTGTTAATTGTTGAGCCCTTTCAGTGGCCCAACCCATCTTTAAATTTTTAGAAGTATATGTGAGGCTGTGTTTATGTACATCATATGCAGACCATAAGAGGGATATAGATTCTCCAGAATCTGTCACCCTCTTCTGGATTGTCTGAAGACAGCTACAGTGTACTTATTTCTAATAAATAAATAAATAAATAAATAAATAAATAAATAAATAAATGAACATTTTTTTAAATAGGATAAGAAAGAAAGAAAAATCAGGCAGGCCTGCCATCCTTATCTCTGTCTGTCTGTCTGTCTGTCTGATCCCCTGGAACTGGAGATGGGCCACCATATAGTTGCAGGTAGTTGATCCCAAGTCCTCTGGAAGAGGAGACAATGCTGTTAATTGTTGAGCCCTTTCATTGGCCACACCCATCTTTAAATTTTTAGAAGTAAATGTGAGGCTGTGTTTATGTACATCATATTCAGACCATAAGAGGTATTTAGATTCTCCAGAATATGACACCGACTTTTGGAGTGTCTAAGACGGATACAGAGTACTTATATCTAATAAATACATAAATAAATAAATAAATAAATAAATAAATAAACATTTTATAAAATCGATTAGAAAGAAAGACCAGGCAGGCCTGCCATCCTTATCTTTATCTGTCTGTCTGTCTGTCTGATCCCCTGGAACTGGAGATGGGCCACCATATAGTTGCTGGTAGTTGATCCCAGGTTCTCTGGAAGAGGAGACTATGCTGTTAATTGTTGAGCCCTTTCAGTGGCCCCACCCATATTTAAATTTTTAGAAGTATATGTAAGGCTGTGTTTATGTACCGAATATGCAGACCATAGGAGGGATTTAGATTCTCCAGAATCTGACACCCTCTTCTGGATTGTCTGAAGACAGATACAGTTTACTTATATCTAATAAATTCATAAATAAACAAATAAACATTTTTAAAAAATAATAATAAAGAAAGAGAGACCAGGCAGGCCTGCCATCCTTGTCTGTCTGTCTGTCTGTCTGATCCCCGGAACTGGAGATGGGCCACCATATAATTGTTGGTAGTTGATGCCTGGTTCTCTGAAATAGGAGACAATGCTGTTAATTGTTGAGCCCTTTCAGTGGCCCCACACATTTTAAGTTTTTAGAAGTATATGTGAGGCTGTGTTTATGTACATCATATGAAGACTATAAAAGGGATTTAGATTCTCGAGAATCTGACACCCTCTTCGTGAGTGTTTGAAGTCAGCTACAGTGTACTTATATCTAATAAGTACATACATAAATTAATAAACATTTTTTAAAAAGGATAAGAAAGAAAGAAAAACCAGGCAGGCCTGCCACCTTGTCTGTCTGTCTGTCTGTCTGTCTATCTGTCAGATCCCCTGGAACTGGAGATGGGCCACCATATAGTTGATGGTAGTTGATCCCAGGTTCTCTGGAAGAGGAGACAATGCTGGTAATTGTTGAGCCCATTCAGTGGCCCCACCCATCTTTAAATTTTTAGAAGTATATGTGAGGCTGTGTTTATGTACATCATATGTAGACCATAAGAGGGATTTAGATTCTCAGGAATCTGACACCCTCTTCTGGAGTGTCTGAAGACAGCTACAGTATACGTATATCTAATAAATATGTAAGTAAATAAATAAATAAATACATAAATCAATAAACATTTTTTAAAAATATAAGAAAGAAAGAAAGAACAGGCAGGCCTTCCATCCTTATCTCTGTCTGGCTGTCTGGCTGTCTGATCCCCGGGAACTAAAGGTGGGCCACCGTATAGTTGCAGGTAGTTGATCCCAGGTTCTCTGGAAGAGGAGACAATGCTGTTAATTGTTGTGCCCTTTCAGTTTCCCACCCATCTTTAAATTTTTAGAAGTAAATATGAGGCTGTGTTTATGTACATCATATGCAGACCATAAGCAGGATTTAGATTCTCCAGAATATGACACCCTCTTCTACAGTGTCTGAAGACAGCGACAGTGTACTTATATCTAATAAATACATAAATAAATAAATAAACATTTTTTAAAAAGAATAAGGAAGAAAGGACAGCCAAGGCAGGCCTCCATCCTTATCTCTGTCTGTCTGTCTGTCTTTTTGATACCCTGCAACTGGAGATGGGCCACCATATAGTTGCTGGTAGTTGATCCCAGGCTCTCTGGAAGAGGAGACGATGCTGTTAATTGTTGAGCATTTTCAGTGGCCCCACCCATCTTTAAATTTTTAGAAGTAAAGTTGAGGCTGTGTTTATGTACATCATATGCAGACCATAAGAGGGATTTAGGTTCTCCAGAATCTGACACCCTCCTCTGGATTGTTTGAAGACAGCTACAGTGTACTTATATTTAATAAATACATAAATAAATAAATAAACATTTTTTAAAAATGATAAGAAAGAAAGAAAGACCAGGCAGGCCTGCCATCCTTATGTCTGTCTGTCTGTATGTCTGTCTGTCTGTCTATCTGATCCCCTGGAATTGGAGATGGGTCATCATATAGTTGCTGGTGGTTGATCCCAGATTCTCTGGAAGAGGAGACAATGCACTTAATTGTTGAGCCATCTCAGTGGACCAACCCATCTTTAAATTTTTAGAAGTAAATGTGAGGCTGTGTTTATGTACATCATATGCAGACCATAAGAGGGATTTAGATTCTCCAGAATCCGGCACCCTCTTCTTGAGTGTCTCAAGACAGATACAGTATTTTTGTATCTAATAAATAAATAAATAAATAAATAAATAAATAAATAAACATTTTATAAAAAGGATAATAAAGAAAGAAAGACCATGCAGGCCTCCCACTTTGTCTGTCTTCTGTCTGTCTGTCTATCTGTCAGATCCCCTGGAAATGGAGATGGGCCACCATATAGTTGCTGGTAGTTGATACCAGGTTCTCCTGAAGAGGAGACAATGCTATTAATTGTTGAGCCCTTTCTGTGGCCCCACCCAACTTTAAATTTTTAGAAGTATATGTGAGGCTGTGTTTATGTACATCATATGCAGACCATAAGAGGGATATAGATTCTCCAGAATCTGACACCCTCTTCTGGAGTGTCTGAAGACAGCTACAGTGTACTTATATCTAATAAATAAATAAATAAATAAATAAACATTTTTTTATAAAAAATAAGAAAGAAAGAAAAACCAGGCAGGCCTGCCATCCTTATCTTTGTCTTTCTGTCTGTCTCTCTGTCTGATCCCCTGGAAGTGGAGATGGGCCACCATATAGTTGCTGGTAGTTGATCCCAGGTCCTCTGGAAGAGGAGACAATGCTGTTAATTGTTGAGCCCTTTCAGTGGCCCCACCCATCTTTAATTTTTAGAAGTAAATGTGAGGCTGTGTTTATGTACATCATATTCAGACCTTAAGAGGAATTTAGATTCTCCAGAATATGACACCGACTTTTGGAGTGTCTAAGACTGATACAGTGTACTTATATCTAATAAATAAATAAATAAATAAATAAATAAATAAATAAACATTTTTTAAAATCGATTAGAAAGAAAGAAAGACCAGGCAGGCCTGCCATCCTTATCTCTATCTGTCTGTCTGTCTGTCTGATCCCCTGGAACTGTAGATGGGTCTCCATATAGTTGCTGGTAGTTGATCCCAGGTTCTCTGGAAGAGGAGACTATGCTGTTAATTGTTGAGCCCTTTCAGTGGCCCCACCCATATTTAAATTTTTAGAAGTATATGTAAGGCTGTGTTTATGTACCGAATATGCAGACCATAGGAGGGATTTAGATTCTCCAGAATCTGACACCCTCTTCTGGATTGTCTGAAGACAGATACAGTTTACTTATATCTAATAAATTCATAAATAAACAAATAAACATTTTTAAAAAATAATAATAAAGAAAGAGAGACCAGGCAGGCCTGCCATCCTTGTCTGTCTGTCTGTCTGTCTGATCCCCGGAACTGGAGATGGGCCACCATATAATTGTTGGTAGTTGATGCCTGGTTCTCTGAAATAGGAGACAATGCTGTTAATTGTTGAGCCCTTTCAGTGGCCCCACACATTTTAAGTTTTTAGAAGTATATGTGAGGCTGTGTTTATGTACATCATATGAAGACTATAAAAGGGATTTAGATTCTCGAGAATCTGACACCCTCTTCGTGAGTGTTTGAAGTCAGCTACAGTGTACTTATATCTAATAAGTACATACATAAATTAATAAACATTTTTTAAAAAGGATAAGAAAGAAAGAAAAACCAGGCAGGCCTGCCACCTTGTCTGTCTGTCTGTCTGTCTGTCTATCTGTCAGATCCCCTGGAACTGGAGATGGGCCACCATATAGTTGATGGTAGTTGATCCCAGGTTCTCTGGAAGAGGAGACAATGCTGGTAATTGTTGAGCCCATTCAGTGGCCCCACCCATCTTTAAATTTTTAGAAGTATATGTGAGGCTGTGTTTATGTACATCATATGTAGACCATAAGAGGGATTTAGATTCTCAGGAATCTGACACCCTCTTCTGGAGTGTCTGAAGACAGCTACAGTATACGTATATCTAATAAATATGTAAGTAAATAAATAAATAAATACATAAATCAATAAACATTTTTTAAAAATATAAGAAAGAAAGAAAGAACAGGCAGGCCTTCCATCCTTATCTCTGTCTGGCTGTCTGGCTGTCTGATCCCCGGGAACTAAAGGTGGGCCACCGTATAGTTGCAGGTAGTTGATCCCAGGTTCTCTGGAAGAGGAGACAATGCTGTTAATTGTTGTGCCCTTTCAGTTTCCCACCCATCTTTAAATTTTTAGAAGTAAATATGAGGCTGTGTTTATGTACATCATATGCAGACCATAAGCAGGATTTAGATTCTCCAGAATATGACACCCTCTTCTACAGTGTCTGAAGACAGCGACAGTGTACTTATATCTAATAAATACATAAATAAATAAATAAACATTTTTTAAAAAGAATAAGGAAGAAAGGACAGCCAAGGCAGGCCTCCATCCTTATCTCTGTCTGTCTGTCTGTCTTTTTGATACCCTGCAACTGGAGATGGGCCACCATATAGTTGCTGGTAGTTGATCCCAGGCTCTCTGGAAGAGGAGACGATGCTGTTAATTGTTGAGCATTTTCAGTGGCCCCACCCATCTTTAAATTTTAAGAAGTAAAGTTGAGGCTGTGTTTATGTACATCATATGCAGACCATAAGAGGGATTTAGGTTCTCCAGAATCTGACACCCTCCTCTGGATTGTTTGAAGACAGCTACAGTGTACTTATATTTAATAAATACATAAATAAATAAATAAACATTTTTTAAAAATGATAAGAAAGAAAGAAAGACCAGGCAGGCCTGCCATCCTTATGTCTGTCTGTCTGTATGTCTGTCTGTCTGTCTATCTGATCCCCTGGAATTGGAGATGGGTCATCATATAGTTGCTGGTGGTTGATCCCAGATTCTCTGGAAGAGGAGACAATGCACTTAATTGTTGAGCCATCTCAGTGGACCAAACCATCTTTAAATTTTTAGAAGTAAATGTGAGGCTGTGTTTATGTACATCATATGCAGACCATAAGAGGGATTTAGATTCTCCAGAATCCGGCACCCTCTTCTTGAGTGTCTCAAGACAGATACAGTATTTTTGTATCTAATAAATAAATAAATAAATAAATAAATAAATAAACATTTTATAAAAAGGATAATAAAGAAAGAAAGACCATGCAGGCCTCCCACTTTGTCTGTCTTCTGTCTGTCTGTCTATCTGTCAGATCCCCTGGAAATGGAGATGGGCCACCATATAGTTGCTGGTAGTTGATACCAGGTTCTCCTGAAGAGGAGACAATGCTATTAATTGTTGAGCCCTTTCTGTGGCCCCACCCAACTTTAAATTTTTAGAAGTATATGTGAGGCTGTGTTTATGTACATCATATGCAGACCATAAGAGGGATATAGATTCTCCAGAATCTGACACCCTCTTCTGGAGTGTCTGAAGACAGCTACAGTGTACTTATATCTAATAAATAAATAAATAAATAAATAAACATTTTTTTATAAAAAATAAGAAAGAAAGAAAAACCAGGCAGGCCTGCCATCCTTATCTTTGTCTTTCTGTCTGTCTCTCTGTCTGATCCCCTGGAAGTGGAGATGGGCCACCATATAGTTGCTGGTAGTTGATCCCAGGTCCTCTGGAAGAGGAGACAATGCTGTTAATTGTTGAGCCCTTTCAGTGGCCCCACCCATCTTTAATTTTTAGAAGTAAATGTGAGGCTGTGTTTATGTACATCATATTCAGACCTTAAGAGGAATTTAGATTCTCCAGAATATGACACCGACTTTTGGAGTGTCTAAGACTGATACAGTGTACTTATATCTAATAAATAAATAAATAAATAAATAAATAAATAAACATTTTTTAAAATCGATTAGAAAGAAAGAAAGACCAGGCAGGCCTGCCATCCTTATCTCTATCTGTCTGTCTGTCTGTCTGATCCCCTGGAACTGTAGATGGGTCTCCATAGAGTTGCTGGTAGTTGATCCCAGTTTCTCTGGAAGAGGAGACAATGCTGTTAATTGTTGAGCACTTTCAGTGGCCCCACCCATCTTTAAATTTATAGAAGTATATGTAAGGCTGTGTTTATGTACCGAATATGCAGACAATAAAAGGGATTTATATTCTCCTGATTCTGACACCCTCTTCTGGAGTGTCTGAAGACAGCTACAGTGTACTTATATCTAATAAATACATACATACCTATATAAATAAATAAATAAATAAACATTTTCAAAAGGATAAGAAATAAAGAAAGACCAGGCAGGCCTGCAATCCTTATCTCTGTCTGTCTGTCTGTCTATCTGTCTGAATCCCTTGAACTGCAGATGGGCCTCCATATAGTTGCTGGTAGTTGATCCCAGGCTCTCTGGAAGAGGAGACAATGCTGTTAATTGTTGAGCATTTTCAGTGGCCCCACCCATCTTTAAATTTTTAGAAGTAAAGTTGAGGCTGTGTTTATGTACATCATATGCAGACCATAAGAGGGATTTAGATTCTCCAGAATCTGACACCCTCTTCTGGAGTGTCTGAAGACAACTACAGTGTACTTATATCTAATAAATACATAAATAAATAAATAAATAAATAAATAAATAAACAAACATTTTTTAAAAAGGATAAGAAAGAAATAAAGACAAGGCAGGCCTGCCATCCTTATCTCTGTCTGTCTGTATGTCTGTCTGCCTGTCTATCTAATCCCCTGGAACTGGAGATGGGTCACCATATAGTTGCTGGTAGTTGATCCCAGATTCTCTGGAAGAGGAGACAATGCTGTTAATTGTTGAGCCCTCTCAGTGGCCCCACACATCTTTAAATTTTTAGAAGTAAATGTGAGGCTGTGTTTATGTACATCATATGCAGACCATAAGAGGGATTTAGATTCTCCAGAATCTGACACCCTCTTCTGGAGTGTCTGAAGACAGCTACAGTGTACTTATATCTAATAAACACATAAATAAATAAATAAACATTTTTAAAAAGGATAAGAAAGAAAGAAAGAACAGGTAGGCCTGCCACCTTGTGTGTCTGTCTGTCTGTCTGTCTATCTGTCACATCCACTGGAACTGGAGATGGGCCACAATATAGTTGCTGGCAGTTGATCCCAGGTTCTCTGGAAGAGGAGACAATGCTGGTAATTTTTGAGCCCTTTCAGTGGCCCCAACCATCTTTAAATTTTTAGAAGTATATGTGAGGCTGTGTTTATGTACATCATATGCAGACCATAAGAGGGATATAGATTATACAGAACCTCACACCCTCTTCTGGAGTGTCTGAAGACAGCTACAGTGTTCGTATATCTAATAAATAAATAAATAAATAAATAAATAAATAAATAAATAAATAAATAAACATTTTTTAAAAGGATAAGAAAGAAAGAAAAACCAGGCAGGCCTGCCATTCTTATCTCTCTCTGTCTGACATCTGTCTGATCCCCTGGAACTCGAGATGGGCCACCATATAGTTGCTGGTGGTTCATCCCAGGTTCTCTGGAAGAGGAGACAATGCTGTTAATTGTTGAGCCCTTCCAGTGACCCCACCCATCTTTAATTTTTTAGAAGTATATGTGAGGCTGTGTTTATATACATCATATACAGACCATAAGAGGGATTTAGATTCTCCAGAATCCTACACCCTCTTCTGGAGTGTCTGAAGACAGCTCTAGTGTACTTATATCTAATAAATAAATAGATAAATAAATAAATAAATAAATAAATAAATAAACATTTTTTAAAAAGGATAAGAATGAAAGAAAGACCAGGCAGGCCTTCCATCCATATCTCTGTCTGTCTGTCTGTCTGTCTATCTGATCCCCAGGAACTGGAGATGGTCCACCATATAGTTGCTGGTAGTTGATCCCAGGTTCTCTGGAAGAGGAGACAATGATGTTAATTGTTGAGCCCTTTCAGTGGCCCCACCCATCCTTAAATTTTTAGAAGTGTATGTGAGGCTGTCTTTATGTACATCATATGCAGACCTTAAGAGGGATTTAGATTGTCCAGAATCTGACACCCTCTTCTGGAGTGTCTGAAGACAGCTACAGTGTATTTATATCTAATAAATAAATAAATAAATAAATAAATAAATAAATAAATAAATAAACATTTTTTAAAAAGGATAAGAAAGAAAGAAAAATCAGGCAGGCCTGCCATCCTTATCTCTGTCTGTCTGTCTGTCTGTCTGATCCCCTGGAACTGGAGATGGGCCACCATATAGGTGCTGGTAGTTGATCCCAGGTTCTCTGGAAGAGGAGACAATGCTGTTAATTGTTGAGCCCTTTCAGTGGCCCAACCCATCTTTAAATTTTTAGAAGTATATGTGAGGCTGTGTTTATGTACATCATATGCAGACCATAAGAGGGATATAGATTCTCCAGAATCTGTCACCCTCTTCTGGATTGTCTGAAGACAGCTACAGTGTACTCATATCTAATAAATAAATAAATAAATAAATAAATAAATAAATAAATAAATAAACATTTTTTTAAATAGGATAAGAAAGAAAGAAAAATCAGGCAGGCCTGCCATCCTTATCTCTGTCTGTCTGTCTGTCTATCTGATCCCCTGGAACTGGAGATGGGCCACCATATAGTTGCTGGTAGTTGATCCCAAGTCCTCTGGAAGAGGAGACAATGCTGTTAATTGTTGAGCCCTTTCATTGGCCACACCCATCTTTAAATTTTTAGAAGTAAATGTGAGGCTGTGTTTATGTACATCATATTCAGACCATAAGAGGTATTTAGATTCTCCAGAATATGACACCGACTTTTGGAGTGTCTAAGACGGATACAGAGTACTTATATCTAATAAATACATAAATAAATAAATAAATAAATAAACATTTTATAAAATCGATTAGAAAGAAAGACCAGGCAGGCCTGCCATCCTTATCTTTATCTGTCTGTCTGTCTGTCTGATCCCCTGGAACTGTAGATGGGCCACCATATAGTTGTTGGTAGTTGATCCCAGGTTCTCTGGAAGAGGAGACTATGCTGTTAATTGTTGAGCCCTTTCAGTGGCCCCACCCATCTTTAAATTTTTAGAAGTATATGTAAGGCTGTGTTTATGTACCGAATATGCAGACCATAGGAGGGATTTAGATTCTCCAGAATCTGACACCCTCTTCTGGATTGTCTGAAGACAGATACAGTTTACTTATATCTAATAAATTCATAAATAAACAAATAAACATTTTTAAAAAATAATAATAAAGAAAGAGAGACCAGGCAGGCCTGCCATCCTTGTCTGTCTGTCTGTCTGTCTGATCCCCGGAACTGGAGATGGGCCACCATATAATTGTTGGTAGTTGATGCCTGGTTCTCTGAAATAGGAGACAATGCTGTTAATTGTTGAGCCCTTTCAGTGGCCCCACACATTTTAAGTTTTTAGAAGTATATGTGAGGCTGTGTTTATGTACATCATATGAAGACTATAAAAGGGATTTAGATTCTCGAGAATCTGACACCCTCTTCGTGAGTGTTTGAAGTCAGCTACAGTGTACTTATATCTAATAAGTACATACATAAATTAATAAACATTTTTTAAAAAGGATAAGAAAGAAAGAAAAACCAGGCAGGCCTGCCACCTTGTCTGTCTGTCTGTCTGTCTGTCTATCTGTCAGATCCCCTGGAACTGGAGATGGGCCACCATATAGTTGATGGTAGTTGATCCCAGGTTCTCTGGAAGAGGAGACAATGCTGGTAATTGTTGAGCCCATTCAGTGGCCCCACCCATCTTTAAATTTTTAGAAGTATATGTGAGGCTGTGTTTATGTACATCATATGTAGACCATAAGAGGGATTTAGATTCTCAGGAATCTGACACCCTCTTCTGGAGTGTCTGAAGACAGCTACAGTATACGTATATCTAATAAATATGTAAGTAAATAAATAAATAAATACATAAATCAATAAACATTTTTTAAAAACATAAGAAAGAAAGAAAGAACAGGCAGGCCTGCCATCCTTATCTCTGTCTGGCTGTCTGGCTGTCTGATCCCCGGGAACTAAAGGTGGGCCACCATATAGTTGCTGGTAGTTGATCCCAGGTTCTCTGGAAGAGGAGTCAATGCTGTTAATTTTTGAGCCCTTTCAGTGGCCCCACCCATCTCTAAATTTTTAGAAGTATATGTGAGGCTGTGTTTATGAACATCATATGCAGACCATTAGAGGGATTTATATTCTCCAGATTCTGACACCCTATTCTGTAGTGTCTGAAGACAGCTAAGGTGTATTTATATCTAATAAATAAATAAATAAATAAATAAATAAATAAATAAATAAACATTTTTTAAAAAAGATAAGAAAGAAAGAAAGAACAGGCAGGCCTGCCATCCTTATCTCTGTCTGGCTGTCTGGCTGTCTGATCCCCGGGAACTAAAGGTGGGCCACCATATAGTTGCTGGTAGTTGATCCCAGGTTCTCTGGAAGAGGAGTCAATGCTGTTAATTTTTGAGCCCTTTCAGTGGCCCCACCGATCTCTAAATTTTTAGAAGTATATGTGAGGCTGTGTTTATGAACATCATATGCAGACCATTAGAGGGATTTATATTCTCCAGATTCTGACACCCTATTCTGGAGTGTCTGAAGACAGATAAGGTGTATTTATATCTAATAAATAAATAAATAAATAAATAAATAAATAAATAAACATTTTTTAAAAAGGATAAGAAAGAAAGAAAGACCAGGCAGGCCTGCCATCCTTATCTCTGTCTGTTTGTCTGTCTGTTTTTCTGATCCCCTGGAACTGTAGATGGGCCACCATATAGTTGCTGGTAGTTGATCCCAGGTTCTCTGGAACAGGAGACAATGCTGTTAATTGTTGAGCCCTTTCAGTGGCCCGACCCATCTTTAAATTTTTAGAAGTATATGTGAGGCTGTTTTTATGTACATCATATGCAGACAATAAGAGGAACTTAGATTCACCAGAATCTGACACCTTCTTCTGGAGTGTGTGAAGACAGATACAGTGTACTTATATCTAATAAATAAATAAATAAATAAATAAATAAATAAATAAATAAATAAATAAACATTTTTTAAAATGGATAAGAAAAAAAGAAAGACCAGGCAGGCATGCCATCCTTATCCTTGTCTGTCTGTTTCTCTGTCTGTCTGTCTGATACCTGGGAACTGGAGTTTGGCCACCATATAGTTGCTGGTAGTTGATCCCAGGTTCTCTGGAAGAGGAGACAATGCTGTTAATTGTTGTGCCCTTTCAGTTTCCCACCCATCTTTAAATTTTTAGAAGTAAATATGAGGCTGTGTTTATGTACATCATATGCAGACCATAAGCAGGATTTAGATTCTCCAGAATATGACACCCTCTTCTACAGTGTCTGAAGACAGCGACAGTGTACTTATATCTAATAAATACATAAATAAATAAATAAACATTTTTTAAAAAGAATAAGGAAGAAAGGACAGCCAAGGTAGGCCTCCATCCTTATCTCTGTCTGTCTGTCTGTCTTTTTGATACCCTGCAACTGGAGATGGGCCACCATATAGTTGCTGGTAGTTCATCCCAGGCTCTCTGGAAGAGGAGACGATGCTGTTAATTGTTGAGCATTTTCAGTGGCCCCACCCATCTTTAAATTTTTAGAAGTAAAGTTGAGGCTGTGTTTATGTACATCATATGCAGACCATAAGAGGGATTTAGGTTCTCCAGAATCTGACACCCTCCTCTGGATTGTTTGAAGACAGCTACAGTGTACTTATATTTAATAAATACATAAATAAATAAATAAACATTTTTTAAAAATGATAAGAAAGAAAGAAAGACCAGGCAGGCCTGCCATCCTTATGTCTGTCTGTCTGTATGTCTGTCTGTCTGTCTATCTGATCCCCTGGAATTGGAGATTGGTCATCATATAGTTGCTGGTGGTTGATCCCAGATTCTCTGGAAGAGGAGACAATGCACTTAATTGTTGAGCCATCTCAGTGGACCAACCCATCTTTAAATTTTTAGAAGTAAATGTGAGGCTGTGTTTATGTACATCATATGCAGACCATAAGAGGGATTTAGATTCTCCAGAATCCGGCACCCTCTTCTTGAGTGTCTCAAGACAGATACAGTATTTTTGTATCTAATAAATAAATAAATAAATAAATAAATAAACATTTTATAAAAAGGATAATAAAGAAAGAAAGACCATGCAGGCCTCCCACTTTGTCTGTCTTCTGTCTGTCTGTCTATCTGTCAGATCCCCTGGAAATGGAGATGGGCCACCATATAGTTGCTGGTAGTTGATACCAGGTTCTCCTGAAGAGGAGACAATGCTATTAATTGTTGAGCCCTTTCTGTGGCCCCATCCAACTTTAAATTTTTAGAAGTATATGTGAGGCTGTGTTTATGTACATCATATGCAGACCATAAGAGGGATGTAGATTCTCCAGAATCTGACACCCTCTTCTGGAGTGTCTGAAGACAGCTACAGTGTAGTTATATCTAATAAATAAATAAATAAATAAATAAACATTTTTTTATAAAGGATAAGAAAGAAAGAAAAACCAGGCAGGCCTGCCATCCTTATCTTTGTCTTTCTGTCTGTCTCTCTGTCTGATCCCCTGGAAGTGGAGATGGGCCACCATATAGTTGCTGGTAGTTGATCCCAGGTCCTCTGGAAGAGGAGACAATGCTGTTAATTGTTGAGCCCTTTCAGTGGCCCCACCCATCTTTAATTTTTAGAAGTAAATGTGAGGCTGTGTTTATGTACATCATATTCAGACCTTAAGAGGAATTTAGATTCTCCAGAATATGACACCGACTTTTGGAGTGTCTAAGACTGATACAGTGTACTTATATCTAATAAATACATAAATAAATAAATAAACATTTTTTAAAATCGATTAGAAAGAAAGAAAGACCAGGCAGGCCTGCCATCCTTATCTCTATCTGTCTGTCTGTCTGTCTGATCCCCTGGAACTGTAGATGGGTCTCCATAGAGTTGCTGGTAGTTGATCCCAGTTTCTCTGGAAGAGGAGACAATGCTGTTAATTGTTGAGCACTTTCAGTGGCCCCACCCATCTTTAAATTTATAGAAGTATATGTAAGGCTGTGTTTATGTACCGAATATGCAGACAATAAAAGGGATTTATATTCTCCTGATTCTGACACCCTCTTCTGGAGTGTCTGAAGACAGCTACAGTGTACTTATATCTAATAAATACATACATACCTATATAAATAAATAAATAAATAAACATTTTCAAAAGGATAAGAAATAAAGAAAGACCAGGCAGGCCTGCAATCCTTATCTCTGTCTGTCTGTCTGTCTATCTGTCTGAATCCCTTGAACTGCAGATGGGCCTCCATATAGTTGCTGGTAGTTGATCCCAGGCTCTCTGGAATAGGAGACAATGCTGTTAATTGTTGAGCATTTTCAGTGGCCCCACCCATCTTTATTTTTTAGAAGTAAAGTTGAGGCTGTGTTTATGTACATCATATGCAGACCATAAGAGGGATTTAGATTCTCCAGAATCTGACACCCTCTTCTGGAGTGTCTGAAGACAACTACAGTGTACTTATATCTAATAAATACATAAATAAATAAATAAATAAATAAATAAATAAATAAATAAACAAACATTTTTTAAAAAGGATAAGAAAGAAATAAAGACAAGGCAGGCCTGCCATCCTTATCTCTGTCTGTCTGTATGTCTGTCTGCCTGTCTATCTAATCCCCTGGAACTGGAGATGGGTCACCATATAGTTGCTGGTAGTTGATCCCAGATTCTCTGGAAGAGGAGACAATGCTGTTAATTGTTGAGCCCTCTCAGTGGCCCCACCCATCTTTAAATTTTTAGAAGTAAATGTGAGGCTGTGTTTATGTACATCATATGCAGACCATAAGAGGGATTTAGATTCTCCAGAATCTGACACCCTCTTCTGGAGTGTCTGAAGACAGCTACAGTGTACTTATATCTAATAAATACATAAATAAATAAATAAACATTTTTAAAAAGGATAAGAAAGAAAGAAAGACCAGGTAGGCCTGCCACCTTGTGTGTCTGTCTGTCTGTCTGTCTATCTGTCACATCCACTTGAACTGGAGATGGGCCACAATATAGTTGCTGGTAGTTGATCCCAGGTTCTCTGGAAGAGGAGACAATGCTGTTAATTTTTGAGCCCTTTCAGTGGCCCCAACCATCTTTAAATTTTTAGAAGTATATGTGAGGCTGTGTTTATGTACATCATATGCAGACAATAAGAGGGATATAGATTATACAGAACCTCACACCCTCTTCTGGAGTGTCTGAAGACAGCTACAGTGTTCGTATATCTAATAAATAAATAAAAAAATAAATAAATAAATAAATAAATAAATAAATAAATAAATAAACATTTTTTAAAAAGGATAAGAAAGAAAGAAAAACCAGGCAGGCCTGCCATCCTTATCTTTGTCTGTCTGTCTGTCTCTCTGTCTGTCTGTATGTCTGATCCCCTAGAAATGGAGATGGGCCACCATATAGTTGCTGGTAGTTGATCCCAGGTCCTCTGTAAGAGGAGACAATGCTGTTAATTGTTGAGCCCTTTCAGTGGCCCCACCCATCTTTGAATTTTTAGAAGTAAATGTGACGCTGTGTTTATGTACATCATATTCAGACCATAAGAGGGATTAAATTCTCCAGAATCTGACACAGTCTTTTGGAGTGTCTAAGACGGATACAGTGTACTTATATCTAATAAATACATAAATACATAAATAAACATTTTTTAAAATCGATTAGAAAGAAAGAAAGACCAGGCAGGCCTCCCATCCTTACCTCTGTCTGTCTGTCTGTCTGATCCCCTGGAACTGGAGATGGGCCACCATAGAGTTGCTGATAGTTGATCACAGGTTCTCTGGAAGAGAAGACAATGCTGTTATTTGTTGAGCCCTTTCGTTGCCCACCCATCTTTAAATTTTTAGAAGTATATGTAAGGCTGTGTTTATGTACCGAATATGCAGATGATAAGAGGGATTTAGATTCTCCAGAATCTGACACCCTCTTCTGGAGTGTCTGAAGACAGCTACAGTGTACTTATATCTAATAAATTCATAAATAAACAAATAAACATTTTTTAAAAAGGAAAATAAAGAAAGAGAGACCAGGCAGGCCTGCCATTCTTGTCTGTCTGTCTGTCTGTCTGATCCCCTGGAACTAAAGACGGGCCACCATATAATTGCTCGTTTTTGATCCCAGGTTCTCTGGAAGAGGAGTCAATGCTGTTAATTATTGAGCCCTTTCAGGGACCCCACCCATCTTAAAATTTTTAGAAGTATATGTGAGGCTGTGTTTATGTACATCATATGCAGACCAGAAGAGGGATTTATATTCTCCAGAATCTGACACCCTCTTCTGGAGTGACTGAAGACAGCTACAGTGTACTTATATCTAATAAATACATAAATAAATAAATAAATAAATAAATAAATAAATAAATAAATAAATATATAAACATTTTAAAAAAAGGATAAGAAAGAAAGAAAGAAAGAAAGAAAGAAAGAAAGAAAGAAAGAAAGAAAGAAAGAAAGAAAGAAAGAAAGACCAGGCAGACCTGCAATCCTTATCTCTGTCTGTCTGTCTGTCTGTCTTTCTGATCCCCTGGAACTGGAGGTGGGCCACCATATAGTTGCTGGTATTTGATCCCAGGTTCTCTGGAACAGGAGACAATGCTGTTAATTGTTGAGCCCTTTCAGTTGCCCCACCAATCTTTAAATTTTTAGAATTATATGTGAGGCTGGTTTATGTACATCATATGCAGACCATAAGAGGGATTTAGATTCACCAGAATCTGACACATTCTTCTGGAGTGTGTGAAGACAGATACAGTGTACTTATATCTAATAAATAAATAAATAAATAAATACATAAACATTTTGTAAAAAGGATAAGAAAGAAAGAAAGAACAGGTAGGCCTGCCACCTTTATCCTTGTATGTCTTCTCTCTGTCTGTCTTTCTCATCCCCGGGAACTGGAAATGGGCCACCATATAGTTGATGGTAGTTGATCCCAGGTTCTCTGGAAGTGGAGACAATGCTGTTAATTGTTGAGCCCTTTCAGTGCCCCCACCCATCTTTAAATTTTTAGAAGTATATGGGAGGCTATGTTTATGTACCTCATATGCAGACAATAAGGGGGATTTAGATTCTCCAGAATTTGACACCCTCTTCTGGAGTGTCTGAAGACAGCTATAGTGTACTTATATGTAATAAATACATAAATAAATAAATAAACATTTTTTAAAAAAGGATAAGAAAGAAAGAAAGACCAGGCAGGCCTGTCATCTTTATCCTTGTCTGTCTCTTTGTCTGTCTGTCTGATCCCTGGGCACTGGAGATTAGCCACTATATACTTGCTTGTAGTTGATCCCAGGTTCTCTGGAAGAGGAGACAATGCTGTTAATTTGAGCCCTATCAGTGGCCCCACCCATCTTTAAATTTTTAGAAGTATATGTGAGGCTGTGTTTATGTACATCATATGCAGACCATAAGAGGGTTTTAGATTCTCCAATTTCTGACACCCTCTTCTGGAGTGTCTGAAGACAGGTACAGTGTACTTAAAAATAATAAATACATAAATAAATAAATAAATAAATAAATAAATAAATAAATAAACATTTTTTAAAAATGATAAGAAAAAAAGAAAGACCAGGCAGGCCTGCCATCCTTATCTCTGTCTCTCTGTCTGTCTCTCTGTCTGATCCCCTGGAACTGGAGATGGGCCACCATATAGTTGCTGGTGGTTGATCCCAGGTTCTCTGGAAGAGTAGACAATGCTGTTAATTGTTGAGCCCTTTCAGTGCCCACAAATCTTTAAATTGTTGGAAGTAAATGTGAGTCTGTGTTTATGTACATCATATGCAGACCATAAGAGGGATTTAGATTCTCCAGAATCTGACAACTTCTTCTGGAGTGTCTGAAGACCTCTACAGTGTACTTATAGCTAATAAATAAATAAATAAATAAATAAATAAATAAATAAATAAATAAATAAATAAATAAACATTTTTTAAAAAGGACAAGAAAGAACGAAAAACCAGGCAGGCCTGCCATCCTTGACTGTTTGTCTGTCTGTCTGTCTGAAACCCTGGAACTTAAGATGGGCCACCATAGTGTTGCTGGTAGTTTATCCCAGGTTCTCTGGAAGAGGAGACAATGCTGTTAATTGTTGAGCCCTTTCAGTGGCCCCACCCATCTTTAAATTTTTAGAAGAAAATGTGAGTCTGTGTTTATGTACATCATATGCAGACCCTAAGAGGGATTTAGATTCTCCAGAATCTGACACCCTCTTCTGCAGTGTCTAAAGACAGCTACAGTGTACTTATATCTAATAAATACATATATAAAAAATAAATATTTTTAAAAAGGATAAGAAAGAAAGAAAGACCTGGCAGGCCTGCCATCCTTATCTCTGTCTGTCTGTCTGTCTGTTTGATACCCTGGTACTGGAGATGGGCCACCATATAGTTGCTGGTAGTTGATCCCAGGCTCTCTGGAAGAGGAGACAATGCTGTTAATTGTTGAGCCATTTCAGTGGCCCCACCAATCTTTGAATTTTTAGAAGTAAAGTTGTGCTGTGTTTATGTACATCATATGCAGACCATAAGAGGGATTTAGATTCTCCAGAATATGACACCCTCTTCTGGATTGTTTGAAGACAGCTACATTGTACTTATATCTAATAAATACATAAATAAATAAATAAACATTTTATTAAAAGGATAAAAAAGAAAGAAAGACCAGGCAGGCCTGCCATCCTTATCCTTGTCTCTCTGTCTGTCTGTCTGATAACATGGAACTGGAGATGGGCCACCATATAGTTGCTGGTAGTTGATCCCAGGATCTCTGATGAGTAGACAATGCTGTTAATTGTTGAGACCTTTCAGTGGCCCCACACATCTTTAAATTTTTAGAAGTATATGTGAGGCTGTGTTTATGTACATCATATGCAGACCATAAGAGGGATATAGATTCTCCAGAATCTGACACCCTCTTCTGGAGTGTCTTAAGGTAGCTAAAGTGTACTTATATCTAATAAATACATAAATAAATAAAGAAATAAATAAATAAATAAATAAATAAATAAATAAACAAACATTTTTTAAAAAGAATAAGATAGAAAGAAAGACCAGGCTGGACTGTCATCCTTATCTATGTCTGTCTGTCTGTCTCTCTGTCTGTCTGTCTGTCTGATCTCCTGGAACTGGAGATGGGCCACCATATAGTTGCTGGTAGTTGATCCCAGGTACTCTGAAGAGGAGACAATTCTGTTAATTGTTCAGCCCTTTCAGTGGCCCCACTCATCTTTAAATTTCTAGAAGTAAATGTGATGCTGTGTTTATGTACATCATATTCAGACCGTAAGAGGGATTTAGATTCTCCAGAATCTGACATCGTCTTTTGGAGTGTCTATGACGGATACAGTGTACATATATCTAATAAATACATAAATAAATAAATAAACAAATAAATAAATAAATAAATAAATAAACATTTTTTAAAAAGGATAAGAAAAAAAGAAAGACCAGCAGGCCTTCCATCCTTATCTCTGTCTGTCTGTGTGTCTGTCTGTCAGTCTGATCCCCTGGAACTGGAATGGGCCCCATATATTTGCTGGTAGTTGATCCGAGGTTCTCTGGAAGAGGAGACAATGCTGTTAATTGTTGAGTCCTTTCAGTGGCCCCACACATCTTTAAATTTTTAGAAGTATATGTGAGTCTGTGTTTATGTACATCATATGCAGACCATAAGAGGGATTTAGATTCTCCAGAATCTGACAACATCTTCTGAAGTGTCTGAAGACAGCTACAGTGTACTTATATCTAATAAATACATAAATACAAATAAATAAATAAATAAACAATTTTTCAACAGTATAATAAAGAAAGAAAGACAAGGCAAGCCTGCCATCCTTATCTCTGTCTGTCTGTCTGTCTGTCTGATCCCCTGGAACTGGAGATGGGCCACCATATAGTTGCTGGTAGTTCATCCCAGGTTCTCTGGAAGAGGAGACAATGCTGTTAATTGTTGAGCCCTTTAAGTGGCCCCACACATCTTTAAATTTTTAGAAGTATATGTGAGGCTGTGTTTATGTACATCATATGCAGACCATAAGAGGGATATAGATTCTCCAGAATCTGACACCTTCTTCGGGAGTGTTTGAAGACAGCTACAGTGTACTTATATCTAATAAATACATACGTAAATTAATAAACAATTTTTAAAAAGGATAAGAAAGAAAGAAAGACCAGGCAGGCCTGCCATCCTTATCTCTGTCTGTCTGTATGTCTGTCTGTCTGTCTGTCTATCTGATCCCCTGGAACTGGAGATGGGTCACCATATAGTTGCTGGTAGTTGATCCCAGATTCTCTGGAAGAAGAGACAATGCTGTTAATTGTTGAGCCCTCTCAGTTGCCCCGCCCATCTTTAAATTTTTAGAAGTATATGTGAGGCTGTGTTTATGTACATTGTATGTAGACCATAAGAGGGATTTATATTCTCCAGAATCTGATACCCTCTTCTGGAGTGTCTGAAGACAGCTACAGTGTACTTATATCTAATAAATACATAAATAAATAAATAAACATGTTTTAAAAAGGATAAGAAAGAAAGAAAAACCAGGCAGGCCTGCCATCCTTGTCTGTCTGTCTGTCTGTCTGTCTCTCTGATCCCCTGGATCTGGAGATGGGCCACCATATAGTTGCTGGTAGTTGATCCCAGGTTCTCTGGAAGAGGAGACAATGCTGTTAATTGTTGAGCCCTCACAGTGGCCCCACCCATCTTTAAATTTTTAGAAATAAATGTGAAGCTGTTTTTATGTACATCATATGCATATCATAAGAGGGACTTAGATTCTCCTGAATCTGACACCCTCTTCCTGAGTGTCTGAAGACAGCTACAGTGTACTTATATATAATAAATTCATAAATAAATAAATAAATAAATAAATAAATAAACATTTTTTAAAAGGACAAGAAAGAATGAAAGACCAGGTAGGCTTGCCATCCTTAACTCTATCTGTCTGTATCTCTGTCTGTCTGTCTGAACCCCTGGAACTGGAGATGGGCCACCATATAGTTGCTGGTAGTTGATCCCAGGTTCTCTGGAAGAGGAGACAATGCTGTTAATTTTTGAGCCCTTTCAGTGGCCCCACCCATCTTTAAATTTTTATAAGTATATGTGAGGCTGTGTTCATGTACATCATATGCAGACCATAAGAGGGATTTAGATTCTCCAGAATCTGACACCCTCTTCTGGAGTGTCTGAAGACAGCTACAGTGTACTTATATCGAATAAATAAATAAATAAATAAATAAATAAATAAATAAACATTTTTTAAAAGGATAAGAAATAATGAAAGACCAGGTAGGCCTGCCATCCTTAACTCTATCTGTCTGTATCTCTGTCTGTCTGTCTGATCCCCTGGAACTGGAGATGGGCCACCATATAGTTGCTGGTAGTTGATCCCAGGTTCTCTGGAAGAGGAGACAATGCTGTTAATTGTTGAGCCCTTTCAGTGGTCCTACCCATCTTTAAATTTTTAGAAGTATATGTGAGTCTGTGTTTATGTACATCATATGCAGACCATAAGAGGGATATAGATTTTCCAGAATCTGAAACCCTCTTCTGGAGTGTCTGAAGACAGCTACAGTGTACTTATATCTAATAAATACATAAATAAATAAATAAATAAATAAATAAATAAATATACATTTTTTAAAAGGGATAAGAAAGAAAGAAAAACCAGGCAGGCTTCCATCCTTGTCTGTCTTTCTCTCTGTCTGTCTGTCTTGCCTAGCCCCTTGCGTTGCCTAGCCTAGCCCCTTGCCTTGCCTAGCCCAGCCCCTTGCCTAGCCTAGCCTAGCCCAGCCCTGCCTTGCCTAGCCCTGCCTATCCCTGTCTTTAACCAGGCTGGCCTCGAACTCAGAAACTGACTGCCTCTGCCTCCAGAGTGCTCTCATTAAGAGCTCGAGCCACCACTGACTGTTGGGTTTTCTAAGTCTTACATAGGTATGGTCTGTTTCTCAACTGTGAAACCCTAATTAACACATGTAGTCTGTCCTAGGTCAGCCATAGCTACAGACTGAGGCCTTTTCTAAAACAAAACAAAAGAAAACAAAAAAATAGAAATAATAAAATAAATAAATTAAGAAACCACATGATATCTTTTCTTTCTTTCAATGATACTCAGAGTTTGAAGCAGTTCACCCATGAGACCTCAGCTCCGGACATTGAGGCTGTTTCCCTAACAAGTATTATGGCTGAACCTGAGGGGTTCTACTGCTGATTTGTGTCCCCCAATTTAAAAAAATAGTTGTTTTCAAAGGCTGCAGGTTCTTAGCTCTGTTCCTTGTTACAGTTGAGTCACAGCCCTGAAAGTTCAGTGGTAGTTAAAGGCACTGAGAAGGGCTTCCTATAGACATCAAAGACCAAGTCTTTGTTATTAAAAAGTTAATCTGGATTCCCCCACACCCTGGCATCCTTAGAATTCCTAGATAGGAAGGCAGGGACCTGGGCAGAAGGGTGCAAGGCTACTGGTGTTTGTAAGTGGTAACAGAAAGCTTTCTCTTGTTGGTACCCTACCCCAAGTTACACTGTCACTTCTTTTTCCTAGTTGTTGTTTTGTAGGTTTGTATTCTCAACATAGACCCTTTTCCTTCCTAACCTTGGCTGTCCTGCACCTTACTGTCCTTGAACTCAGTGATTTGCCTGTCTTGCTGGGATGAAACTGTGAGCTACCATCCAGAAGGAAGCACCCTGCTGAGGTTAGATTGGGGTCTCTTCCATTTTCCTCTATGAACATGCATATGGCAGGCCTGTTCTTTCTTTTTTACTTTTCCTTTTCTTTTTAAAGATTTATTTATTTATTATATTTAAGTATGCTGTAGCTATCTTCAGACAGTCCAGAAGAGGGTGTCAGATTCTGAAGAATCTAAATCATTCTTATTGTCTGCATATGATGTATATAAACACAGCCTCACATATACTCAAAAAAAAAAAAAAGAAAGAAAGAAAGATGTGGCTACAGAGAGGGCTCAACAATTAAGAGCATTGTCTCCTCTTCCAGAGAACCTGGGCTCAATTACCAGTATTATATATGGTGGCCCATCTCCAGTTCCAGGGGATCTAATACTCTGTTCTGGAGTCTGTGGGCACAGCATACACATGCAAAACATTCTTACACAATCATTGAGAGAGGAGAGAGAGGGGTTGAGAGAGAGGGGAGGTAATCATACCTCCTGACGAGTTTGAAGACCTGAGCTTCATCACTCACACAAATAAATAAATGCAAAATATTTTTAAAAAATAAACTCTGCCATTGCCCTTTAAAAATTCCTAGAAAACAAGTTTTATAAGCAACAGTTATATTTACTATATCTAAAGTACAGTCATGAGCATATTCTCTAAATAGAAAAAGGCCTGTTAGTCTTAGAAATGGAAAAGACAAACCAAGGAAGGTTTGCAATTACATAATGAGGCAGCTCAGCCCAGCTCTTAGGTTGGAAATAAGACTGGAGAATAGGATACACCTGAAGACAGCCAGCCATTGCTTTTTGTTTTGGAGGCTGAAAGGATACACCTGAAGACAGCCAATGCTGTGTGATGGTGATCTGGTATTTTTTTTTTAATTTTTAAAAACTTTAACACTTTTTATAAAACTTTCTTTCTTTCTTTCTTTCTTTCTTTTCTTCCTTCCTTCCTTCCTTTCTTTCCTTTCTTTCCTTTCTTTCCTTTCTTTCCTTTCTTTCCTTTCTTTCCTTTCTTTCCTTTCTTTCCTTTCTTTCCTTTCTTTCCTTTCTTTCCTTTCTTCTCACCCTGGCCTAGCCTACCCTAGCCTACCCTAGCCTACCCTAGCCCTGCCTAACCATGTCTTTCACCAGGGTGGCCTCGAACTCAGAAACTTACTGCCTCTGCCTACAGAGTGCTCTCATTAAGAGCTTGAGCCACCACTAAAGGTCGGGTTTTCTAAACCTTACCTTGCTCTTGGTGTCTGTTCTCAGCTGTGAAACCCTAATTAACACAGGTAGGCAGTCCTGGGTCAGCCAGAGCTACAGACTGAGGCCTTCTCTAAAAACAAATAAAACAAAACAAAACAACAAATAGAAATAATAAAATACATAAATTAAACAACCACAGCATAGCTTTTCTCTCTCTAGGTGGTACTCAGAAATTCCAGCAGTTGGCCTGTGACACCTCAGCTAGGTATATGTGAGGCTGTGTTTATGTACATCATACACAGACCATAAGAGGGATTTAGATTCTCTAGAATCTAACACACTCTTCTGGAGTGTCTGTAGACAGCTACAGTGTACTTATATATAATAAATACATAAATAAATAAACATTTTTTAAAGGATAAGAAAGAAAGAAAGACCAGGCAGGCCTGCCATCCTTATCTCTGTCTGTCTGTCTGTCTGTCTGTCTGATCCCCTGGAACTGCAGATGGGCCACCATATAGTTGCTGGTAGTTCATCCCAGGTTCTCTGGAAGAGGAGACAATGCTGTTAATTGTTGATCCCTTTTAGTGGCCCCACCCATATTTAAATTTTTAGAAGTATATGAGAGGCTGTGTTTATGTACATCATATGCAGACCATAAGAGGGATTTAGATTCTCCAGAATCTGACACCCTCTTCTGGAGTGTCTGAGGACAGCTACAGTGTACTTATATCTAATAAATAAATAAATAAATAAATAAATAAATAAATAAATAAATAAATAAACATTTTTTAAAAAGGATAAGAAAAAAAGAAAGTCCAGCAGGCCTGCCATCCTTATCTCTGTCTGTCTGTCTGTCTGTCTGTCTGATCCCCTGGAACTGGAATGGGCAACCATATAGTTGCTGGTAGTTGATCCGAGTTTCTCTGGAAGAGGAGACAATGCTGTTAATTGTTGAGTCCTTTCAGTGGCCCCACACATCTTTAAATTTTTAGAAGTATATGTGAGTCTGTGTTTATGTACATCATATGCAGACCATGAGAGGGATTTAGATTCTCCAGAATCTGACAACATCTTCTGAAGTGTCTGAAGACAGCTACAGTGGTCTTATATCTAATAAATACATAAATAAATAAAAAATAAATAAATAAATAAATAAATAAATAAACATTTTTTTAAAAGGATAAGAAATAAAGAAAGACCAGGCAGGCCTACCATCCATATCTCTGTCTGTCTGTCTTTCTATCTGATCTCCGGGAACTGGAGATGGGCCACCATATAGTTGCTGGTAGTTGATCCAAGGTTCTCTGGAAGAGGAGACCATTCTGTTAATTGTTGAGCCCTTTCAGTGGCCCCACACTTCTTTAAATTTTTAGAAGTATACTTGAGGCTGTGTTTATGTACATCATATGCACATTATAAGAGGATTTAGATTCTCCAGAATCTGACTCCCTCTACTGGAGTGTCTGAAGACAGCTACAGTGTATTTATATCTAATAAATAAATAATTAAATAAATAAATAAATAAATAAATAAATAAATAAACATTATTTAAACAGGATAAGAAATAAAGAAAGACCTGGCAGGCCTGCCATCCATATCTCTGTCTGTCTGTCTGTCTGTCTATCTGATCCCCTGGAACTGGAGATGGGCCACCATATAGTTGCTGGTAGTTGATCCCAGGTTCTCTGGAAGAGGAGACAATGCTGTTAATGTTGAGCCCTTTCTTTCTTTCTTTCTTTCTTTCTTTCTTTCTTTTTTTTTTTTTTTTTTTTTTCGATTTTTCGAGACAGGGTTTCTCTGTGTAGCCCTGGCTGTCCTGGAACTCACTTTGTTGACCAGGCTAGACGGGAACTCAGAAATCCGCCTGCCTCTGCCTCCCGAGTGCTGGGATTAAAGGCATGCGCCACCACGCCCGGCTTGTTGAGCCCTTTCAATGGCCCTACCCATGTTTAAATTTTTAGAAGTGTATGTGAGGCTGTGTTTATGTACATCATATGCAGACCAGAAGAGGGATTTAGATTCATCAGAATCTGACACCCTCTACTGGAGTGTCTGAAGACAGCTACTGTGTACTTATATCTAATAAATAAATAAATAAATAAATAAATAAATAAACATCATTTAAACAGGATAAGAAAGAAAGAAAGACCAGGCAGGCCTTCCATTCATATCTCTGTCTGTCTGTCTGTCTGTCTGTATGTCTATCTGATCCCCGGGAACTGGAGATGGGCCACCATATAGTTGCTGGTAGTTGATCCCAGGTTCTCTGGAAGAGGATACAATGCTGTTAATTGTTGAGCCCTTTCAGTCGCCCCACCCATCCTTAAATTTTTAGAAGTGTATGTGAGGCTGTGTTAATGTACATCATATGCAGACCTTAAGTGGGATTTAGATTCTCCAGAATCTGACACCCTCTTCTGGAGTGTCTGAAGACAGCTACAGTGTATTTATATCTAATAAATAAATAAATAAATAAATAAATAAATAAATAAATAAACATTTTTTAAAATGGATAAGAAATAAAGAAAGACCAGGCAGGAGTGCCATCCTTATCTCTGTCTGTCTATCTGTCTGTCTGTTCCCCTGGAACTGGAGATGGTCCATCATATACTTGCTGGTAGTTGATCCCAGGTTCTCTGGAAGAGGAGACAATGCTGTTATTTGTTGAGCCCTTTAAGTGGCCCCACCCATCTTTAAATTTTTAGAAGTGTATGTGAATCTCTGTTTATGTACATCATATGCATACCATAAGAGGAATTTAGATTCTCCAGAATCTGACACCCTCTTCTGGAGTGTCTGAAGACATCTACAGTGTACTTATATCGAATAAATATATACATAAATAAATAAATAAATAAACATTTTTAAAAAGGATAAGAAAGAAAGAAAGACCAGGCAGGCCTGCCATCCTTATCTATGTCTGTCTGTCTCTCTGTCTGTCTGATCCCCTGGAACTGGAGATGGGCCACCATATAGTTGCTGGTAGTTGGTCCCAGGTTCTCTGGAAGAGGAGACAATGCTGTTAATTGTTGAGCCCTTTCAGTGGCCCCACCAATCTTTATATTTTTAGAAGTATATGTGAGTCTCTGTTTATGTACATCATATGCAGACCATTAGAGGGGTTTAGATTCTCCAGATTCTGACACCCTCTACTGGAGTATCTGAAGACAGCTACAGTGTACTTATATCGAATAATACATAAAAAAATAAATAAATGAATAAATAAATAAATAAGTAAATAAATAAATAAACATTTTTTAAAAAAGGATAAGAAAGAAAGAAAGACCTGGCAGGCCTGCCATCCTTATCTCTGTCTGTCTGTCTGTCTGTCTGTCTGATCCTCTGATACTGGATATGGGCCACCATATAGTTGCTGGTAGTTGATCCCAGATTCTCTGGAAGGGGAGACAATGCTGTTAATTGTTGAGACCTTTCAGTGGTCCCACCCATCTTTAAATATTTAGAAGTGTATGTGAGGCTGTGTTTATGTACATCATATGCAGACCATAAGAGGGTTTTAGATTCTCCAGAATCTGACACCCTCTACTGGAGTGTCTGAACAGCTACAGTGTACTTATATCTAATAAATACATAAATAAATAAATAAATAAATAAATAAATAAATAAATAAACATTTTATAAAAAGGATATGCAAGAAAGAAAGACCAGGCAGGCATGCCATCCATATCTCTGTCTGTCTGTCTGTCTGTCTATCTGATCCCCGGAAATGGAGATGGGCCACCATATAGTTGCTGGTAGTTGATCCCAGGTTCTCTGGAAGAGGAGAAAATGCTGTTACTGTTGAGCCCTTTCAGTGGCCCTACCCATCTTTAAATTTTTAGAAGTGTATGTGAGGCTGTGTTTATGTACATCATATGCAGACCAGAAGAGGGATTTAGATTCATCAGAATCTGACACCCTCTTCTGGAGTGTCTGAAGACAGCTACAGTGTATTTATATCTAATAAATAAATAAATAAATAAATAAATAAACATTTTTTAAAATGGATAAGAAATAAAGAGAGACCAGGCAGGAGTGCCATCCTTATGTCTGTCTGTCTATCTGTCTGTCTGATCCCCTGGAACTGGAGATGGTCCATCTTATACTTGCTGGTAGTTGATCCCAGGTTCTCTGGAAGAGGAGACAATGCTGTTATTTGTTGAGCCCTTTAAGTGGCCCCACCCATCTTTAAATTTTTAGAAGTATATGTGAGGCTTTGTTTATGTACATCATATGCAGACCATAAGAGGGATTTAGATTCTCAGGAATCTGACACCCTCTTCTGGAGTGTCTGAAGACAGCTACAGTGTACTTATATCTAATAAATAAATAAATAAATAAATAAATAAATAAATAAATAAATAAATAAATAAATAAATAAATACATAAACCAATAAACATTTTTTAAAAAAAATAAGAAAGAAAGAAAGTCCAGGCAGGCCTTCCATCCATATCTCTGTCTGTCTGTCTGTCTGTCTGTCTATCTGATCCCCGGGAACTGGAGATGGGCCACCATATAGTTGCTGGTAGTTGATCCAAGATTCTCTGGAAGAGGAGATAATGCTGTTAATTGTTGAGCCCTTTTAGTGGCCCCACACTTCTTTAAATTTTTAGAAGTATACCTGAGGCTGTGTTTATGTACATCATATGCAGATTATAAGAGGATTTAGATTCTCCATAATCAGACACCCTCTACTGGAGTGTCTGAAGACAGCTACAGTGTACTTATATCTAATAATACATAAATAAATAAATAAATAAACATTTTTTTAAAAGGATAAGAAAGAAAGAAAGACCAGGCAGGCCTTCCATCCTTATCTCTGTCTGGCTGTCTGGCTGTCTGATCCCCTGGAACTAAAGGTGGGCCACCATATAGTTGCTGGTAGTTGATCCCAGGTTCTCTGGAAGAGGAGTCAATGCTGTTAATTTTTGAGCCCTTTCAGGGACCCCACCCATCTTTAAATTTTTAGAAGTATATGTGAGACTGTGTTTATGTACATCATATGCAGACCATTAGAGGGATTTATATTCTCCAGATTCTGACACCCTATTCTGGAGTGTCTGAAGACAGCTACAGTATACTTATATCTAATAAATACATAAATAAATGAATAAATAAATAAATAAATAAATAAACATTTTTAAAAATGGATAAGAAAGAAAGAAAGAAAGACCAGGCAGGCATGCCATCTTTATCCTTGTCTGTTTCTCTGTCTGTCTGTCTGATCCCCTGGAACTGGAGATGGGCCACCATATAGTTGATGGTAGTTGATCCCAGGTTCTCTGGAGAGGAGATAATGCTGTTAATTGTTGAGCCCTTTCAGTGGTCCCACCCATCTTTAAATTTTTAGAAGTATATGTGAGTCTCTGTTTATGTATATCATATGCAGACCATAAGAAGGATTTAGATTCTCCAGAATCTGACACCCTCTACTGGAGTGTCTGAAGACAGCTACAGTGTACTTATATCGAATAAATACATAAATAAATAAATAAATAAATAAATAAATAAATAAATAAACATTTTTTAAAAAGGATAAGAAAGAAAGAAATACCAGGCAGGCCTGTCATCCTTATCTCTCTCTGTCTGTCTGTCTGTCTTTCTGATCCCCTGGAACTGGAGATGGGCCATCATATAGTTGCTGGTAGTTGATCCCAGGTTCTCTGGAAGAGGAGATAATGTTGTTAATTGTTGAGCCCTTTCAGTGGTCCCACCCATCTTTATATTTTTAGAAGTATATGTGAGTCTCTGTTTATGTACCTCATATGCATACAATAGGGTGATTTAGATTCTCCAGAATCTGACACCCACTTCTGGAGTGTCTGAAGACAGATACAGTGTACTTATATCTAATAAATACATAAATAAATAAATAAACATTTTTTTAAAAAGGATAAGAAAGAAAGAAAGACCAGGCAGGCCTGCCACCTTGTCTGTCCGTCTGTCTGTCTGTCTATCTGTCATATCCACTGGAACTGGAGATGGGCCAAAATATAGTTGCTGGTAGTTGATCCCAGGTTCTCTGGAAGAGGAGACAATGCTGTTAATTTTTGAGCCCTTTCAGTGGCCCCAACCATCTTTAAATTTTTAGAAGTATATGTGAGGCTGTGTTTATGTACATCATATGCAGACCATAAGAGGGATATAGATTATCCAGAAGCTCACACCCTCTTCTGGAGTGTCTGAAGACAGCTACAGTGTTCTTATAATAAATAAATAAATAAATAAATAAATAAATAAATAAATAAATAAATAAACATTTTTTAAAAAGGATAAGAAAGAAAGAAAAACCAGGCAGGCCTGCCATGCTTATCTTTGTCTGTCTGTCTGTCTGTCTGTCTGTCTGTCTGTCTGATCCCCTAGAACTGGAGATGGGCCACCATATAGTTGCTGGTAGTTGATCCCAGGTCCTCTGGAAGAGGAGACAATGCTGTTAATTGTTGAGCCCTTTCAGTGGCCCCACCCATCTTTAAATTTTTAGAAGTAAATGTGACGCTGTGTTTATGTACATCATATTCAGACCATAAGAGGGATTAAATTCTCCAGAATCTGACACAGTCTTTTGGAGTGTCTAAGACGGATACAGTGTACTTATATCTAATAAATACATAAATACATAAATAAACATTTTTTAAAATCGATTAGAAAGAAAGAAAGACCAGGCAGGCCTGCCATCCTTATCTCTGTCTGGTTGTCTGTCTGATCCCCTGGAATTGGAGATGGGCCACCATAGAGTTGCTGGTAGTTGATCCCAGGTTCTCTAGAAGAGAAGACAATGCTGTTAATTGTTGAGCCCTTTCAGTTGCCCACCCATCTTTAAATTTTTAGAAGTATATGTAAGGCTGTGTTTATGTACCGAATATGCAGACCATAAGAGGGATTTAGATTCTCCAGAATCTGACACCCTCTTCTGGAGTGTCTGAAGACAGCTACAGTGTAATTATATCTAATAAATTCATAAATAAACAAATAAACATTTTTTAAAAAGGATAATAAAGAAAGAGAGACCAGGCAGGCCTGCCATCCTTATCTCTGTCTGTCAGTCTGTCTGTCTGATCCCCTGGAACTAGAGATGGGCCACCATATAGTTGCTGGTAGTTGATCCCAGGTCTCTGGAAGAGGAGACAATGCTGTTAATTGTTGAGCCCTTTCAGTTGCCCACCCATCTTTAAATTTTTAGAAGTATATGTGAGGCTGTGTTTATGTACATTGTATGCAGACCATAAGAGGGATTTAGATTCTCCAGAAACTGATACCCTCTTCTGGAGTGTCTGAAGACATCTACAGTGTACTTATATCTAATAAATAAATAAATAAAGAAAGAAAGAAAGAAAGAAAGAAAGAAAGAAAGAAAGAAAGAAAGAAAGATGTTTTAAAAAGGATAAGAAAGAATGAAAAACCAGACAGGCCTGCCATTCTAGTCTGTCTGTCTGTCTGTCTGTCTGATCCCCTGGAACTGGAGATGGGCCATTATATAGTTGCTGGTAGTTGATCCCAGGTTCTCTGGAAGAGGAGACAAGGCTGTTAATTGTTGAGCCCTTTCAGTGGCCCCACCCATCTTTAAATTTTTAGAAGTATATATGAGGCTATGTTAATGTACATCATATGCAGTCCATAAGAGGGATTTAGATACTCCAGAACCTGAAACCCTCCTCCTGAGTTTCTGAAGACAGCTACAGTGTACTTAAATCTAATAAATAAATAAATAAATAAATAAATAAATAAATAAATCAATCAATAAATAAATAAATAAATAAATAAACATTTTAAAAGGATAAGAAAGAAAGAAAGAAAGAAAGAAAGAAAGAAAGAAAGAAAGAAAGAAAGAAAGAAAGAAAGAAAGAAAGAACAGGCAGACCTGCGATCCTTATCTCTTCTGTCTGTCTGTCTGTCTATCTGATCCCCTGGAACTGGAGATGGGCCACCATATAGTTGCTGGTAGTTGATCCCAGGTTCTCTGGAAGAGGAGACAATGCTGTTAATTGTTGAGCCCTTTCAGTGGCCCCACACATCTTTAAATTTTTGGAAGTAATTGTAAGTCTGTGCTTATGTACATCATTTGCAGTCCATAAGAGGGATTTAGATTCTCCAGAATCTGACACCCTCTTCCTCAGTGTCTGAAGACAGCTACAGTGTACTTATATCTAATATACATTAATAAATAAATAAACATTTCTTAAAAAGGATAAGAAAGAAAGAAAGACCAGGCAGGCCTGCCATCCTTATCTCTATCTGTCTGTATGTCTGTCTGTCTGTCTGATCCCCTGGAACTGGAGATGGGCCACCATATAGTTGCTGGTAGTTGAACCCAGGTTCTCTGGAAGAGGAGACAATGCTGTTAATTTTGAGCAGTAAAGTGGCCCCACCCATCTTTAAATTTTTAGAAGTATATGTGAGGATGTGTTTATGTACCTCATATGCAGACCATAAGAGGGATTTAGATTGTCCAGAATCTGACACCGTCTTCTGGAGTGTCTGAAGACTGCTACCATGTACTTATATCTAATAAATAAATAAATAAATAAATAAATAATCATTTTTTAAAAATGATAAGAAAAAAAGAAAGTCCAGGCAGGCCTGCGTTCCTTAACTCTGTCTGTCTGTCTGTCTGTCTGATCCCGGGGAACTGGAGATGGGCCACCATATAGTGGCTGATAGTTGATCCCAGGTTCTCTGGAAGAGGAGACAATGCTGTTAATTGTTGAGCCCTTTCAGTGGCCCCACTCATCTTTAAATTTTTAGAAGTGTATGTGAGGCTGTGTTTATGTACATCATAGGCAAACTATAAGAGGGATTTAGATTCTCCAGAATCTGACACCCTCTTCTGGAGTGTCTGAAGACAGCTACAGTGTACTTATTCTAATAAATAAATAAATAAATAAATAAATAAATAAATAAATAAATAAATAAATGAATAAATAAACTTTTTTAAAAAATGATAAGAAAAAAAGAAATACCAGGGAGGCCTGCCATCCTTATCTCTGTCTGTCTGTCTATCTGTCTTTCTGATTCCCTGGACCTGGAAATGGGCCACCATATAGTTGCTGGTAGTTGATCTCAGGTTCTCTGGAAGAGGAGACAATGCTGTTAATTGTTGATCCCTTTCAGTGGCCCCACCCATCTTTAAATTTTTGGAAGTAAATGTGAGTCTGTGTTTATGTACATCATATGCAGACCATAAGAGGGATTTAGATTCTCCAGAATCTGACAACCTCTTCTGGAGTGTCTGAAGACCTCTACAGTGTACTTATATCTAATAAATACATAAATAAATAAATAAACATTTTTTCAAAAAGGATAAGAAAGAAAGAACAACCAGGCAGGCCTGCCATCCTTGTCTGTTTGTCTGTCTGTCTGTCTGATCCCCGGAAACTGGAGATGGGCCACCATATTTTTGCTGGTAGTAGATCCCAGGTTCTCTGTAAGAGGAGACAATGCTGTTAATTGTTGAGCCCTTCAGTGGCCCCACCCATCTTTAAATTTTTAGAAGTATATGTGAGGCTTTGTTTATGTACATCATATGCAGACCATAAGAAGGATTTATATTCTCCAGAATCTGACACCCTCTTCTGGAGTATCTGAAGGCAGCTACAGGGTACTTATATCTAATAAATAAATGAATAAATAAATAAATAAATAAACATTTTTTAAAAGGATAAGAAAAAATGAAAGACCAGTCAGGCCTGCCATCCTTATCTCTGTCTGTCTGTCTGTCTGTCTGATCTCCTGGAACTGGAGATGGGCCACCATATAGTTGCTGGTAGTTGATCCCAGGTCCTCTGGAAGAGGAGACAATGCTGTTAATTGTTGAGCCCTTTCAGTGGCCCCACCCATCTTTAAATTTTTAGAAGTAAATGTGACGCTGTGTTTATGTACATCATATTCAGACCATAAGAAGGATTAAATTCTCCAGAATCTGACACAGTCTTTTGGAGTGTCTAAGACGGATACAGTGTACTTATATCTAATAAATACATAAATACATAAATAAACATTTTTTAAAATCGATTAGAAAGAAAGAAAGACCAGGCAGGCCTGCCATCCTTATCTCTGTCTGGTTGTCTGTCTGATCCCCTGGAATTGGAGATGGGCCACCATAGAGTTGCTGGTAGTTGATCCCAGGTTCTCTAGAAGAGAAGACAATGCTGTTAATTGTTGAGCCCTTTCAGTTGCCCACCCATCTTTAAATTTTTAGAAGTATATGTAAGGCTGTGTTTATGTACCGAATATGCAGACCATAAGAGGGATTTAGATTCTCCAGAATCTGACACCCTCTTCTGGAGTGTCTGAAGACAGCTACAGTGTAATTATATCTAATAAATTCATAAATAAACAAATAAACATTTTTTAAAAAGGATAATAAAGAAAGAGAGACCAGGCAGGCCTGCCATCCTTGTCTGTCTGTCTGTCTGTCTGATCCCCGGAACTGGAGATGGGCCACCATATAATTGCTGGTAGTTGATCCCAGGTTCTCTGGAAGAGGAGACAATGCTGTTAATTGTTGAGCCCTTTCAGTGGCCCCACCCATCTTTAAGTTTTTAGAAGTATATGTGAGGCTGTGTTTATGTACATCATATGCAGATCATAAGAGGGATATAGATTCTCCAGAATCTGACACCCTCTTGGGTAGTGTTTGAAGACAGCTACCGTGTACTTTTATCTAATAAATACATACATAAATTAATAAACATTTTTAAAAAGGATAAGAAAGAAAGAAAGACCAGGCAGGCCTGCCACCTTGTCTGTCTGTCTGTCTCTCTATCTGTCAGATCCCCTGGAACTGGAGATAGGCCACCATATAGTTGCTGGTAGTTGATCCCAGGTACTCTGGAAGAGGAGACAATGCTGTTAGTTGTTGAGCCCTTTCAGTAGCCCCACCCATCTTTAAATTTTTAGAAGTATATGTGAGGCTGTGTTTATGTACATCATATGCAGACCATACGAGGGATTTAGATTCTCCAGAATCTGACACCCTCTTCTGGAGTGTCTGAAGACAGCTACATTGTACTTATATCTAATAAATACATAAATAAATAAATAAATAAATAAATAAATAAATAAATATATACATACAGAAATAAATAAACATTTTTTTAAAAGGATAAGAAAAAAAGAAAGACCAGGCAGGCCTGCCATCCTTATCTCTGTCTGTCTGTCTGTCTGTCTGATCCACTGGAACTAAAGATGGGCCACCATATAGTTGCTCATTGTTGTTCCCAGGTTCTCTGGAAGAGGAGTCAATGCTGTTAATTATTGAGCCCTTTCTGGGGCCCCACCCATCTTTAAATTTTTAGAACTATATGTGAGGCTGTGTTTATGTACATCATATGCAGACCATAAGAGGGATTTATATTCTCCAGAATCTGACACCCTCTTCTGGAGTGACTGAAGACAACTACAGTGTACTTATATCTAATAAATAAATAAATAAATAAATAAATAAATAAATAAATAAATAAATAAATAAACATTTTTAAAAAAGGATAAGAAAGAAAGAAAGAAAGACCAGGCAGGCCTGCCATCCTTATCTCTGTCTATCTGTCTGTCTGTCTGATACCCTGGAATTGGAGATGGGCCACCATATAGTTGCTGGTAGTTGATCCCAGTTTCTCTGCAAGAGGAGACAATGCTGTTAATTTTTGAGCCCTTTCAGTGGCCCCACCCATCTTTAAATTTTTAGAAGAATTTGTGAGGCTGTGTTTATGTACATCATATGCAGACCATAAGAGGGATTTAGATTCTGCAGAATCTGACACCCTCTTCTGGAGTGTCTGAAGACAGCTACAGTGTACTTATATCTAATAAATACATAAATAAATAAATAAACATGTTTTAAAAAGGATAAGAAAGATATAAAAACCAAGCAGGCCTGCCTTCCTTGTCTGTTTGTCTATCTGTCTATCTGATCCCCTGAAACTGGAGATGGGCCACCATATTTTTGCTGGTAGTTGATCCCAGGTTCTCTGGAAGAGGAGACAATGCTGGTATTTGTTGAGCCCTTTAAGTGGCCCCAACCATCTTTAAATTTTTAGAAGTATATATGAGGCTGTGTTTATGTACATCTTATGCAGACCATAAGAGGGATTTAGATTCTCCGTAATCTGACACCCTCTTCTGGAGTGTCTGAAGACAGCTACTGTGTACTTATATCTAATAAATACATACATAAATAAATAAATAAACATTTTTTTAAAAGGATAAGAAGAAAAGAAAGACCAGGTAGGCCTGCCATCCTTATCTCTGTCTGTCAGTCTGTCTGTCTGATCCCCTGGAACTAGAGATGGGCCACCATATAGTTGCTGGTAGTTGATCCCAGGTCTCTGGAAGAGGAGACAATGCTGTTAATTGTTGAGCCCTTTCAGTTGCCCACCCATCTTTAAATTTTTAGAAGTATATGTGAGGCTGTGTTTATGTACATTGTATGCAGACCATAAGAGGGATTTAGATTCTCCAGAAACTGATACCCTCTTCTGGAGTGTCTGAAGACATCTACAGTGTACTTATATCTAATAAAGAAAAAAAGAAAGAAAGAAAGAAAGAAAGAAAGAAAGAAAGAAAGAAAGAAAGAAAGAAAGAAAGAAAGAAAGAAAGAAAGATGTTTTAAAAAGGATAAGAAAGAATGAAAAACCAGACAGGCCTGCCATTCTAGTCTGTCTGTCTGACTGTCTGTCTGATCCCCTGGAACTGGAGATGGGCCATTATATAGTTGATGGTAGTTGATCCCAGGTTCTCTGGAAGAGGAGACAAGGCTGTTAATTGTTGAGCCCTTTCAGTGGCCCCACCCATCTTTAAATTTTTAGAAGTATATATGAGGCTATGTTAATGTACATCATATGCAGTCCATAAGAGGGATTTAGATACTCCAGAACCTGAAACCCTCCTCCTGAGTTTCTGAAGACAGCTACAGTGTACTTAAATCTAATAAATAAATAAATAAATCAATCAATAAATAAATAAATAAATAAATAAACATTTTAAAAGGATAAGAAAGAAAGAAAGAAAGAAAGAAAGAAAGAAAGAAAGAAAGAAAGAAAGAAAGAAAGAAAGAAAGAACAGGCAGACCTGCGATCCTTATCTCTTCTGTCTGTCTGTCTGTCTATCTGATCCCCTGGAACTGGAGATGGGCCACCATATAGTTGCTGGTAGTTGATCCCAGGTTCTCTGGAAGAGGAGACAATGCTGTTAATTGTTGAGCCCTTTCAGTGGCCCCACACATCTTTAAATTTTTGGAAGTAATTGTAAGTCTGTGCTTATGTACATCATTTGCAGTCCATAAGAGGGATTTAGATTCTCCAGAATCTGACACCCTCTTCCTCAGTGTCTGAAGACAGCTACAGTGTACTTATATCTAATATACATTAATAAATAAATAAACATTATTTAAAAAGGATAAGAAAGAAAGAAAGACCAGGCAGGCCTGCCATCCTTATCTCTATCTGTCTGTATGTCTGTCTGTCTGTCTGATCCCCTGGAACTGGAGATGGGCCACCATATAGTTGCTGGTAGTTGAACCCAGGTTCTCTGGAAGAGGAGACAATGCTGTTAATTTTGAGCAGTAAAGTGGCCCCACCCATCTTTAAATTTTTAGAAGTATATGTGAGGATGTGTTTATGTACCTCATATGCAGACCATAAGAGGGATTTAGATTGTCCAGAATCTGACACCGTCTTCTGGAGTGTCTGAAGACTGCTACCATGTACTTATATCTAATAAATAAATAAATAAATAAATAAATAATCATTTTTTAAAAATGATAAGAAAAAAAGAAAGTCCAGGCAGGCCTGCGTTCCTTAACTCTGTCTGTCTGTCTGTCTGTCTGATCCCGGGGAACTGGAGATGGGCCACCATATAGTGGCTGATAGTTGATCCCAGGTTCTCTGGAAGAGGAGACAATGCTGTTAATTGTTGAGCCCTTTCAGTGGCCCCACTCATCTTTAAATTTTTAGAAGTGTATGTGAGGCTGTGTTTATGTACATCATAGGCAAACTATAAGAGGGATTTAGATTCTCCAGAATCTGACACCCTCTTCTGGAGTGTCTGAAGACAGCTACAGTGTACTTATTCTAATAAATAAATAAATAAATAAATAAATAAATAAATAAATAAATAAATAAATGAATAAATAAACTTTTTTAAAAAATGATAAGAAAAAAAGAAATACCAGGGAGGCCTGCCATCCTTATCTCTGTCTGTCTGTCTATCTGTCTTTCTGATTCCCTGGACCTGGAAATGGGCCACCATATAGTTGCTGGTAGTTGATCTCAGGTTCTCTGGAAGAGGAGACAATGCTGTTAATTGTTGATCCCTTTCAGTGGCCCCACCCATCTTTAAATTTTTGGAAGTAAATGTGAGTCTGTGTTTATGTACATCATATGCAGACCATAAGAGGGATTTAGATTCTCCAGAATCTGACAACCTCTTCTGGAGTGTCTGAAGACCTCTACAGTGTACTTATATCTAATAAATACATAAATAAATAAATAAACATTTTTTCAAAAAGGATAAGAAAGAAAGAACAACCAGGCAGGCCTGCCATCCTTGTCTGTTTGTCTGTCTGTCTGTCTGATCCCCGGAAACTGGAGATGGGCCACCATATTTTTGCTGGTAGTAGATCCCAGGTTCTCTGTAAGAGGAGACAATGCTGTTAATTGTTGAGCCCTTCAGTGGCCCCACCCATCTTTAAATTTTTAGAAGTATATGTGAGGCTTTGTTTATGTACATCATAGGCAGACCATAAGAAGGATTTATATTCTCCAGAATCTGACACCCTCTTCTGGAGTATCTGAAGGCAGCTACAGGGTACTTATATCTAATAAATAAATGAATAAATAAATAAATAAATAAACATTTTTTAAAAGGATAAGAAAAAATGAAAGACCAGTCAGGCCTGCCATCCTTATCTCTGTCTGTCTGTCTGTCTGTCTGATCTCCTGGAACTGGAGATGGGCCACAATATAGTTGCTGGTAGTTGATCCCAGGTTCTCTGGAAGAGGAGACAATGCTGTTAATTGTTGAGCCCTTTCAGTGGCCCCACTCATCTTTAAATTTTTAGAAGTGTATGTGAGGCTGTGTTTATGTACATCATAGGCAGACTATAAGAGGGATTTAGATTCTCCAGAATCTGACACCCTCTTCTGGAGTGTCTGAAGACAGCTACAGTGTACTTATGTCTAATAAATAAATAAATAAATAAATAAATAAATAAATAAATATTTTTTTAAAAAAAAATGATAAGAAAAAAAGAAAGACCAGGCAGGGCCTGCCATCCTTTTCTCTGTCTGTCTGTCTGTCTTTCTGATCTCCTGGAACTGGAGATGGGCCACCATATAGTTGCTGGTAGTTGATCCCAGGTTCTCTGGAAGAGGAGACAATGCTGTTAATTGTTGAGCCCTTTCAGTGGCCCCACTCATCTTTAAATTTTTAGAGGTGTATGTGAGGCTGTGTTTATGTACATCATATGCAGACCATAAGAGGGATTTAGATTCTCCAGAATATGACACCCTCTTCTGGAGTGTCTGAAGATAGCTACAGTGTACTTATATCTAATAAATACATAAATAAATAAATAAATAAATAAATAAAAAAATAAATAATTAAATAAACATTTTTTAAAAAGGATAAGAAAGAAAGAAAGACCAGGGAGGCCTGCCATTCTTATCTCTGTCTGTCTGTCTATCTGTCTTTCTGATTCCCTGGACCTGGAAATGGGCCACCATATAGTTGCTGGTAGTTGATCCCAGGTTCTCTGGAAGAGGAGACAATGCTGTTAATTGTTGAGCCCTTTCAGTGGCCCCACTCATCTTTAAATTTTTAGAAGTGTATGTGAGGCTGTGTTTATGTACATCATAGGCAAACTATAAGAGGGATTTAGATTCTCCAGAATCTGACACCCTCTTCTGGAGTGTCTGAAGACAGCTACAGTGTACTTATTCTAATAAATAAATAAATAAATAAATAAATAAATAAATAAATAAATAAAGTTTTTTTAAAAATGATAAGAAAAAAAGAAATACCAGGGAGACCTGCCATCCTTATCTCTGTCTGTCTGTCTATCTGTCTTTCTGATTCCCTGGACCTGGAAATGGGCCACCATATAGTTGCTGGTAGTTGATCTCAGGTTCTCTGGAAGAGGAGACAATGCTGTTAATTGTTGATCCCTTTCAGTGGCCCCACCCATCTTTAAATTTTTGGAAGTAAATGTGAGTCTGTGTTTATGTACATCATATGCAGACCATAAGAGGGATTTAGATTCTCCAGAATCTGACAACTTCTGGAGTGTCTGAAGACCTCTACAGTGTACTTATATCTAATAAATACATAAATAAATAAATAAACATTTTTTCAAAAAGGATAAGAAAGAAAGAACAACCAGGCAGACCTGCCATCCTTGTCTGTTTGTCTGTCTGTCTGTCTGATCCCCTGAAACTGGAGATGGGCCACCATATTTTTGCTGGTAGTAGATCCCAGGTTCTCTGTAAGAGGAGACAATGCTGTTAATTGTTGAGCCCTTCAGTGGCCCCACCCATCTTTAAATTTTTAGAAGTATATGTGAGGCTTTGTTTATGTACATCATATGCAGACCATAAGAAGGATTTATATTCTCCAGAATCTGACACCCTCTTCTGGAGTATCTGAAGGCAGCTACAGGGTACTTATATCTAATAAATAAATGAATAAATAAATAAATAAATAAACATTTTTTAAAAGGATAAGAAAAAATGAAAGACCAGGCAGGCCTGCCATCCTTATCTCTGTCTGTCTGTCTGTCTGTCTGATCTCCTGGAACTGGAGATGGGCCACAATATAGTTGCTGGTAGTTGATCCCAGGTTCTCTGGAAGAGGAGACAATGCTGTTAATTGTTGAGCCCTTTCAGTGGCCCCACTCATCTTTAAATTTTTAGAAGTGTATGTGAGGCTGTGTTTATGTACATCATAGGCAGACTATAAGAGGGATTTAGATTCTCCAGAATCTGACACCCTCTTCTGGAGTGTCTGAAGACAGCTACAGTGTAATTATATCTAATAAATTCATAAATAAACAAATAAACATTTTTTAAAAAGGATAATAAAGAAAGAGAGACCAGGCAGGCCTGCCATCCTTGTCTGTCTGTCTGTCTGTCTGATCCCCGGAACTGGAGATGGGCCACCATATAATTGCTGGTAGTTGATCCCAGGTTCTCTGGAAGAGGAGACAATGCTGTTAATTGTTGAGCCCTTTCAGTGGCCCCACCCATCTTTAAGTTTTTAGAAGTATATGTGAGGCTGTGTTTATGTACATCATATGCAGATCATAAGAGGGATATAGATTCTCCAGAATCTGACACCCTCTTGGGGAGTGTTTGAAGACAGCTACCGTGTACTTTTATCTAATAAATACATACATAAATTAATAAACATTTTTAAAAAGGATAAGAAAGAAAGAAAGACCAGGCAGGCCTGCCACCTTGTCTGTCTGTCTGTCTCTCTATCTGTCAGATCCCCTGGAACTGGAGATAGGCCACCATATAGTTGCTGGTAGTTGATCCCAGGTACTCTGAAAGAGGAGACAATGCTGTTAGTTGTTGAGCCCTTTCAGTAGCCCCACCCATCTTTAAATTTTTAGAAGTATATGTGAGGCTGTGTTTATGTACATCATATGCAGACCATACGAGGAATTTAGATTCTCCAGAATATGACACCCTCTTCTGGAGTGTCTGAAGACAGCTACATTGTACTTATATCTAATAAATACATAAATAAATAAATAAATAAATAAATATATACATACATAAATAAATAAACATTTTTTTATAAGGATAAGAAAAAAAGAAAGACCAGGCAGGCCTGCCATCCTTATCTCTGTCTGTCTGTCTGTCTGTCTGATCCACTGGAACTAAAGATGGGCCACCATATAGTTGCTCATTGTTGATCCCAGGTTCTCTGGTAGAGGAGTCAATGCTGTTAATTATTGAGCCCTTTCTGGGGCCCCACCCATCTTTAAATTTTTAGAACTATATGTGAGGCTGTGTTTATGTACATCATATGCAGACCATAAGAGGGATTTATATTCTCCAGAATCTGACACCCTCTTCTGGAGTGACTGAAGACAACTACAGTGTACTTATATCTAATAAATAAATAAATAAATAAATAAATAAATAAACATTTTAAAAAAGGATAAGAAAGAAAGAAAGAAAGACCAGGCAGGCCTGCCATCCTTATCTCTGTCTATCTGTCTGTCTGTCTGATACCCTGGAACTGGAGATGGGCCACCATATAGTTGCTGGTAGTTGATCCCAGTTTCTCTGCAAGAGGAGACAATGCTGTTAATTTTTGAGCCCTTTCAGTGGCCCCACCCATCTTTAAATTTTTAGAAGAATTTGTGAGGCTGTGTTTATGTACATCATATGCAGACCATAAGAGGGATTTAGATTCTTCAGAATCTGACACCCTCTTCTGGAGTGTCTGAAGACAGCTAGAGTGTACTTATATCTAATAAATACATAAATAAATAAATAAACATGTTTTAAAAAGGATAAGAAAGATATAAAAACCAAGCAGGCCTGCCTTCCTTGTCTGTTTGTCTATCTGTCTATCTGAACCCCTGAAACTGGAGATGGGCCACCATATTTTTGCTGGTAGTTGATCCCAGGTTCTCTGGAAGAGGAGACAATGCTGGTATTTGTTGAGCCCTTTAAGTGGCCCCACCCATCTTTAAATTTTTAGAAGTATATATGAGGCTGTGTTTATGTACATCTTATGCAGACCATAAGAGGGATTTAGATTCTCCGTAATCTGACACCCTCTTCTGGAGTGTCTGAAGACAGCTACTGTGTACTTATATCTAATAAATACATACATAAATAAATAAATAAACATTTTTTTAAAAGGATAAAAAGAAAAGAAAGACCAGGTAGGCCTGCCATCCTTATCCCTGTCTGTCAGTCTGTCTGTCTGATCCCCTGGAACTAGAGATGGGCCACCATATAGTTGCTGGTAGTTGATCCCAGGTTCTCTGGAAGAGGAGACAATGCTGTTAATTGTTGAGCCCTTTCAGTGGCCCCACCCATCTTTAAATTTTTAGAAGTATATATGAGGCTATGTTAATGTACATCATATGCAGTCCATAAGAGGGATTTAGATACTCCAGAACCTGAAACCCTCCTCCTGAGTTTCTGAAGACAGCTACAGTGTACTTAAATCTAATAAATAAATAAATAAATAAATAAATAAATAAATAAATAAATAAATAAACATTTTAAAAGGATAAGAAAGAAAGAAAGAAAGAAAGAAAGAAAGAAAGAAAGAAAGAAAGAAAGAAAGAAAGAAAGAAAGAAAGAACAGGCAGACCTGCGATCCTTATCTCTTCTGTCTGTCTGTCTGTCTATCTGATCCCCTGGAACTGGAGATGGGCCACCATATAGTTGCTGGTAGTTGATCCCAGGTTCTCTGGAAGAGGAGACAATGCTGTTAATTGTTGAGCCCTTTCAGTGGCCCCACACATCTTTAAATTTTTGGAAGTAATTGTAAGTCTGTGCTTATGTACATCATTTGCAGTCCATAAGAGGGATTTAGATTCTCCAGAATCTGACACCCTCTTCCTCAGTGTCTGAAGACAGCTACAGTGTACTTATATCTAATATACATTAATAAATAAATAAACATTTCTTAAAAAGGATAAGAAAGAAAGAAAGACCAGGCAGGCCTGCCATCCTTATCTCTATCTGTCTGTATGTCTGTCTGTCTGTCTGATCCCCTGGAACTGGAGATGGGCCACCATATAGTTGCTGGTAGTTGAACCCAGGTTCTCTGGAAGAGGAGACAATGCTGTTAATTTTGAGCAGTAAAGTGGCCCCACCCATCTTTAAATTTTTAGAAGTATATGTGAGGATGTGTTTATGTACCTCATATGCAGACCATAAGAGGGATTTAGATTGTCCAGAATCTGACACCGTCTTCTGGAGTGTCTGAAGACTGCTACCATGTACTTATATCTAATAAATAAATAAATAAATAAATAATCATTTTTTAAAAATGATAAGAAAAAAAGAAAGTCCAGGCAGGCCTGCGTTCCTTAACTCTGTCTGTCTGTCTGTCTGTCTGATCCCGGGGAACTGGAGATGGGCCACCATATAGTGGCTGATAGTTGATCCCAGGTTCTCTGGAAGAGGAGACAATGCTGTTAATTGTTGAGCCCTTTCAGTGGCCCCACTCATCTTTAAATTTTTAGAAGTGTATGTGAGGCTGTGTTTATGTACATCATAGGCAAACTATAAGAGGGATTTAGATTCTCCAGAATCTGACACCCTCTTCTGGAGTGTCTGAAGACAGCTACAGTGTACTTATTCTAATAAATAAATAAATAAATAAATAAATAAATAAATAAATGAATGAATAAATAAACTTTTTTTAAAAATGATAAGAAAAAAAGAAATACCAGGGAGGCCTGCCATCCTTATCTCTGTCTGTCTGTCTATCTGTCTTTCTGATTCCCTGGACCTGGAAATGGGCCACCATATAGTTGCTGGTAGTTGATCTCAGGTTCTCTGGAAGAGGAGACAATGCTGTTAATTGTTGATCCCTTTCAGTGGCCCCACCCATCTTTAAATTTTTGGAAGTAAATGTGAGTCTGTGTTTATGTACATCATATGCAGACCATAAGAGGGATTTAGATTCTCCAGAATCTGACAACCTCTTCTGGAGTGTCTGAAGACCTCTACAGTGTACTTATATCTAATAAATACATAAATAAATAAATAAACATTTTTTCAAAAAGGATAAGAAAGAAAGAACAACCAGGCAGGCCTGCCATCCTTGTCTGTTTGTCTGTCTGTCTGTCTGATCCCCGGAAACTGGAGATGGGCCACCATATTTTTGCTGGTAGTAGATCCCAGGTTCTCTGTAAGAGGAGACAATGCTGTTAATTGTTGAGCCCTTCAGTGGCCCCACCCATCTTTAAATTTTTAGAAGTATATGTGAGGCTTTGTTTATGTACATCATATGCAGACCATAAGAAGGATTTATATTCTCCAGAATCTGACACCCTCTTCTGGAGTATCTGAAGGCAGCTACAGGGTACTTATATCTAATAAATAAATGAATAAATAAATAAATAAATAAACATTTTTTAAAAGGATAAGAAAAATGAAAGACCAGGCAGGCCTGCCATCCTTATCTCTGTCTGTCTGTCTGTCTGTCTGATCTCCTGGAACTGGAGATGGGCCACAATATAGTTGCTGGTAGTTGATCCCAGGTTCTCTGGAAGAGGAGACAATGCTGTTAATTGTTGAGCCCTTTCAGTGGCCCCACTCATCTTTAAATTTTTAGAAGTGTATGTGAGGCTGTGTTTATGTACATCATAGGCAGACTATAAGAGGGATTTAGATTCTCCAGAATCTGACACCCTCTTCTGGAGTGTCTGAAGACAGCTACAGTGTACTTATGTCTAATAAATAAATAAATAAATAAATAAATAAATAAATAAATAAACATTTTTTAAAAAGGATAAGAAAGAAAGAAAGACCAGGCAGGCCTTCCATCCTTATCTTTGTCTGTCTGTCTGTCTCTCTGTCTGATCCCCTGGAACTGGAGATGGGCAACCATATAGTTGCTTGTAGATGATCCCAGGTTCTCTGGAAGAGGAGACAATGCTGTTAATTGTTGAGCTCTTTCAGTGGCCCCACCCATCTTTAAATTTTTAGAAGTATATGTGAGGCTGTGTTTAAGTACATCATATGCAGACCATAAGAGGGATTTAGATTCTCCAGAATCTGACACCCTCTACTGGAGTGTCTGAAGACAGCTACAGTGTACTTATATCTAAAAAATACATAAATAAATAAATAAATAAATAAATAAATAAATAAATAAATAAAATATTTTTTAAAAGGATAAGAAATAAAGTAAGACCAGGCAGGCCTGCCATCCTTATGTCTGTCTGTCTGTCTGTCTGTCTTTCTGATCCCCTGGAACTGGAGATGGGCCACCATATAGTTGCTGTTAGTTGATCCCAGGTTTTCTGGAAGAGGAGACAATTCTGTTAATTGTTGAGCCCTTTCAGTGGCCCCACCCATCTATAAATTTTTAGAAGTATATGTGAGGCTGTGTTTATGTACATCATATGCAGCCCATAAGAGGGATTTAGATTCTCCAGATTCTTACACCCTTTTCTGCAGTGTCTCAAGACAGCTACAGTGTACTTATATCTAATAAATAAATAAATAAATAAATAAATAAATAAATAAATAAATAAATAAACATTTTTTTAAAAGGGATAAGAAAGAAAGAAAAACCAGGCAGGCCTGCCATACTTGTCTGTCTGTCTTACTGTCTTGCCTAGCCCCTTGCCTAGCCTAGCCTAGCCTAGCCCCTTGCCTAGCCTAACCTAGCCCCTTGCTTAGCCTAGCCCTGCCTTGCCTAGCCCTGCCTATCCCTGTCTTTAACCAGGCTGGCCTCGAAATCAGAAACTGACTGCCTCTCCCTCCAGAGTGCTCTCATTAAGAGCTCGAGCCACCACTGACTGTTGGGTTTTCTAAGTCTTACCTAGGTATTGTCTGTTTCTCAGCTGTGAAACCCTAATTAACACATGTAGTCTGTCCTAGGTCAGCCATAGCTACAGACTGAGGCCTTTTCTAAAACAAAACAAAAGAAAACAAAAAATAGAAATAATAAAATAAATAAATTAAGCAACCACATGATATCTTTTCTTTCTTTCAATGATACTCAGAGCTTGAAGCAGTTCACCCATGAGACCTCAGCTCCGGACATTGAGGCTGTTTCCCTAACAAGTATTATGGCTGAACCTGAGGGGTTCTACTGCTGATTTGTGTCCCCCACTTTAAAAAAATAGTTGTTTTCAAAGGCTGCAGGTTCTTAGCCCTGTTCCTTGTTACAGTTGAGTCACAGCCCTGAATGTTCAGTCTTAGTTAAAGGCACTGAGAAGGGCTTCCTCTAGACATCAAAGACCAAGTCTTTGTTATTAAAAAGTTAATCTGGATTCCCCCACCCCCTGAGGGTTTGTATTCTCAACATAGACCCTTTTCCTTCCTAACCTTGGCTGTCCTGCACCTTACTGTCCTTGAACTCAGTGATTTGCCTGTCTTGCTGGGATGAAACTGTGAGCTACCATCCAGAAGGAAGCACCCTGCTGAGGTTAGATTGGGGTCTCTTCCATTTTCCTCTATGAACATGCATATGGCAGGCCTGTTCTTTCTTTTTTACTTTTCCTTTTCTTTTTAAAGATTTATTTATTTATTATATCAAAGTATGCTGTAGCTATGTTCAGACACTCCAGAAGAGGGTGTCAGATGCTGAAGAATCTAAATCATTCTTATTGTCTGCATATGATGTATATAAACACAGCCTAACATATACTCAAAAAAAAAAAAAAGAAAGAAAGAAAGATGTGGCTACAGAGGGGGCTCAACAATTAAGAGCATTGTCTCCTCTTCCAGAGAACCTGGGCTCAATTACCAGTATATATATATGGTGGCCCATCTCCAGTTCCAGGGGATCTATTACTCTGTTCTGGAGTCTGTGGGCACAGCATACACATGCAAAACATTCTTACACTAAAAATAAAATAGATCATTGAGAGAGAGGAGAGAGAGTGGGTGAGAGAGAGGGGAGGTAATTATAACTCCTGAAGAGTTTGAAGACCTGAGCTTCATCACTCACACAAATAAATAAATGCAAAATAATTTTTATTGAGCAACAGTTATATTTACTATATCTAAAGGACAGTCATGAGCATATTCTCTAAATAGAAAAAGGCCTGTTAGTCTTAGAAATGGAAAAGACACACCAAGGAAGATTTGCAATTACATAATGAGGCAGCTCAGCCCAGCTCTTAGGTTGGAAATAAGACTCGAGAATAGGATACACCTGAAGCCAGACAGACATTGCTTTTTGTTTTGGAGGCTGAAAGGATACACCTGAAGACAGCCAATGCTGTGTGTGCTTGATGGTGATCTGGTAATTTTTTTTTTTAATTTTTAAAAACTTTAACACTTTTTATAAAACTTTTATAAAAACTTTTTATTCTCCTTTCTTTCTTTCTTTCTTTCTTTCTTTCTTTCTTTCTTTCTTTCTTTCTTTCTTTCTTTCTTTCTTTCTTTCTTTCTTTCTTTTTTCAGGGTTTCTCACCATATTGCAGGTACTACAAGTTTGATTTTCTTATTTTTCGACTGTTTCAATGTTTCTCACCATATTGCAGGTCCTACTGTGTGATTTTCTCATTTTTCGACTTTTTCAGGGTTTCTTATCATATTCCAAGTCCTAGCGTGTGATTTTCTCATTTTTCGACTTTTTCAGGGATTCTCACCATATTGCAGGTCCTACAAGTGTGAATTTCTTAATTTTCGACTTTTGCAAGGTTTCTCACCATGTTCCAGCTACTACAGTGTATTTTTCTCATTTTTTAAAATTTTCACGGTCTCTCATCTTATTCCAAGTCGAACAGTGTAATTTTCTCATTTTTCGACTTTTTCAGGGTTTCTCACCATATTGCAGGTACTACAAGTTTGATTTTCTTATTTTTCAAATGTTTCAGGCTTTCTCACAATATTCCAGGTCCTACTGTGTGATTTTCTCACGTTAAGACTTTTTCAGTGTTTCTCACCATATTATAGGTACTACAATGTGATTTTCTCATTTTTTGACTTTTTCAGGTTTTCTCATCATATTCCAAGTCCTAGGGTGTGATTTTCTCTTTTTCGGACTTTTTCAGGGTTTCTCAAAAATATTCCAGGTCCTACAGTGTAATTTTCTCATTTTTTGACTTTTTCAGGGTTTCTCACCATATTGTAGGTCCTACAAGTGTGAATTTCTTATTTTTCGACTTTTTCAGAGTTTGTCACCATATCCCAGGTCCTAATGTGTGATTTTCTCATTTTTAGACTTTTTCAGTGTTTCTCACCATATTCCAGGTCCTACTGCATGATTTTCTCATTTTTTGACTTTTTCAGGGTTTCTCACCATATTCCAAGTCCTATAGTGTGATTTTCTCATTTTTTGACTTTTTCAGGGTTTCTCATCTTACTTCAAGTCCTACAGTGTGATTTTCTCATTTTTCGACTTTTTCAAGGTTTTTCACCATATTGCAGGTCCTACAAGTGTGATTTTCTTATTGTTGGACTTTTTCAGGGTTTCTCACCATATTCCAGCTCCTACAGTGCATTTTTGTCATTTTTTGTCTTTTTCACGGTTTCTCATCTTATTCCAAGTCCTACAGTGTGATTTTCTCATTTTTCGACTTTTTCAGGGTTTCTCACCATATTGCAGTGCTACTGTGTGATTTTCTCATTTTTAGACTTTTTCAGGGTTTCTCACCATATTCCAGGTTCTACTGTGTGATTTTCTCATTTTTTGACTTTTTCAGGGTTTCTCACCATATTCCAAGTCCTATAGTGTGATTTTCTCATTTTTTGACTTTTTCAGGGTTTCTCATCTTACTCCAAGTCCTACAGTGTGATTTTCTCATTTTTGACTTTTTCAGGGTTTCTCACCATATTGCAGGTCCTACAAGTGTGATTTTCTTATTGTTGGACTTTTTCAGGTTTTTCTCACCATATTCCAGCTCCTACAGTGCATTTTTGTCATTTTTTGTCTTTTTCACGGTTTCTCATCTTATTCCAAGTCCTACAGTGTGATTTTCTCATTTTTCGACTTTTTAAGGGTTTCTCACCATATTGCAGGTCCTACTGTGTGATTTTCTCATTTTTAGACTTTTTCAGGGTTTCTCACCATATTCCAGGTACTACTGTGATTCCAGGTACTACTGTGTGATTTTCTCATTTTTTGACTTTTTCAGGGTTTCTCATCATATTCCAAGTCCTAGAGTGTGATTTTCTCTTTTTAAGACTTTTTAAGGGTTTCTCACCATATTCCAGGTCCTACAGTGTGATTTTCTCAATTTTGGACTTTTTCAGGGTTTCTCATCATATTCCAAGTCCTAGACTGTGATTTTCTCTTTTTTCGACTTTTTCAGGGTTTCTCACCATATTCCAGGTCCTACAGTGTGATTTTCTCATTTTTTGACTTTTTCAGGGTTTCTCATCTTACTCCAAGTCCTACAGTGTGATTTTCTCATTTTTCGACTTTTTCAGGGTTTCTCACCTTATTGCAGGTCCTACTGTGTGATTTTCTCATTTTTAGACTTTTTCAGTGTTTACTCACCATATTCAAGGTACTACAGTGTTATTTTCTCATTTTTTGACTTTTTCAGGGTTTCTCATCTTATTCCAAGTCCTACAGTGTGATTTTCTCATTTTTCGACTTTTTCAGTGTTTCTCACCATATTGCAGGTCCTACTGTGTGATTTTCTCATTTTTAGACTTTTTCAGGGTTTCTCACCATATTCCAGGTACTACTGTGTGATTTCTTATTTTTTGACTTTTTCAGGGTTTCTCATCATATTCCAAGTCCTAGAGTGTGATTTTCTCTTTTTTCGACTTTTTCAGGGTTTCTCACCATATTCCAGGTCCTACAGTGTGATTTTCTCATTTTTTGACTTTTTCAGGGTTTCTCACCATATTCCAGCTCCTACTGCGTGATTTTCTCATTTTTCGACTTTTTCAGGGTTTCTCACCATATTCCAAGTCCTACAGTGTGATTTTCTCATTTTTTGACATTTTCAGGGTTTGTCACTATATTCCAGGTACTACAGTGTGATTTTCTTATTTTAGACTTTTTCAGTGTTTCTCACCAAATTCCAGGACCTACTGCGTGATTTTCTCATTTTTGAATTTTTCAGGATTTCTCACCATATTCCATGTCCTACACTGTAATTTTCTCATTTTTCGACTTTTTCAGGGTTTTTCACCATATTGGAGGTCCTACAAGTGTGATTTTCTTATTTTTCGACTTTTTCAGTGTTTCTCATCATATTCCAGCTCCTACAGTGTATTATTCTCATTTTTTTGATTTTTTCACGGTTTCTCATCTTATTCCAAATCCTACAGTGTGATTTTCTCATTGTTGGAATTTTTTAGGGTTTCTCACCATATTGCAGGTACTACAAGTTTGATTTTCTTATTTTTCGACTTTTTCAGTGTTTCTCACCATATTTCAGCTCCTACCGTGTATTTTTGTCATTTTTTGTCTTTTTCACGGTTTCTCATCTTATTCCAAGTCCTATATTGTGATTTTCTCCTTTTTTGACGTTTTCAGGGTTTCTCACCATATTGCAGGTACTACAAGTTTGATTTTCTTATTTTTCTATCTTTCAGGGTTTCTCACCATATTCCAGGTCCTACTGTTTGATTTTCTCATTTTTAGACTTTTTCATGGTTTCTCACCATATTCCAGGTACTACAGTGTACTTTTCTCATTTTTTTGACCTTTTCAGGGTTTCTCATCATATTCCAAGTCCTAGAGTGTGATTTTCTCTTTTTTCGACTATTTCAGAGTTTCTCCCCATATTCCAGGTCCTATAGTGTGATTTTCTCATTTTAAGACTTTTTCAGGGTATCTCAACATATTCCAGGTACTACAGTGTGATTTTCTCATTTTTCGACTTTTTCAGGGTTTCTCATCTTATTCCAAGTCCTAAAGTATGATTTTCACATTTTAAGACTTTTTCAGGGTTTCTCACCATATTCCAGGTCCTACAGTGTGATTTTCTCATTTTTCGACTGATTCAGTGTTTCTCACCATATTGCAGGTCCTACAGTGTGATTTTATCATTTTTCGACTTTTTCAGGGTTTCTCACCATATTGGAGGTTCTACAAGTGTGATTTTCTTATTTTTTGACTTTTTCAGGGTTTCTTACCATATTCCAGCTTCTACAGTGTATTTTTCTCATTTTTTGACTTTTTCACGGTTACTCATCATATTCTAAATCCTACAGTGTGATTTTCGCATTTTTGGAAATTTTCAGGGTTTCTCACCATAGTGCAAGTACTACAAGTTTGATTTTCTTATTTTTTGACTGTTTAAGTGTTTATCACCATATTGCAAGTCCTAATGTGTGATTTTCTCATTTTGAGACTTTTTCTGTGTTTCTCACCATATTCCAGCTACTACAGTGTGATTTTCTCATTTTTCGACTTTTATAGGGTTCCTCATCATATTCCAAGTCCTAGAGTGTGATTTTTCTAATTATTGACTTTTTCAGGGTTACTCACCAAATTCCATCTTCTACAGTGTGATTTTCAAATTTTTCGACTTTTTCAGGGTTTTTCATCATATTCCAAGTCCTACAGTGTGATTTTCTCATTTTTTGACTTTTTCAGGGTTTCTCATCATATTCCAAGTCCTAGAGAGTGATTTTTCTAATTTTTCGCCTTTTTCAGAGTTTCTCACCATATTCCAGGTTCCACAGTGTTATTTTTCTCATTTTTTGACTTTTTCAGGATTGCTCAACATATTCCATCTTCTACAGTGTGATTTTTTCATTTTTCAACTTTTTCAGGGTTTCTCATCTTATTCCAAGTCCTACAGGGTGATTTTCTCATTTTTTGACTTTTTCAGGGTGTCTCATCTTATTCCAAGTCCTACAGTGTGATTTTCTCATTTTTCAACTTTTTCAGGGTTTCTCACCATATTGCAGGTCCTACAAGTGTGAATTTCTTATTTTTTGACTTTTTCAGGGTTTCTCACCATATTCCAGCTCCTTCAGTGTATTTTTCTCATTTTTTGACTTTTTCAGGGTTTCTCACCATATTGCAGATATGACAAATTTGATTTTCTTATTTTTCGACTGCTTCAGGGTTTCTCACCATATTCCAGGTCCTACAGTGTAATTTTCTCATTTTTTGACTTTTTCAGTGTTTCTCACCATATTGCAGGTCCTACTGTGTGATTTTCTCATTTTTAGACTTTTTCAGTGTTTACTCACCATATTCAAGGTACTACAGTGTTATTTTCTCATTTTGAGACTTTTTCAGGTTTTCTCATCTTATTCCAAGTCCTACAGGGTGATTTTCTCTTTTTTCGACTTTTAAAGGGTTTCTCAACATATTCCAGGTCCTACAGTGTAATATTCTCATTTTTTGACTTTTTCAGGGTTTGTCACCATATTCCAGGTACTACAGTGAGATTTTCTTATTTTAGACTTTTTCACTGTTTCTCACCAAATTCCAGGACCTACTGCGTCATTTTCTCATTTTTGACCTTTTCACGGTTTCTCACCATATTCCATGTCCTACACTGTAATTTTCTCATTTTTCGACTTTTTCAGGGTTTTTCACCCTATTGGAGGTCCTACAAGTGTGATTTTCTTATTTTTCGACTTTTTCAGGGTTTCTCATCATATTCCAGCTCCTACAGTGTATTATACTCATTTTTTTTTGATTTTTTCACGGTTTCTCATCATATTCCAAATCCTATAGTGTGATTTTCTCATTTTTTGACTTTTTCAGTGTTTCTCACCATATTGCAGGTCCTACTGTGTGATTTTCTCATTTTTAGACTTTTTCAGTGTTTACTCACCATATTCAAGGTACTACAGTGTGATTTTCTCATTTTTTTGATTTTTCAGGGTATATCATCATATTCCAAGTCCTAGAGTGTGATTTTCTCTTTTTTCGACTCTTTGGGAGTTTCTCACCATATTCCAGGTCCTACAGTGTGATTTTCTCATTTTAAGACTTTTTCAGGGTTTCTCAACACATTCCAGGTACTACAGTGTGATTTTCTCATTTTTCGACTTTTTCAGGGTTCCTCATCATATTCCAAGTCCTAGAGTGTGATTTTTCTAATTATTGACTTTTTCACGGTTGCTCACCATATTCCATCTTCTACAG
>NW_028227278.1:8412254-8471257 GCF_978045245.1 Mus caroli
AGAGAAAATCACCCTGTAGGACTTGGAATAAGATGAGAAAACCTGAAAAAGTCTCAAAATGAGAAAATAACACTGTAGTACCTTGAATATGGTGAGTAAACACTGAAAAAGTCTAAAAATGAGAAAATCACACAGTAGGACCTGCAATATGGTGAGAAACACTGAAAAAGTCAAAAAATGAGAAAATTACACTGTAGGACCTGGAATATGGTGAGAAACCCTGAAGCAGTCGAAAAATAAGAAAATCAAATTTGTCATATCTGCAATATGGTGAGAAACCCTGAAAAAGTCAAAAAATGAGAAAAAATACACTGAAGGAGCTGGAATATGGTGAGAAACCCTGAAAAAGTAAAAAAATGAGAAAAATACACTGTAGGACTTGGAATATGATGAAAAACCCTGAAAAAGTCGAAAAATTTGAAAATCACACTGTAGAAGATGGAATTTGGTGAGTAACCCTGAAAAAGTCAATAATTAGAAAAATCACACTCTAGGACTTGGAATATGATGAGGAACCCTATAAAAGTCGAAAAATGAGAAAATCACACTGTAGTAGCTGGAATATGGTGAGAAACACAGAAAAAGTCTCAAAATGAGAAAATCACACATTAGGACCTGCAATATGGTGATAAACACTTAAACAGTCAAAAAATAAGAAAATCAAACTTGTAGTACTTGCACTATGGTGAGAAACCCTGAAAATTTCCAAAAATGCGAAAATCACACTGTAGGATTTAGAATATGATGAGTAACCGTGAAAAAGTCAAAAAATGAGAAAAATACACTGTAGAAGCTGGAATATGGTAAGAAACCCTGAAAAAGTCAAAAAATAAGAAAATCACACTTGTAGAACCTCCAATATGGTGAGAAACCCTGAAAAAGTCGAAAAATGATAAAATCACACTGTAGGACCTGCAATATGGTGAGAAACACTGAATCAGTCGAAAAATGAGAAAATCACACTGTAGGACCTGGAATATGGTGAGAAACCCTGAAAAAGTCTTAAAATGTGAAAATCATACTTTAGGACTTGGAATAAGATGAGAAACCCTGAAAAAGTCGAAAAATGAGAAAAATCACACTGTAGTACCTGGAATATGTTGAGATACCCTGAAAAAGTCTTAAAATGAGAAAATCACACTATAGGACCTGGAATATGGTGAGAAACTCTGAAATAGTCGAAAAAAGAGAAAATCACACTCTAGGACTTGGAATATGATGAGAAACCCTGAAAAGGTCAAAAAATGAGAAAAGTACACTGTAGTACCTGGAATATGGTGAGAAACCATGAAAAAGTCTAAAAATGAGAAAATCAAACAGTAGGACCTGGAATATGGTGAGAAACCCTGAAAGATAGAAAAAATAAGAAAATCAAACTTGTAGTACCTGCAATATGGTGAGAAACCCTGAAAACGTAAAAAAAGGAGAAAATCACAATATAGGACTTGGAATAAGATGAGAAACCGTGAAAAAGACAAAAAATGACAAAAATACACGGTAGGAGCTGAAATATGGTGAGAAACACTGAAAAAGTCGAAAAATAAGAAAATCAAACTTGTAGTACCTGCAATATGGTGAGAAACCCTAAAAAATTCCAACAATGAGAAAATCACACTGTAGGATTTGGAATAAGATGAGAAACCGTGAAAAAATCAAAAAAATGAGAATAATACACTGTAGGAGCTGGAATATGATGAGAAACACTGAAAAAGTCGAAAAATAAGAAAATCACACTTGTAGGACCTCCAATATGGTGAAAAACCCTGAAAAAGTCGAAAAATGAGAAAATTACAGTGTACGACATGGAATATGGTGAGAAATCCTGAAAAAGTCAAAAATGAGAAAATCACGCAGTAGGTCCTGGAATTTGGTGAGAAACACTGAAAAGTCTAAAATAAGAAAATCACACTGTAGTACCTGGAATATGGTGACAAACCCTGAAAATGTCAAAAAATGAGAAAATCACACTGTAGGACTTGGAATATGGTGAGAAACCCTGAAAAAGTCGAAAAATGAGAAAATCACGCAGTAGGAGCTGGAATATGGTGAGAAACCCTGAAAAAGTCAAAAAATGAGAAAATCACACTGTAGGACCTGGAATATGGTGAGAAACCCTGAAAAAGTCGAAAAAAGAGAAAATCACACTTGTAGGACCTCCAATATGGTGAAAAACCCTGAAAAAGTCGAAAAATGAGAAAATCACAGTGTAGGACCTGGAATATGGTGAGAAACCCTGAAAAAGTCGAAAAATGAGAAAATCACGCAGTAGGTCCTGGAATTTGGTGAGAAACACTGAAAAAGTCTAAAATAAGAAAATCACACTGTAGTACCTGGAATATGGTGACAAACCCTGAGAAAGCCTTTAAATGAGAAAATCACACTGTAGGACATTGAATATGGTGAGAAACCTTGAAAAAGTCAAAAAATGAGAAACAACACTGTAGTAAAATGAATATGGTGATATAATCTGAAAAAGTCGAAAAATTAGAAAAATCACAGTCTAGGACTTGGAATATGATAAGAAACCCTGAAAAAGTCAAAAAATGAGAAAATCACACTGTAGAACTTGGAATATGATGAGAAACACTGAAAAAGTAAAAAAATGAGAAAATCACACAGTAGGACCTGGAATATGGTGAGAAACCCTGAAAAAGTCTTAAAATGAGAAAATCACACAGTAGGACCTGCAATATGTTGAGAAACACTGAAAATCTAAAAATGAGAAAATCACACTGTAGGACCTGGAATATGGTGAGTAACTCTGAAAAAGTCGAAAAAAAGAAATTCACACTTGTAGGACCTGCAATATGGTGAGAAACACTGAAAAAGTCAAAACATGAGAAAATTACACTGTAGGACCTGGAATATTTTGAGAAACACTTTAAAAGTCGAAAAAAGAGAAAATCACCCTCTAGGACATGGAATATGATGAGAAAACCTGAAAATGTCAAAAAATGAGAAAATAACACTGTAGTACCTTGAATATGGTGAGAAAAACACTGAAAAAGTCTAAAATGAGAAAATCACACAGTAGGACCTGGAATATGGTGAGAAACCCTGAAGCAGTCGAAAAATAAGAAAATCAAATTTGTCATATCTGCAATATGGTGAGAAACCCTGAAAAAGTCAAAAAATGAGAAAAATACACTGAAGGAGCTGGAATATGGTGAGAAACCCTGAAAAAGTCAAAAAATAAGAAATTCACACTTGTAGGACCTGCAATAGGGTGAGAAATTCTGAAAAAGTCGAAAAATGAGAAAATCACACTGTAGGACTTGGAATATGGTGAGAAACCCTGAAAAAGTCGAAAAATGAGAAAATCACGCAGTAGGACTTGGAATATTGTGAGAAAACGTGAAAAAGTCTAAAAATGAGAAAAATACACTGTAGGAGCTGGAATATGGTGAGAAAACCTGAAAAAGTCGAAAAATAAGAAACTCACACTTGTTTGACCTTCATTATGGTGAGAAACCCTGAAAAAGTTGAAAAATGAGAAAATCACACTGTAGGACCTGGAATATGGTGAGAAACCCTGAAAAAGTCAAAAAATGAGAAAATCACACTATAGAACTTGGAATATGATGAAAAACCCTGAAAAAGTCGAAAAATGAGAAAATCACACTGTAGAAGATGGAATATGGTGAGCAACCGTGAAAAAGTCAATAATTAGAAAAATCACACTGTAGAAACTGGAATATGATGAGGAACCCTGAAAAAGTCGAAAAATGAGAAAATCACACTGTAGTACCTGGAATGTGTTGAGAAACCCTGAAAAAGTCTTAAAATGAGAAAATCACACTGTAGGACCTGGAATATGGTGAGAAACTCTGAAAGAGTCGAAAAAAGAGAAAATCACACTCTAGGACTTGGAATATGATGATATACCCTGAAAAAGTCAAAAAAATGAGAAAATCACACTGTAGTACCTTGAATATGGTGAGTAAACACTGAAAAAGTCTAAAAATGAGAAAATCACACAGTAGGACCTGCAATATGGTGAGAAACACTGAAAAAGTCAAAAAATGAGAAAATCACACTATAGGATTTGGAATATGATGAGAAACCGTGAAAAAATCAAAAAAATGAGTATAATACACTGTAGGAGCTGGAATATGATGAGAAACCCTGAAAAAGTCGAAAAATAAGAAAATCACACTTGTAGGACCTCCAATAGGGTGAAAAACCCTGAAAAAGTCGAAAAATGAGAAAATTACAGTGTAGGACATGGAATATGGTGAGAAACCGTGAAAAAGTCAAAAATGAGAAAATGACACTCTAGGACTTGGAATATGATGAGAAACCCTGAAAAGGTCAAAAAAATGAGAAAAGTACACTGTAGTACCTGGAATATGGTGAGAAACCATGAAAAAGTCTAAAAATGAGAAAATCAAACAGTAGGACCTGGAATATGGTGAGAAACCCTGAAAGATAGAAAAATAAGAAAATCAAACTTGTAGTACCTGCAATATGGTGAGAAACCCTGAAAACGTAAAAAAAGGAGAAAATCACAATATAGGACTTGGAATAAGATGAGAAACCGTGAAAAAGACAAAAAATGACAAAAATACACGGTAGGAGCTGAAATATGGTGAGAAACACTGAAAAAGTCGAAAAATAAGAAAATCAAACTTGTAGTACCTGCAATATGGTGAGAAACCCTAAAAAATTCCAACAATGAGAAAATCACACTGTAGGATTTGGAATAAGATGAGAAACCGTGAAAAAATCAAAAAAATGAGAATAATACACTGTAGGAGATGGAATATGATGAGAAACACTGAAAAAGTCGAAAAATAAGAAAATCACACTTGTAGGACCTCCAATATGGTGAAAAACCCTGAAAAAGTCGAAAAATGAGAAAATTACAGTGTACGACATGGAATATGGTGAGAAATCCTGAAAAAGTCAAAAATGAGAAAATCACGCAGTAGGTCCTGGAATTTGGTGAGAAACACTGAAAAAGTCTAAAATAAGAAAATCACACTGTAGTACCTGGAATATGGTGACAAACCCTGAAAATGTCAAAAAATGAGAAAATCACACTGTAGGACTTGGAATATGGTGAGAAACCCTGAAAAAGTCGAAAAATGAGAAAATCACGCAGTAGGAGCTGGAATATGGTGAGAAACCCTGAAAAAGTCAAAAAATGAGAAAATCACACTGTAGGACCTGGAATATGGTGAGAAACCCTGAAAAAGTCGAAAAAAGAGAAAATCACACTCTAGGACTTGGAATATGATGAGAAACCCTGAAAAAGTCAAAAAAATGAGAAATCACACAGTAGTACCTGGAATATGGTGAGAAACCCTGAAAAAGTCTAAAAATGAGAAAATCACACAGTAGGACCTGCAATATGGTGAGAAACACTGAAAAAGTCGAAAAATGAGAAAATCACACTGTAGGACTTGGAATAAGATGAGAAACCCTGAAAAAGTCAAAAAATGAGAAAATAACACTGTAGTACCTTGAATATGGTGAGTAAACACTGAAAAAGTCTAAAAATGAGAAAATCACACAGTAGGACCTGCAATATGGTGAGAAACCCTGAAAAAGTCGAAAAATGAGAAAATCACACTGTAGGACTTGGAGTAAGATGAGAAACCCTGAAAAAGTCAAAAAATGAGAAAATCACACTGTAGGACCTGGAATATGGTGAGAAACCCTGAAAAAGTCGAAAAAAGAGAAAATCACAGTCTAGGACTTGGAATATGATGAGAAACCCTGAAAAAGTCCAAAATTGAGAAAATCACACTGTAGGACCTGGAATATGGTGAGAAACCCTTAAAAAGTCTTAAAAAGAGAAAATCACACTCTAGGACTTGGAATATGATGAGAAACCCTGAAAAAGTCAAAAAATGAGAAAATCACACAGTAGTACCTGGAATCACAGTAGTACCTGGAATATGGTGAGAAACCCTGAAAAAGTCTAAAAATGAGAAAATCACACAGTAGGACCTGCAATATGGTGAGAAACCCTTAAAAAGTCGAAAAATGAGAAAATCACACTGTAGGACTTGGAATAAGATGAGAAACCGTGAAAAAGACAAAAAATGACAAAAATGCACTGTAGGAGATGGAATATGGTGAGAAAAACCTGAAAAAGTCCAACAATAAGAAAATCACACTTGTAGGACCTGCAATATGGTGAGAAACCCTGAAAAAGTCAAAAATGAGAAAATCACACTGTAGGACTTGGAGTAAGATGAGAAACCCTGAAAAATTCAAAAAATGAGAAAATCACCCTATAGGATTTGGAATATGGTGAGAAACCCTGAAAAAGTCAAAAAATGAGAAAATCACACAGTAGAACCTGGAATATGGTGAGAAACCCTGAAAAAGTCTAAAAATGAGAAAATCACACAGTAGCACTGCAATATGGTGAGAAACCCTGAAAAAGTCGAAAAATGAGAAAATCACACTGTAGGACTTGGAATAAGATGAGAAACCGTGAAAAAGACAAAAAATGACAAAAATGCACTGTAGGAGCTGGAATATGGTGAGAAACCCTGAAAAAGTCCAACAATAAGAAAATCACACTTGTAGGACCTGCAATATGGTGAGAAACCTTGAAAAAGTCGAAAAATGAGAAAATCACACTGTAGGACTTGAAGTAAGATGAGAAACCCTGAAAAAGTCAAAAAATGAGAAAATCACACTATAGGACTTGGAATATGGTGAGAAACCCTGAAAAAGTCAAAAAATGAGAAAATTACACTGTAGGACCTGGAATATTTTTGAGAAACCCTGAAAAAGTCCGAAAAAGAGAAAATCACACTCTAGGACTTGGAATATGATGAGAAAACCTGAAAAAGTCAAAAAATGAGAAAATCACACTGTAGTACCTAGAATATTGGTGAGAAACACTGAAAAAGTCTTAACGTGAGAAAATCACACAGTAGGACCTGGAATATGGTGAGAAACCCTGAAACATTTGAAAAATAAGAAAATCAAACTTGTAGTACCTGCAATATGGTGAGAAACCCTGAAAAAGTCGAAAAATGAGAAAATTACACTGTTCGACTTGGAATAAGATGAGAGACCGTGAAAATTTTAAAAAATGAGAAAAATACACTGTAGTAGCTGGAACATGGTGAGAAACCCTGCAAAAGTCGAAAATTAAGAAATTCACACTTGTAGGACCTGCAATATGGTGAGAATCCCTGAAAAAGTCGAAAAATGAGAAAATCACACTCTAGGACTTGGAATATGATAAGAAACCCTGAAAAAGTCGAAAAATGAGAAAATCACACAGTAGGACCTGCTTTATGGTGAGAAACCCTGAAACAGTCGAAAAATAAGAAAATCAAACTTGTAGTACCTGCAATATGGTGAGAAACCCTGAAAAAAGAAAGAAAGAAAGAAAGAAAGAAAGAAAGAAAGAAAGAAAGAAAGAAAGAAAGAAAGAAAGAAAGAAAGAAAGGAGAATAAAAAGTTTTTATAAAAGTTTTATAAAAAGTGTTAAAGTTTTTAAAAATTAAAAAAAAATTACCAGATCACCATCAAGCACACACAGCATTGGCTGTCTTCAGGTGTATCCCTTCAGCCTCCAAAACAAAAAAGCAATGGCTGGCTGGCTTCATGTGTATCCTATTCTCGAGTCTTATTTCCAACCTAAGAGCTGGGCTGAGCTGCCTCATTATGTAATTGCAAATCTTCCTTGGTTTGTCTTTTCCATTTCTAAGACTAACAGGCCTTTTTCTATTTAGAGAATATGCTCATGACTGTCCTTTAGATATAGTAAATATAACTGTTGCTCAATAAAAATTATTTTGCATGTATTTATTTGTGTGAGTGATGAAGCTCAGGTCTTCAAACTCGTCAGGAGTTATAATTACCTCCCCTCTCTCTCACCCACTCTCTGTCCTCTCTCTGAATGATCTATTTTATTTTTAGTGTAAGAATGTTTTGCATGTGTATGCTGTGCCCACAGACTCCAGAACAGAGTAATAGATCCCCTGGAACTGGAGATGGGCCACCATATATATATATATACTGGTAATTGAGCCCAGGTTCTCTGGAAGAGGAGACAATGCTCTTAATTGTTGAGCCCTCTCTGTAGCCACATCTTTCTTTCTTTCTTTCTTTCTTCCTTTTTTTCTTTCTTTCTTTCTTTCTTTCTTTCTTTCTTTCTTTCTTTCTTTCTTTCTTTCTTTCTTTCTTTCTTTCTTTCTTTTTTGAGCATATGTTAGGCTGTGTTTATATACATCATATGCAGACAATAAGAATGATTTAGATTCTTCAGCATCTGACACCCTCTTCTGGAGTGTCTGAACATAGCTACAGCATACTTTGATATAATAAATAAATAAATCTTTAAAAAGAAAAGGAAAAGTAAAAAAGAAAGAACAGGCCTGCCATATGCATGTTCATAGAGGAAAATGGAAGAGACCCCAATCTAACCTCAGCAGGGTGCTTCCTTCTGGATGGTAGCTCACAGTTTCATCCCAGCAAGACAGGCAAATCACTGAGTTCAAGGACAGTAAGGTTCAGGACAGCCAAGGTTAGGAAGGAAAAGGGTCTATGTTGAGAATACAAACCCTCAGGGGGTGGGGGAATCCAGATTAACTTTTTAATAACAAAGACTTGGTCTTTGATGTCTAGAGGAAGCCCTTCTCAGTGCCTTTAACTAAGACTGAACATTCAGGGCTGTGACTCAACTGTAACAAGGAACAGGGCTAAGAACCTGCAGCCTTTGAAAACAACTATTTTTTTAAAGTGGGGGACACAAATCAGCAGTAGAACCCCTCAGGTTCAGCCATAATACTTGTTAGGGAAACAGCCTCAATGTCCGGAGCTGAGGTCTCATGGGTGAACTGCTTCAAGCTCTGAGTATCATTGAAAGAAAGAAAAGATATTATGTGGTTGCTTAATTTATTTATTTTATTATTTCTATTTTTTGTTTTCTTTTGTTTTGTTTTAGAAAAGGCCTCAGTCTGTAGCTATGGCTGACCGAGGACAGACTACATGTGTTAATTAGGGTTTCACAGCTGAGAAACAGATAATACCTATGTAAGACTTAGAAAACCCAACAGTCAGTGGTGGCTCGAGCTCTTAATGAGAGCACTCTGGAGGGAGAGGCAGTCAGTTTCTGATTTTGAGGCCAGCCTGGTTAAAGACAGGGATAGGCAGGGCTAGGCAAGGCAGGGCTAGGCTAAGCATGGGGCTACGTTAGGCTAGGCAAGGGGCTAGGCTAGGCTAGGCTAGGCAAGGGGCTAGGCAAGACAGTAAGACAGACAGACAAGTATGGCAGGCCTGCCTGGTTTTTCTTTCTTTCTTATCCCTTTTAAAAAATGTTTATTTATTTATTTATTTATTTATTTATTTATTTATTTATTTATTTATTTATTAGATATAAGTACACTGTAGCTGTCTTGAGAGACACTGCAGAAAAGGGTGTAAGATTCTGGAGAATCTAAATCCCTCTTATGGGCTGCATATGATGTACATAAACACAGCCTCACATATACTTCTAAAAATTTATAGATGGGTGGGGCCACTGAAAGGGCTCAACAATTAACAGAATTGTCTCCTCTTCCAGAAAACCTGGGATCAACTAACAGCAACTATATGGTGGCCCATCTCCAGTTCCAGGGGATCAGAAAGACAGACAGACAGACAGACAGACAGACAGACATAAGGATGGCAGGCCTGCCTGGTCTTACTTTATTTCTTATCCTTTTAAAAAATATTTTATTTATTTATTTATTTATTTATTTATTTATTTATTTATTTATGTATTTTTTAGATATAAGTACACTGTAGCTGTCTTCAGACACTCCAGTAGAGGGTGTCAGATTCTGGAGAATCTAAATCCCTCTTATGGTCTGCATATGATGTACTTAAACACAGCCTCACATATACTTCTAAAAATTTAAAGATGGGTGGGGCCACTAAAAGGGCTCAATAATTAACAGCATTGTCTCCTCTTCCAGAGAACCTGGGATCAACTACAAGCAACTATATGGTTGCCCATCTCCAGTTCCAGGGGATCAGACAGAGAGACAGACAGACAGACAGAGATAAGGATAGAAGGCCTGCCTGGTCTTTCTTTCTTTCTTATCCTTTTTAAAAAATGTTTATTTATTTATTTATTTATTTATTTATTTATTTATTTATTTATGTATTTATTAGATATAAGTACACTGTAGCTATCTTCAGACACTCCAGAAGAGGGTGTCATATTCTGGAGAATCTAAATCCCTCTTATGGTCTGCATATGATGTACATAAACACAGCCTCACATACACCTCTAAAAATTTAAAGATGAGTGGGGCCACTGAAAGGGCTCAACAATTAACAGCATTGTCTCCTCTTCCAGAGAACCTGGGATGAACTACCAGCAACTATATGGTGGCCCATCTCCAGTTCCAGGAGATCAGAAAGACAGACAGACAGACAGAGAAAAGGATGGCAGGCCCTGCCTGGTCTTTCTTTTTTTCTTATCATTTTTTTTAAAAAATATTTATTTATTTATTTATTTATTTATTTATTTATTTATTTATTTATTTATTAGACATAAGTACACTGTAGCTGTCTTCAGACACTCCAGAAGAGGGTGTCAGATTCTGGAGAATCTAAATCCCTCTTATAGTCTGCCTATGATGTACATAAACACAGCCTCACATACACTTCTAAAAATTTAAAGATGAGTGGGGCCACTGAAAGGGCTCAACAATTAACAGCATTGTCTCCTCTTCCAGAGAACCTGGGATCAACTACCAGCAACTATATTGTGGCCCATCTCCAGTTCCAGGAGATCAGACAGACAGACAGACAGACAGAGATAAGGATGGCAGGCGTGCCTGGTCTTTCATTTTTTCTTATCCTTTTAAAAAATGTTTATTTATTTATTTATTTATTTATTCATTTATTTATTAGATATAAGTACCCTGTAGCTGCCTTCAGATACTCCAGAAGAGGGTGTCAGATTCTGGAGAATATAAATCCTTCTTATGGTCTGCATATGATGTACATAAACAAAGCCTCACATATACTTCTAAAAATTTAAAGATGGGTGGGGCCACTGAAGGGCTCAACAATTAACAGCATTGTCTCCTCTTACAGAGAACCTGGGATCTACTACCAGCAAAAATATGGTGGCCCATCTCCAGTTTCCGGGGATCAGACAGACAGACAGACAAACAGACAAGGATGGCAGGCCTGCCTGGTTGTTCTTTCTTTCTTATCCTTTTTGAAAAAATGTTTATTTATTTATTTATGTATTTATTAGATATAAGTACACTGTAGAGGTCTTCAGACACTCCAGAAGAGGTTGTCAGATTCTGGAGAATCTAAATCCCTCTTATGGTCTGCATATGAGGTACATAAACACATCCTCACATATACTTCTAAAAATTTAAAGATGGGTGGGGCCACTTTACTGCTCAAAATTAACAGCATTGTCTCCTCTTCCAGAGAACCTGGGTTCAACTACCAGCAACTATATGGTGGCCCATCTCCAGTTCCAGGGGATCAGACAGACAGACAGACATACAGACAGATAGAGATAAGGATGGCAGGCCTGCCTGGTCTTTCTTTCTTTCTTATCCTTTTTAAGAAATGTTTATTTATTTATTAATGTATATTAGATATAAGTACACTGTAGCTGTCTTCAGACACTGAGGAAGAGGGTGTCAGATTCTGGAGAATCTAAATCCCTCTTATGGACTGCAAATGATGTACATAAGCACAGACTTACAATTACTTCCAAAAATTTAAAGATGTGTGGGGCCACTGAAAGGGCTCAACAATTAACAGAATTGTCTCCTCTTCCAGAAAACCTGGGATCAACTAACAGCAACTATATGGTGGCCCATCTCCAGTTCCAGGGGATCAGAAAGACAGACAGACAGACAGACAGACAGACAGACAGACATAAGGATGGCAGGCCTGCCTGGTCTTACTTTATTTCTTATCCTTTTAAAAAATATTTTATTTATTTATTTATTTATTTATTTATTTATTTATTTATTTATGTATTTTTTAGATATAAGTACACTGTAGCTGTCTTCAGACACTCCAGTAGAGGGTGTCAGATTCTGGAGAATCTAAATCCCTCTTATGGTCTGCATATGATGTACTTAAACACAGCCTCACATATACTTCTAAAAATTTAAAGATGGGTGGGGCCACTGAAAGGGCTCAATAATTAACAGCATTGTCTCCTCTTCCAGAGAACCTGGGATCAACTACAAGCAACTATATGGTTGCCCATCTCCAGTTCCAGGGGATCAGACAGAGAGACAGACAGACAGACAGAGATAAGGATAGAAGGCCTGCCTGGTCTTTCTTTCTTTCTTATCCTTTTTAAAAAATGTTTATTTATTTATTTATTTATTTATTTATTTATTTATTTATTTATTTATGTATTTATTAGATATAAGTACACTGTAGCTATCTTCAGACACTCCAGAAGAGGGTGTCATATTCTGGAGAATCTAAATCCCTCTTATGGTCTGCATATGATGTACATAAACACAGCCTCACATACACCTCTAAAAATTTAAAGATGAGTGGGGCCACTGAAAGGGCTCAACAATTAACAGCATTGTCTCCTCTTCCAGAGAACCTGGGATGAACTACCAGCAACTATATGGTGGCCCATCTCCAGTTCCAGGAGATCAGAAAGACAGACAGACAGACAGAGAAAAGGATGGCAGGCCCTGCCTGGTCTTTCTTTTTTTCTTATCATTTTTTTTAAAAAATATTTATTTATTTATTTATTTATTTATTTATTTATTTATTTATTTATTAGACATAAGTACACTGTAGCTGTCTTCAGACACTCCAGAAGAGGGTGTCAGATTCTGGAGAATCTAAATCCCTCTTATAGTCTGCCTATGATGTACATAAACACAGCCTCACATACACTTCTAAAAATTTAAAGATGAGTGGGGCCACTGAAAGGGCTCAACAATTAACAGCATTGTCTCCTCTTCCAGAGAACCTGGGATCAACTACCAGCAACTATATTGTGGCCCATCTCCAGTTCCAGGAGATCAGACAGACAGACAGACAGACAGAGATAAGGATGGCAGGCGTGCCTGGTCTTTCATTTTTTCTTATCCTTTTAAAAAATGTTTATTTATTTATTTATTTATTTATTCATTTATTTATTAGATATAAGTACCCTGTAGCTGCCTTCAGATACTCCAGAAGAGGGTGTCAGATTCTGGAGAATATAAATCCTTCTTATGGTCTGCATATGATGTACATAAACAAAGCCTCACATATACTTCTAAAAATTTAAAGATGGGTGGGGCCACTGAAGGGCTCAACAATTAACAGCATTGTCTCCTCTTACAGAGAACCTGGGATCTACTACCAGCAAAAATATGGTGGCCCATCTCCAGTTTCCGGGGATCAGACAGACAGACAGACAAACAGACAAGGATGGCAGGCCTGCCTGGTTGTTCTTTCTTTCTTATCCTTTTTGAAAAAATGTTTATTTATTTATTTATGTATTTATTAGATATAAGTACACTGTAGAGGTCTTCAGACACTCCAGAAGAGGTTGTCAGATTCTGGAGAATCTAAATCCCTCTTATGGTCTGCATATGAGGTACATAAACACATCCTCACATATACTTCTAAAAATTTAAAGATGGGTGGGGCCACTTTACTGCTCAAAATTAACAGCATTGTCTCCTCTTCCAGAGAACCTGGGTTCAACTACCAGCATCTATATGGTGGCCCATCTCCAGTTCCAGGGGATCAGACAGACAGACAGACATACAGACAGATAGAGATAAGGATGGCAGGCCTGCCTGGTCTTTCTTTCTTTCTTATCCTTTTTAAGAAATGTTTATTTATTTATTAATGTATATTAGATATAAGTACACTGTAGCTGTCTTCAGACACTGAGGAAGAGGGTGTCAGATTCTGGAGAATCTAAATCCCTCTTATGGACTGCAAATGATGTACATAAGCACAGACTTACAATTACTTCCAAAAATTTAAAGATGTGTGGGGCCACTGAAAGGGCTCAACAATTAACAGCATTGTCTCCTCTTCCAGAGAACCTGGGATCAACTACCAGCAACTATATGGTGGCCCATCTCCAGTTCCAGGGGATCAGATAGACAGACAGACAGACAGAAGAGATAAGGATCGCAGGTCTGCCTGTTCTTTCTTTCTTTCTTTCTTTCTTTCTTTCTTTCTTTCTTTCTTTCTTTCTTTCTTTCTTATCCTTTTAAAATGTTTATTTATTTATTTATTTATTTATTTATTTATTTATTTATTTATTAGATTTAAGTACACTGTAGCTGTCTTCAGAACTCAGGAGGAGGGTTTCAGGTTCTGGAGTATCTAAATCCCTCTTATGGACTGCATATGATGTACATTAACATAGCCTCATATATACTTCTAAAAATTTAAAGATGGGTGGGGCCACTGAAAGGGCTCAACAATTAACAGCCTTGTCTCCTCTTCCAGAGAACCTGGGATCAACTACCAGCAACTATATAATGGCCCATCTCCAGTTCCAGGGGATCAGACAGACAGACAGACAGACAGACTAGAATGGCAGGCCTGTCTGGTTTTTCATTCTTTCTTATCCTTTTTAAAACATCTTTCTTTCTTTCTTTCTTTCTTTCTTTCTTTCTTTCTTTCTTTATTTATTTATTTATTTATTTATTTATTTATTTATTTATTTATTAGATATAAGTACACTGTAGATGTCTTCAGACACTCCAGAAGAGGGTATCAGTTTCTGGAGAATCTAAATCCCTCTTATGGTCTGCATACAATGTACATAAACACAGCCTCACATATACTTCTAAAAATTTAAAGATGGGTGGGGCCACTGAAAGGGCTCAACAATTAACAGCATTGTCTCCTCTTCCAGAGAACCTGGGATCAACTACCAGCAACTATATGGTGGCCCATCTCTAGTTCCAGGGGATCAGACAGACAGACTGACAGACAGAGATAAGGATGGCAGGCCTACCTGGTCTTTCTTTTCTTCTTATCCTTTTAAAAAATGTTTATTTATTTATTTATTTATGTATTTATTAGATATAAGTACACAGTAGCTGTCTTCAGACACTCCAGAAGAGGGTGTCAGATTACGGAGAATCTAAATCCCTCTTATGGTCTGCATAAGATGTACATAAACACAGCCTCATATATACTTCTAAAAATTTAAAGATGGGTGGGGCCACTTAAAGGGCTCAACAAATACCAGCATTGTCTCCTCTTCCAGAGAACCTGGGATCAACTACCAGCAAAAATATGGTGGCCCATCTCCAGTTTCAGGGGATCAGATAGACAGATAGACAAACAGACAAGGAAGGCAGGCCTGCTTGGTTTTTATATCTTTCTTATCCTTTTTAAAACATGTTTATTTATTTATTTATGTATTTATTAGATATAAGTACACTCTAGCTGTCTTCAGACACTCCAGAAGAGGGTGTCAGATTCTGAAGAATCTAAATCCCTCTTATGGTCTGCATATGATGTACATAAACACAGCCTCACAAATTCTTCTAAAAATTTAAAGATGGGTGGGGCCACTGAAAGGGCTCAAAAAAAACAGCATTGTCTCCTCTTGCAGAGAAACTGGGATCAACTACCAGCAACTATATGGTGGCCCATCTCCAGTTCCAGGGTATCAGACAGACAGATAGATAGACAGAGATAAGGATGGCAGGCCTGCCTGGTCTTTCTTTCTTTCTTTCTTATCCTTTTTAAAAAATGTTTATTTATTTATTTATTTATTTATTTATTTATTTATTTATTTATTAGATATAAGTACACTGTAGTTGTCTTCAGTCACTCCAGAAGAGGGTGTCAGATTCTGGAGAATATAAATCCCTCTTATGGTCTGCATATGATGTATATAAACACAGCCTCACATATAGTTCTAAAAATTTAAAGATGGGTGGGGCCCCAGAAAGGGCTCAATAATTAACAGCATTGACTCCTCTTCCAGAGAACCTGGGATCAACAATGAGCAACTATATGGTGGCCCATCTTTAGTTCCAGTGGATCAGACAGACAGACAGACAGACAGAGATAAGGATGGCAGGCCTGCCTGGTCTTTCTTTTTTTCTTATCCTTTTTAAAAAATGTTTATTTATTTATGTATGTATACATTTATTTATTTATTTATTTATTTATTTATTTATTTATGTATTTATTAGATATAAGTACAATGTAGCTGTCTTCAGACACTCCAGAAGAGGGTGTCAGATTCTGGAGAATCTAAATCCCTCGTATGGTCTGCATATGATGTACATAAACAGAGCCTCACATATACTTCAAAAAATTTAAAGATGGGTGGGGCTACTGAAAGGGCTCAACAACTAACAGCATTGTCTCCTCTTCCAGAGTACCTGGGATCAACTACCAGCAACTATATGGTGGCCTATCTCCAGTTCCAGGGGATCTGACAGATAGAGAGACAGACAGACAGACAAGGTGGCAGGCCTGCCTGGTCTTTCTTTCTTTCTTATCCTTTTTAAAAATGTTTATTAATTTATGTATGTATTTATTAGATAAAAGTACACGGTAGCTGTCTTCAAACACTCCCCAAGAGGGTGTCAGATTCTGGAGAATCTATATCCCTCTTATGATCTGCATATGATGTACATAAACACAGCCTCACATATACTTCTAAAAACTTAAAGATGGGTGGGGCCACTGAAAGGGCTCAACAATTAACAGCATTGTCTCCTCTTCCAGAGAACCTGGGATCAACTACCAGCAATTATATGGTGGCCCATCTCCAGTTCCGGGGATCAGACAGACAGACAGACAGACAAGGATGGCAGGCCTGCCTGGTCTCTCTTTCTTTATTATCCTTTTTAAAAAATGTTTATTTGTTTATTTATGAATTTATTAGATATAATTACACTGTAGCTGTCTTCAGACACTCCAGAAGAGGGTGTCAGATTCTGGAGAATCTAAATCACTCTTATGGTCTGCATATTCGGTACATAAACACAGCCTTACATATACTTCTAAAAATTTAAAGATGGGTGGGCAACTGAAAGGGCTCAACAATTAACAGCATTGTCTTCTCTTCTAGAGAACCTGGGATCAACTACCAGCAACTCTATGGTGGCCCATCTCCAGTTCCAGGGGATCAGACAGACAACCAGACAGAGATAAGGATGGCAGGCCTGCCTGGTCTTTCTTTCTTTCTAATCGATTTTAAAAAATGTTTCTTTATGTATTTATGTATTTATTAGATATAAGTACACTGTATCCGTCTTAGACACTCCAAAAGACTGTGTCAGATTCTGGAGAATTTAATCCCTCTTATGGTCTGAATATGATGTACATAAACACAGCGTCACATTTACTTCTAAAAATTCAAAGATGGGTGTGGCCACTGAAAGGGCTCAACAATTAACAGCGTTGTCTCCTCTTCCAGAGGACCTGGGATCAACTACCAGCAACTATATGGTGGCCCATCTCCAGTTCTACGGGATCAGACAGACAGACAGACAGAGAGACAGACAGACAGACAAAGATAAGCATGGCAGGCCTGCCTGGTTTTTCTTTCTTTCTTATCCTTTTTAAAAAATGTTTATTTATTTATTTATTTATTTATTTATTTATTTATTTATTATATATAAGAACACTGTAGCTGTCTTCAGACACTCCAGAAGAGGGTGTGAGGTTCTGGATAATCTATATCCCTCTTATGGTCTGCATATGATGTACATAAACACAGCCTCACATATACTTCTAAAAATTTAAAGATGGTTGGGGCCACTGAAAGGGCTCAAAAATTAACAGCATTGTCTCCTCTTCCAGAGAACCTGGGATCAACTACCAGCAACTATATGGTGGCCCATCTCCAGTTCTAGGGGATCAGACAGACAGACAGACAGAGAGACAGACAGACAGACAAAGAAAAGCATGGCAGGCCTGCCTGGTTTTTCTTTCTTTCTTATCCTTTTTAAAAAATGTTTATTTATTTATTTATTTATTTATTTATTTATTTATTTATTTATTATATATAAGAACACTGTAGCTGTCTTCAGACACTCCAGAAGTGGGTGTCAGATTCTGGAGAATCTAAATCACCCTATTGTATGCATATGAGGTACATAAACAGAGACTCACATATACTTCTAAAAATATAAAGATGGGGGGGACCACTGAAAGGGCTCAACAATTAACAGCATTATCTCCTCTTCCAGAGAACCTGGGATCAACTACCAGCAACTATATGATGGCCCATCTCCAGTTCCAGGGGATCAGAAAGACAGACAGACAGACAGAGAGAGATAAGGATGACAGGCCTGCCTGGTATTTCTTTCTTTCTTATCCTTTTTAAAAAATGTTTATTTATTTATTTATTTATTTATTTATTTATTTATTTATTTATTTATTTATTCGATATAAGTACACTGTAGCTGTCTTCAGACACTCCAGTAGAGGGTGTCAGATTCTGGAGAATCTAAATCCTTCTTATGGTCTGCATATGATATACATAAACAGAGACTCACATATACTTCTAAAAATTTAAAGATGGGTGGGACCACTGAAAGGGCTCAACAATTAACAGCATTATCTCCTCTCCAGAGAACCTGGGATCAATTACAATCAACTATATGGTGGCCCATCTCCAGTTCCAGGGGATCAGACAGACAGACAGAGAAACAGACAAGGATAAGGATGGCATGCCTGCCTGGTCTTTCTTTCTTTCTTTCTTATCCATTTTTAAAAATGTTTATTTATTTATTTATTTATTTATTTATTCATTTATTTATGTATTTATTAGATATAAGTATACTGTAGCTGTCTTCAGACACTCCAGAATAGGGTGTCAGAATCTGGAGAATATAAATCCCTCTAATGGTCTGCATATGATGTACATAAACACAGTCACACATATACTTCTAAAAATTTAAAGATGGGTGGGGTCCCTGAAAGGGCTCAAAAATTAACAGCATTGACTCCTCTTCCAGAGAACCTGGGATCAACTACCAGCAACTATATGGTGGCCCACCTTTAGTTTCAGGGGATCAGACAGCCAGACAGCCAGACAGAGATAAGGATGGAAGGCCTGCCTGGTCTTTCTTTCTTTCTTATCCTTTTAAAAAAATGTTTATTTATTTATTTATTTATGTATTATTAGATATAAGTACAGTGTAGCTGTCTTCAGACACTCCAGTAGAGGGTGTCTGATTATGGAGAATCTAAATCCTCTTATAATCTGCATATGATGTACATAAACACAGCCTCAGGTATACTTCTAAAAATTTAAAGAAGTGTGGGGCCACTAAAAGGGCTCAACAATTAACAGCATTATCTCCTCTTCCAGAGAATCTTGGATCAACTACCAGCAACTATATGGTGGCCCATCTCCAGTTCCCGGGGATCAGATAGACAGACAGACAGACAGACAGAGATATGGATGGAAGGCCTGCCTGGACTTTCTTTCTTTCTTATTTTTTTTAAAAAATGTTTATTGGTTTATGTATTTATTTATTTATTTATTTATTTATTTATTTATTAGATATAAGTACACTGTAGCTGTCTTCAGACAATCCAGAAGAGGGTGTCAGATACCTGAGAATCTAAATCCCTCTTATGGTCTGCATATGATGTACATAAACAAAGCCTCACATATACTTCTAAAAATTTAAAGATGGGTGGGGCCACTTAAAGGGCTCAACAAATAACAGCATTGTCTCCTCTTCCAGAGAACCTGGGATCAACTACCAGCAAGTATATGATGGACCATCTCCAGTTCCAGGGGATCAGACAGACAGATAGACAGACAGAGATAAGGATGGCACTCCTGCCTGGTCTCTCTTTATTTCTTATCCATTTTAAAAAATGTTTATTTATTTATTTATTTATTTATTTATTTATTTATTTATTTATTAGATATAAATACACTGTAGCTGTCTTCAGACACTCCAGAAGAGGGTGTCAGATTCTGATGAATCTAAATCCCTCTTCTGGTCTGCATATGATGTACATAAACACAGCCTCACATACACTTCTAAAAATTTAAAGATGGGTAGGGCCACTGAAAGGGCTCAACAGTAACAGCATTTTCTCCTCTTCCAGAGAACCTGGGATCAACTACCAGCAACTATATGGTGGCCCACCTTTAGTTCCAGGGGATCAGACAGCCAGACAGCCAGACAGAGATAAGGATGGAAGGCCTGCCTGGTCTTTCTTTCTTTCTTATCCTTTTAAAAAAATGTTTATTTATTTATTTATTTATTTATGTATTATTAGATATAAGTACACTGTAGCTGTCTTCAGACACTCCAGTAGAGAGTGTCTGATTATGGAGAATCTAAATCCTCTTATAATCTGCATATGATGTACATAAACACAGCCTCAGGTATACTTCTAAAAATTTAAAGAAGTGTGGGGCCACTAAAAGGGCTCAACAATTAACAGCATTATCTCCTCTTCCAGAGAATCTTGGATCAACTACCAGCAACTATATGGTGGCCCATCTCCAGTTCCCGGGGATCAGATAGACAGACAGACAGACAGACAGAGATATGGATGGAAGGCCTACCTGGACTTTCTTTCTTTCTTATTTTTTTTAAAAAATGTTTATTGGTTTATGTATTTATTTATTTATTTATTTATTTATTTATTTATTAGATATAAGTACACTGTAGCTGTCTTCAGACAATCCAGAAGAGGGTGTCAGATTCCTGAGAATCTAAATCCCTCTTATGGTCTGCATATGATGTACATAAACAAAGCCTCACATATACTTCTAAAAATTTAAAGATGGGTGGGGCCACTTAAAGGGCTCAACAAATAACAGCATTGTCTCCTCTTCCAGAGAACCTGGGATCAACTACCAGCAAGTATAAGATGGACCATCTCCAGTTCCAGGGGATCAGACAGACAGATAGACAGACAGAGATAAGGATGGCACTCCTGCCTGGTCTCTCTTTATTTCTTATCCATTTTAAAAATTGTTTATTTATTTATTTATTTATTTATTTATTAGATATAAATACACTGTAGCTGTCTTCAGACACTCCAGAAGAGGGTGTCAGATTCTGATGAATCTAAATCCCTCTTCTGGTCTGCATATGATGTACATAAACACAGCCTCACATACACTTCTAAAAATTTAAAGATGGGTAGGGCCACTGAAAGGGCTCAACAGTAACAGCATTGTCTCCCCTTCCAGAGAACCTGGGATCAACTACCAGCAACTATATGGTGGCCCATATCCAGTATCAGAGGATCAGACAGACAGACAGACAGACAGACAGAGATAAGGATGGCAGGCCTGCCAGGTCTTTCTTTCGTTCTTATCCTTTTTTAAAAATGTTTATTTATTTATTTACTTATTTATTTATTTATTTATTCATTTATTTATTTTTTATGTATTATTCGATATAAGTACACTGTAGCTGTCTTCAGATACTCCAGTAGAGGGTGTCAGAATCTGGAGAATCTAAACCCATCTAATGGTCTGCATATGATGTACATAAACAGAGACTCACATATACTTCTAAAAATATAAAGATTGGTGGGGCCACTGAAAGGGCTCAACAATTAACAGCATTGTCTCCTCTTCCAGAGAACCTCGGACCAACTACCAGCAACTATATGGTGGCCCATCTCCAGTTCCAGGGGATCAGACAGACAGAGAGACAGACAGACAGAGATAAGGATGGCAGGCCTGCCTGGTCTTTCTTTCTTTCTTATCCTTTTTAAAAAATGTTTATTTATTTATTTATTTATGTATATATTTATTCGATATAAGTACACTGTAGCTGTCTTCAGACACTCCAGAAGAGGGTGTCAGATTCTGGAGAATCTAAATTCCTCTTATGGTATGCATATGATGTACATAAACAGAGATTCACATACACTTCTAAAAATTTAAAGATGGGTGGGGCCACTTAAAGGGCTCAACAAATAACAGCATTGTCTCCTCTTCCAGAGAACCTGGGATCAACTACAAGCAACTATATGGTTGCCCATCTCCAGTTCCAGGGGATCAGACAGAGAGACAGACAGACAGACAGAGATAAGGATGGAAGGCCTGCCTGGTCTTTCTTTCTTTCTTATCCTTTTTAAAAAATGTTTATTTATTTATTTATTTATTTATTTATTTATTTATGTATTTATTAGATATAAGTACACTGTAGCTATCTTCAGACACTCCAGAAGAGGGTGTCATATTCTGGAGAATCTAAATCCCTCTTATGGTCTGCATATGATGTACATAAACACAGCCTCACATACACCTCTAAAAATTTAAAGATGAGTGGGGCCACTGAAAGGGCTCAACAATTAACAGCATTGTCTCCTCTTCCAGAGAACCTGGGATCAACTACCAGCAACTATATGGTGGCCCATCTCCAGTTCCAGGAGATCAGAAAGACAGACAGACAGACAGAGAAAAGGATGGCAGGCCCTGCCTGGTCTTTCTTTTTTTCTTATCATTTTTTTTTTAAAAAATATTTATTTATTTATTTATTTATTTATTTATTTATTTATTTATTAGACATAAGTACACTGTAGCTGTCTTCAGACACTCCAGAAGAGGGTGTCAGATTCTGGAGAATCTAAATTCCTCTTATGGTATGCATATGATGTACATAAACACAGCCTCACATACACTTCTAAATATTTAAAGATGGGTGGGACCACTGAAAGGTCTCAACAATTAACAGCATTGTCTCCCCTTCCAGAGAACCTGGGATCAACTACCAGCAACTATATGGTGGCCCATATCCAGTATCAGAGGATCAGACAGACAGACAGACAGACAGACAGAGATAAGGATGGCAGGCCTGCCAGGTCTTTCTTTCGTTCTTATCCTTTTTTAAAAATGTTTATTTATTTATTTATTTATTTATTTATTTATTTATTTATTTATGTATTTATTAGATATAAGTACAATGTAGCTGTCTTCAGACACTCCAGAAGAGGGTGTCAGATTCTGGAGAATCTAAATCCCTCGTATGGTCTGCATATGATGTACATAAACAGAGCCTCACATATACTTCAAAAAATTTAAAGATGGGTGGGGCTACTGAAAGGGCTCAACAACTAACAGCATTGTCTCCTCTTCCAGAGTACCTGGGATCAACTACCAGCAACTATATGGTGGCCTATCTCCAGTTCCAGGGGATCTGACAGATAGAGAGACAGACAGACAGACAAGGTGGCAGGCCTGCCTGGTCTTTCTTTCTTTCTTATCCTTTTTAAAAATGTTTATTAATTTATGTATGTATTTATTAGATTAAAGTACACGGTAGCTGTCTTCAAACACTCCCCAAGAGGGTGTCAGATTCTGGAGAATCTATATCCCTCTTATGATCTGCATATGATGTACATAAACACAGCCTCACATATACTTCTAAAAACTTAAAGATGGGTGGGGCCACTGAAAGGGCTCAACAATTAACAGCATTGTCTCCTCTTCCAGAGAACCTGGGATCAACTACCAGCAATTATATGGTGGCCCATCTCCAGTTCCGGGGATCAGACAGACAGACAGACAGACAAGGATGGCAGGCCTGCCTGGTCTCTCTTTCTTTATTATCCTTTTTAAAAAATGTTTATTTGTTTATTTATGAATTTATTAGATATAATTACACTGTAGCTGTCTTCAGACACTCCAGAAGAGGGTGTCAGATTCTGGAGAATCTAAATCACTCTTATGGTCTGCATATTCGGTACATAAACACAGCCTTACATATACTTCTAAAAATTTAAAGATGGGTGGGCAACTGAAAGGGCTCAACAATTAACAGCATTGTCTTCTCTTCTAGAGAACCTGGGATCAACTACCAGCAACTCTATGGTGGCCCATCTCCAGTTCCAGGGGATCAGACAGACAACCAGACAGAGATAAGGATGGCAGGCCTGCCTGGTCTTTCTTTCTTTCTAATCGATTTTAAAAAATGTTTCTTTATGTATTTATGTATTTATTAGATATAAGTACACTGTATCCGTCTTAGACACTCCAAAAGACTGTGTCAGATTCTGGAGAATTTAATCCCTCTTATGGTCTGAATATGATGTACATAAACACAGCGTCACATTTACTTCTAAAAATTCAAAGATGGGTGTGGCCACTGAAAGGGCTCAACAATTAACAGCATTGTCTCCTCTTCCAGAGGACCTGGGATCAACTACCAGCAACTATATGGTGGCCCATCTCCAGTTCTAGGGGATCAGACAGACAGACAGACAGAGAGACAGACAGACAGACAAAGATAAGCATGGCAGGCCTGCCTGGTTTTTCTTTCTTTCTTATCCTTTTTAAAAAATGTTTATTTATTTATTTATTTATTTATTTATTTATTTATTTATTTATTTATTATATATAAGAACACTGTAGCTGTCTTCAGACACTCCAGAAGTGGGTGTCAGATTCTGGAGAATCTAAATCACCCTATTGTATGCATATGAGGTACATAAACAGAGACTCACATATACTTCTAAAAATATAAAGATGGGTGGGACCACTGAAAGGGCTCAACAATTAACAGCATTATCTCCTCTTCCAGAGAACCTGGGATCAACTACCAGCAACTATATGATGGCCCATCTCCAGTTCCAGGGGATCAGAAAGACAGACAGACAGACAGAGAGAGATAAGGATGACAGGCCTGCCTGGTATTTCTTTCTTTCTTATCCTTTTTAAAAAATGTTTATTTATTTATTTATTTATTTATTTATTTATTTATTTATTATATATAAGAACACTGTAGCTGTCTTCAGACACTCCAGAAGAGGGTGTGAGGTTCTGGATAATCTATATCCCTCTTATGGTCTGCATATGATGTACATAAACACAGCCTCACATATACTTCTAAAAATTTAAAGATGGTTGGGGCCACTGAAAGGGCTCAAAAATTAACAGCATTGTCTCCTCTTCCAGAGAACCTGGGATCAACTACCAGCAACTATATTTTGGCCCATCTCCAGTTCCAGTGGATATGACAGATAGACAGACAGACAGACGGACAGACAAGGTGGCAGGCCTGCCTGGTCTTTCTTTCTTTCTTATCCTTTTTAAAAAAATGTTTATTTATTTATTTATGTATTTATTAGATATAAGTACACTGTAGCTGTCTTCAGACACTCCAGAAGTGGGTGTCAGATTCTGGAGAATCTAAATCACCCTATTGTATGCATATGAGGTACATAAACAGAGACTCACATATACTTCTAAAAATATAAAGATGGGTGGGACCACTGAAAGGGCTCAACAATTAACAGCATTATCTCCTCTTCCAGAGAACCTGGGATCAACTACCAGCAACTATATGATGGCCCATCTCCAGTTCCAGGGGATCAGAAAGACAGACAGACAGACAGAGAGAGATAAGGATGACAGGCCTGCCTGGTATTTCTTTCTTTCTTATCCTTTTTAAAAAATGTTTATTTATTTATTTATTTATTTATTTATTTATTTATTTATTTATTTATTCGATATAAGTACACTGTAGCTGTCTTCAGACACTCCAGTAGAGGGTGTCAGATTCTGGAGAATCTAAATCCTTCTTATGGTCTGCATATGATATACATAAACAGAGACTCACATATACTTCTAAAAATTTAAAGATGGGTGGGACCACTGAAAGGGCTCAACAATTAACAGCATTATCTCCTCTCCAGAGAACCTGGGATCAATTACAATCAACTATATGGTGGCCCATCTCCAGTTCCAGGGGATCAGACAGACAGACAGAGAAACAGACAAGGATAAGGATGGCATGCCTGCCTGGTCTTTCTTTCTTTCTTTCTTATCCATTTTTAAAAATGTTTATTTATTTATTTATTTATTTATTTATTTATTTATTCATTTATTTATGTATTTATTAGATATAAGTATACTGTAGCTGTCTTCAGACACTCCAGAATAGGGTGTCAGAATCTGGAGAATATAAATCCCTCTAATGGTCTGCATATGATGTACATAAACACAGTCTCACATATACTTCTAAAAATTTAAAGATGGGTGGGGTCCCTGAAAGGGCTCAAAAATTAACAGCATTGACTCCTCTTCCAGAGAACCTGGGATCAACTACCAGCAACTATATGGTGGCCCACCTTTAGTTCCAGGGGATCAGACAGCCAGACAGCCAGACAGAGATAAGGATGGAAGGCCTGCCTGGTCTTTCTTTCTTTCTTATCCTTTTAAAAAAATGTTTATTTATTTATTTATTTATGTATTATTAGATATAAGTACAGTGTAGCTGTCTTCAGACACTCCAGTAGAGGGTGTCTGATTATGGAGAATCTAAATCCTCTTATAATCTGCATATGATGTACATAAACACAGCCTCAGGTATACTTCTAAAAATTTAAAGAAGTGTGGGGCCACTAAAAGGGCTCAACAATTAACAGCATTATCTCCTCTTCCAGAGAATCTTGGATCAACTACCAGCAACTATATGGTGGCCCATCTCCAGTTCCCGGGGATCAGATAGACAGACAGACAGACAGACAGAGATATGGATGGAAGGCCTGCCTGGACTTTCTTTCTTTCTTATTTTTTTTAAAAAATGTTTATTGGTTTATGTATTTATTTATTTATTTATTTATTTATTTATTTATTTATTAGATATAAGTACACTGTATCTGTCTTCAGACAATCCAGAAGAGGGTGTCAGATTCCTGAGAATCTAAATCCCTCTTATGGTCTGCATATGATGTACATAAACAAAGCCTCACATATACTTCTAAAAATTTAAAGATGGGTGGGGCCACTTAAAGGGCTCAACAAATAACAGCATTGTCTCCTCTTCCAGAGAACCTGGGATCAACTACCAGCAAGTATATGATGGACCATCTCCAGTTCCAGGGGATCAGACAGACAGATAGACAGACAGAGATAAGGATGGCAATCCTGCCTGGTCTCTCTTTATTTCTTATCCATTTTAAAAAATGTTTATTTATTTATTTATTTATTTATTTATTTATTAGATATAAATACACTGTAGCAGTCTTCAGACACTCCAGAAGAGGGTGTCAGATTCTGATGAATCTAAATCCCTCTTCTGGTCTGCATATGATGTACATAAACACAGCCTCACATACACTTCTAAAAATTTAAAGATGGGTAGGGCCACTGAAAGGGCTCAACAGTAACAGCATTTTCTCCTCTTCCAGAGAACCTGGGATCAACTACCAGCAACTATATGGTGGCCCACCTTTAGTTCCAGGGGATCAGACAGCCAGACAGCCAGACAGAGATAAGGATGGATGGCCTGCCTGGTCTTTCTTTCTTTCTTATCCTTTTAAAAAAATGTTTATTTATTTATTTATTTATTTATGTATTATTAGATATAAGTACACTGTAGCTGTCTTCAGACACTCCAGTAGAGAGTGTCTGATTATGGAGAATCTAAATCCTCTTATAATCTGCATATGATGTACATAAACACAGCCTCAGGTATACTTCTAAAAATTTAAAGAAGTGTGGGGCCACTAAAAGGGCTCAACAATTAACAGCATTATCTCCTCTTCCAGAGAATCTTGGATCAACTACCAGCAACTATATGGTGGCCCATCTCCAGTTCCCGGGGATCAGATAGACAGACAGACAGACAGACAGAGATATGGATGGAAGGCCTGCCTGGACTTTCTTTCTTTCTTATTTTTTTTAAAAAATGTTTATTGGTTTATGTATTTATTTATTTATTTATTTATTTATTTATTTATTTATTTATTTATTAGATATAAGTACACTGTAGCTGTCTTCAGACAATCCAGAAGAGGGTGTCAGATTCCTGAGAATCTAAATCCCTCTTATGGTCTGCATATGATGTACATAAACAAAGCCTCACATATACTTCTAAAAATTTAAAGATGGGTGGGGCCACTTAAAGGGCTCAACAAATAACAGCATTGTCTCCTCTTCCAGAGAACCTGGGATCAACTACCAGCAAGTATAAGATGGACCATCTCCAGTTCCAGGGGATCAGACAGACAGATAGACAGACAGAGATAAGGATGGCACTCCTGCCTGGTCTCTCTTTATTTCTTATCCATTTTAAAAATTGTTTATTTATTTATTTATTTATTTATTAGATATAAATACACTGTAGCTGTCTTCAGACACTCCAGAAGAGGGTGTCAGATTCTGATGAATCTAAATCCCTCTTCTGGTCTGCATATGATGTACATAAACACAGCCTCACATACACTTCTAAAAATTTAAAGATGGGTAGGGCCACTGAAAGGGCTCAACAGTAACAGCATTGTCTCCCCTTCCAGAGAACCTGGGATCAACTACCAGCAACTATATGGTGGCCCATATCCAGTATCAGAGGATCAGACAGACAGACAGACAGACAGACAGAGATAAGGATGGCAGGCCTGCCAGGTCTTTCTTTCGTTCTTATCCTTTTTTAAAAATGTTTATTTATTTATTTACTTATTTATTTATTTATTTATTCATTTATTTATTTTTTATGTATTATTCGATATAAGTACACTGTAGCTGTCTTCAGATACTCCAGTAGAGGGTGTCAGAATCTGGAGAATCTAAACCCATCTAATGGTCTGCATATGATGTACATAAACAGAGACTCACATATACTTCTAAAAATATAAAGATTGGTGGGGCCACTGAAAGGGCTCAACAATTAACAGCATTGTCTCCTCTTCCAGAGAACCTCGGACCAACTACCAGCAACTATATGGTGGCCCATCTCCAGTTCCAGGGGATCAGACAGACAGAGAGACAGACAGACAGAGATAAGGATGGCAGGCCTGCCTGGTCTTTCTTTCTTTCTTATCCTTTTTAAAAAATGTTTATTTATTTATTTATTTATGTATATATTTATTCGATATAAGTACACTGTAGCTGTCTTCAGACACTCCAGAAGAGGGTGTCAGATTCTGGAGAATCTAAATTCCTCTTATGGTATGCATATGATGTACATAAACAGAGATTCACATACACTTCTAAAAATTTAAAGATGGGTGGGGCCACTTAAAGGGCTCAACAAATAACAGCATTGTCTCCTCTTCCAGAGAACCTGGGATCAACTACAAGCAACTATATGGTTGCCCATCTCCAGTTCCAGGGGATCAGACAGAGAGACAGACAGACAGACAGAGATAAGGATGGAAGGCCTGCCTGGTCTTTCTTTCTTTCTTATCCTTTTTAAAAAATGTTTATTTATTTATTTATTTATTTATTTATTTATTTATTATATATAAGAACACTGTAGCTGTCTTCAGACACTCCAGAAGTGGGTGTCAGATTCTGGAGAATCTAAATCACCCTATTGTATGCATATGAGGTACATAAACAGAGACTCACATATACTTCTAAAAATATAAAGATGGGTGGGACCACTGAAAGGGCTCAACAATTAACAGCATTATCTCCTCTTCCAGAGAACCTGGGATCAACTACCAGCAACTATATGATGGCCCATCTCCAGTTCCAGGGGATCAGAAAGACAGACAGACAGACAGAGAGAGATAAGGATGACAGGCCTGCCTGGTATTTCTTTCTTTCTTATCCTTTTTAAAAAATGTTTATTTATTTATTTATTTATTTATTTATTTATTTATTTATTATATATAAGAACACTGTAGCTGTCTTCAGACACTCCAGAAGAGGGTGTGAGGTTCTGGATAATCTATATCCCTCTTATGGTCTGCATATGATGTACATAAACACAGCCTCACATATACTTCTAAAAATTTAAAGATGGTTGGGGCCACTGAAAGGGCTCAAAAATTAACAGCATTGTCTCCTCTTCCAGAGAACCTGGGATCAACTACCAGCAACTATATTTTGGCCCATCTCCAGTTCCAGTGGATATGACAGATAGACAGACAGACAGACGGACAGACAAGGTGGCAGGCCTGCCTGGTCTTTCTTTCTTTCTTATCCTTTTTAAAAAAATGTTTATTTATTTATTTATGTATTTATTAGATATAAGTACACTGTAGCTGTCTTCAGACACTCCAGAAGTGGGTGTCAGATTCTGGAGAATCTAAATCACCCTATTGTATGCATATGAGGTACATAAACAGAGACTCACATATACTTCTAAAAATATAAAGATGGGTGGGACCACTGAAAGGGCTCAACAATTAACAGCATTATCTCCTCTTCCAGAGAACCTGGGATCAACTACCAGCAACTATATGATGGCCCATCTCCAGTTCCAGGGGATCAGAAAGACAGACAGACAGACAGAGAGAGATAAGGATGACAGGCCTGCCTGGTATTTCTTTCTTTCTTATCCTTTTTAAAAAATGTTTATTTATTTATTTATTTATTTATTTATTTATTTATTTATTTATTCGATATAAGTACACTGTAGCTGTCTTCAGACACTCCAGTAGAGGGTGTCAGATTCTGGAGAATCTAAATCCTTCTTATGGTCTGCATATGATATACATAAACAGAGACTCACATATACTTCTAAAAATTTAAAGATGGGTGGGACCACTGAAAGGGCTCAACAATTAACAGCATTATCTCCTCTCCAGAGAACCTGGGATCAATTACAATCAACTATATGGTGGCCCATCTCCAGTTCCAGGGGATCAGACAGACAGACAGAGAAACAGACAAGGATAAGGATGGCATGCCTGCCTGGTCTTTCTTTCTTTCTTTCTTATCCATTTTTAAAAATGTTTATTTATTTATTTATTTATTTATTTATTCATTTATTTATGTATTTATTAGATATAAGTATACTGTAGCTGTCTTCAGACACTCCAGAATAGGGTGTCAGAATCTGGAGAATATAAATCCCTCTAATGGTCTGCATATGATGTACATAAACACAGTCTCACATATACTTCTAAAAATTTAAAGATGGGTGGGGTCCCTGAAAGGGCTCAAAAATTAACAGCATTGACTCCTCTTCCAGAGAACCTGGGATCAACTACCAGCAACTATATGGTGGCCCACCTTTAGTTCCAGGGGATCAGACAGCCAGACAGCCAGACAGAGATAAGGATGGAAGGCCTGCCTGGTCTTTCTTTCTTTCTTATCCTTTTAAAAAAATGTTTATTTATTTATTTATTTATGTATTATTAGATATAAGTACAGTGTAGCTGTCTTCAGACACTCCAGTAGAGGGTGTCTGATTATGGAGAATCTAAATCCTCTTATAATCTGCATATGATGTACATAAACACAGCCTCAGGTATACTTCTAAAAATTTAAAGAAGTGTGGGGCCACTAAAAGGGCTCAACAATTAACAGCATTATCTCCTCTTCCAGAGAATCTTGGATCAACTACCAGCAACTATATGGTGGCCCATCTCCAGATCCCGGGGATCAGATAGACAGACAGACAGACAGACAGAGATATGGATGGAAGGCCTGCCTGGACTTTCTTTCTTTCTTATTTTTTTTAAAAAATGTTTATTGGTTTATGTATTTATTTATTTATTTATTTATTTATTTATTTATTTATTTATTAGATATAAGTACACTGTAGCTGTCTTCAGACAATCCAGAAGAGGGTGTCAGATTCCTGAGAATCTAAATCCCTCTTCTGGTCTGCATATGATGTACATAAACACAGCCTCACATACACTTCTAAAAATTTAAAGATGGGTAGGGCCACTGAAAGGGCTCAACAGTAACAGCATTTTCTCCTCTTCCAGAGAACCTGGGATCAACTACCAGCAACTATATGGTGGCCCATCTCCATTTCCGGGGATCAGATAGACAGACAGACAGACAGACAGAGATATGGATGGCATGCCTGCCTGGTCTTTCTTTCTTGCTTATCCTTTTTAAAAAATGTTTATTTATTTATTTATTTATTTATTTATTTATTTATTTATTTATTTATTTATTTATGTATTTATTAGATATAAGTACACTGTAGCTGTTCAGACACTCCAGTAGAGGGTGTCAGATTCTGGAGAATCTAAAACCCTCTTATGGTCTGCATATGATGTACATAAACACAGCCTCACATACACTTCTAAATATTTAAAGATGGGTGGGACCACTGAAAGGTCTCAACAATTAACAGCATTGTCTCCCCTTCCAGAGAACCTGGGATCAACTACCAGCAACTATATGGTGGCCCATATCCAGTATCAGAGGATCAGACAGACAGACAGACAGACAGACAGAGATAAGGATGGCAGGCCTGCCAGGTCTTTCTTTCGTTCTTATCCTTTTTTAAAAATGTTTATTTATTTATTTACTTATTTATTTATTTATTTATTTATTTATTTATTTATGTATTTATTAGATATAAGTACACTGTAGCTGTTCAGACACTCCAGTAGAGGGTGTCAGATTCTGGAGAATCTAAAACCCTCTTATGGTCTGCATATGATGTACATAAACACAGCCTCACATACACTTCTAAATATTTAAAGATGGGTGGGACCACTGAAAGGTCTCAACAATTAACAGCATTGTCTCCCCTTCCAGAGAACCTGGGATCAACTACCAGCAACTATATGGTGGCCCATATCCAGTATCAGAGGATCAGACAGACAGACAGACAGACAGACAGAGATAAGGATGGCAGGCCTGCCAGGTCTTTCTTTCGTTCTTATCCTTTTTTAAAAATGTTTATTTATTTATTTACTTATTTATTTATTTATTTATTCATTTATTTATTTTTTTATGTATTATTCGATATAAGTACACTGTAGCTGTCTTCAGATACTCCAGTAGAGGGTGTCAGAATCTGGAGAATCTAAACCCATCTAATGGTCTGCATATGATGTACATAAACAGAGACTCACATATACTTCTAAAAATATAAAGATTGGTGGGGCCACTGAAAGGGCTCAACAATTAACAGCATTGTCTCCTCTTCCAGAGAACCTCGGACCAACTACCAGCAACTATATGGTGGCCCATCTCCAGTTCCAGGGGATCAGACAGACAGAGAGACAGACAGACAGAGATAAGGATGGCAGGCCTGCCTGGTCTTTCTTTCTTTCTTATCCTTTTTAAAAAATGTTTATTTATTTATTTATTTATGTATATATTTATTCGATATAAGTACACTGTAGCTGTCTTCAGACACTCCAGAAGAGGGTGTCAGATTCTGGAGAATCTAAATTCCTCTTATGGTATGCATATGATGTACATAAACAGAGATTCACATACACTTCTAAAAATTTAAAGATGGGTGGGGCCACTTAAAGGGCTCAACAAATAACAGCATTGTCTCCTCTTCCAGAGAACCTGGGATCAACTACAAGCAACTATATGGTTGCCCATCTCCAGTTCCAGGGGATCAGACAGAGAGACAGACAGACAGACAGAGATAAGGATGGAAGGCCTGCCTGGTCTTTCTTTCTTTCTTATCCTTTTTAAAAAATGTTTATTTATTTATTTATTTATTTATTTATTTATTTATTTATGTATTTATTAGATATAAGTACACTGTAGCTATCTTCAGACACTCCAGAAGAGGGTGTCATATTCTGGAGAATCTAAATCCCTCTTATGGTCTGCATATGATGTACATAAACACAGCCTCACATACACCTCTAAAAATTTAAAGATGAGTGGGGCCACTGAAAGGGCTCAACAATTAACAGCATTGTCTCCTCTTCCAGAGAACCTGGGATCAACTACCAGCAACTATATGGTGGCCCATCTCCAGTTCCAGGAGATCAGAAAGACAGACAGACAGACAGAGAAAAGGATGGCAGGCCCTGCCTGGTCTTTCTTTTTTTCTTATCATTTTTTTTTAAAAATATTTATTTATTTATTTATTTATTTATTTATTTATTTATTTATTTATTAGACATAAGTACACTGTAGCTGTCTTCAGACACTCCAGAAGAGGGTGTCAGATTCTGAAGAATCTAAATCCCTCTTATAGTCTGCCTATGATGTACATAAACACAGCCTCACATACACTTCTAAAAATTTAAAGATGAGTGTGGCCACTGAAAGGGCTCAACAATTAACAGCATTGTCTCCTCTTCCAGAGAACCTGGGATCAACTACCAGCAACTATATTGTGGCCCATCTCCAGTTCCAGGAGATCAGACAGACAGACAGACAGACAGAGATAAGGATGGCAGGCCTGCCTGGTCTTTCATTTTAAAAAATGTTTATTTATTTATTTATTTATTCATTTATTTATTAGATATAAGTACCCTGTAGCTGCCTTCAGATACTCCAGAAGAGGGTGTCAGATTCTGGAGAATATAAATCCTTCTTATGGTCTGCATATGATGTACATAAACAAAGCCTCACATATACTTCTAAAAATTTAAAGATGGGTGGGGCCACTGAAGGGCTCAACAATTAACAGCATTGTCTCCTCTTACAGAGAACCTGGGATCTACTACCAGCAAAAATATGGTGGCCCATCTCCAGTTTCCGGGGATCAGACAGACAGACAGACAAACAGACAAGGATGGCAGGCCTGCCTGGTTGTTCTTTCTTTCTTATCCTTTTTGAAAAAATGTTTATTTATTTATTTATGTATTTATTAGATATAAGTACACTGTAGAGGTCTTCAGACACTCCAGAAGAGGTTGTCAGATTCTGGAGAATCTAAATCCCTCTTATGGTCTGCATATGATGTACATAAACACAGACTCACATTTACTTCCAAAAATTTAAAGATGGGTGGGGCCACTGAAAGGGATCAACAATTAACAGCATTGTCTCCTCTTCCAGAGAACCTGAGATCAACTACCAGCAACTATATGGTGGCCCATTTCCAGGTCCAGTGAATCAGAAAGACAGATAGACAGACAGACAGAGATAAGGATGGCAGGCCTCCCTGGTATTTCTTTTTTTCTTATCATTTTTAAAAAAAGTTTATTTATTCATTTATTTATTTATTTATTTATTTATTTATTTATTTATTTATTAGAATAAGTACACTATAGCTGTCTTCAGACACTCCAGAAGAGGGTGTCAGATTCTGGAGAATCTAAATCCCTCTTATAGTTTGCCTATGATGTACATAAACACAGCCTCACATACACTTCTAAAAATTTAAAGATGAGTGGGGCCACTGAAAGGGCTCAACAATTAACAGCATTGTCTCCTCTTCCAGAGAACCTGGGATCAACTATCAGCCACTATATGGTGGCCCATCTCCAGTTCCCCGGGATCAGACAGACAGACAGACAGACAGAGTTAAGGAACGCAGGCCTGCCTGGACTTTCTTTTTTTCTTATCATTTTTAAAAAATGATTATTTATTTATTTATTTATTTATTTATTTATTTATTTATTAGATATAAGTACATGGTAGCAGTCTTCAGACACTCCAGAAGACGGTGTCAGATTCTGGACAATCTAAATCCCTCTTATGGTCTGCATATGAGGTACATAAACACATCCTCACATATACTTCTAAAAATTTAAAGATGGGTGGGGCCACTTTACTGCTCAAAATTAACAGCATTGTCTCCTCTTCCAGAGAACCTGGGTTCAACTACCAGCAACTATATGGTGGCCCATCTCCAGTTCCAGGGGATCAGACAGACAGACAGACATACAGACAGATAGAGATAAGGATGGCAGGCCTGCCTGGTCTTTCTTTCTTTCTTATCCTTTTTAAGAAATGTTTATTTATTTATTAATGTATATTAGATATAAGTACACTGTAGCTGTCTTCAGACACTGAGGAAGAGGGTGTCAGATTCTGGAGAATCTAAATCCCTCTTATGGACTGCAAATGATGTACATAAGCACAGACTTACAATTACTTCCAAAAATTTAAAGATGTGTGGGGCCACTGAAAGGGCTCAACAATTAACAGCATTGTCTCCTCTTCCAGAGAACCTGGGATCAACTACCAGCAACTATATGGTGGCCCATCTCCAGTTCCAGGGGATCAGATAGACAGACAGACAGACAGAAGAGATAAGGATCGCAGGTCTGCCTGTTCTTTCTTTCTTTCTTTCTTTCTTTCTTTCTTTCTTTCTTTCTTTCTTTCTTTCTTTCTTTCTTATCCTTTTAAAATGTTTATTTATTTATTTATTTATTTATTTATTTATTTATTTATTAGATTTAAGTACACTGTAGCTGTCTTCAGAAACTCAGGAGGAGGGTTTCAGGTTCTGGAGTATCTAAATCCCTCTTATGGACTGCATATGATGTACATTAACATAGCCTCATATATACTTCTAAAAATTTAAAGATGGGTGGGGCCACTGAAAGGGCTCAACAATTAACAGCCTTGTCTCCTCTTCCAGAGAACCTGGGATCAACTACCAGCAACTATATAATTGCCCATCTCCAGTTCCAGGGGATCAGACAGACAGACAGACAGACAGACTAGAATGGCAGGCCTGTCTGGTTTTTCATTCTTTCTTATCCTTTTTAAAACATCTTTCTTTCTTTCTTTCTTTCTTTCTTTCTTTCTTTCTTTCTTTCTTTCTTTCTTTCTTTCTTTCTTTCTTTCTTTATTAGATATAAGTACACTTTAGATGTCTTCAGACACTCCAGAAGAGGGTATCAGTTTCTGGAGAATCTAAATCCCTCTTATGGTCTGCATACAATGTACATAAACACAGCCTCACATATACTTCTAAAAATTTAAAGATGGGTGGGGCCACTGAAAGGGCTCAACAATTAACAGCATTGTCTCCTCTTCCAGAGAACCTGGGATCAACTACCAGCAACTATATGGTGGCCCATCTCTAGTTCCAGGGGATCAGACAGACAGACTGACAGACAGAGATAAGGATGGCAGGCCTACCTGGTCTTTCTTTTCTTCTTATCCTTTTAAAAAATGTTTATTTATTTATTTATGTATGTATTTATTAGATATAAGTACACAGTAGCTGTCTTCAGACACTCCAGAAGAGGGTGTCAGATTACGGAGAATCTAAATCCCTCTTATGGTCTGCATAAGATGTACATAAACACAGCCTCATATATACTTCTAAAAATTTAAAGATGGGTGGGGCCACTTAAAGGGCTCAACAAATACCAGCATTGTCTCCTCTTCCAGAGAACCTGGGATCAACTACCAGCAAAAATATGGTGGCCCATCTCCAGTTTCAGGGGATCAGATAGACAGATAGACAAACAGACAAGGAAGGCAGGCCTGCTTGGTTTTTATATCTTTCTTATCCTTTTTAAAACATGTTTATTTATTTATTTATGTATTTATTAGATATAAGTACACTCTAGCTGTCTTCAGACACTCCAGAAGAGGGTGTCAGATTCTGAAGAATCTAAATCCCTCTTATGGTCTGCATATGATGTACATAAACATAGCCTCACAAATTCTTCTAAAAATTTAAAGATGGGTGGGGCCACTGAAAGGGCTCAACAATTAACAGCATTGTCTCCTCTTGCAGAGAAACTGGGATCAACTACCAGCAACTATATGGTGGCCCATCTCCAGTTCCAGGGTATCAGACAGACAGACAGATAGACAGAGATAAGGATGGCAGGCCTGCCTGGTCTTTCTTTCTTTCTTTCTTATCCTTTTTTAAAAATGTTTATTTATTTATTTATTTATTTATTTATTTATTTATTTATTAGATATAAGTACACTGTAGTTGTCTTCAGTCACTCCAGAAGAGGGTGTCAGATTCTGGAGAATATAAATCCCTCTTATGGTCTGCATATGATGTACATAAACACAGCCTCACATATAGTTCTAAAAATTTAAAGATGGGTGGGGCCCCAGAAAGGGCTCAATAATTAACAGCATTGACTCCTCTTCCAGAGAACCTGGGATCAACAATGAGCAACTATATGGTGGCCCATCTTTAGTTCCAGTGGATCAGACAGACAGACAGACAGACAGAGATAAGGATGGCAGGCCTGCCTGGTCTTTCTTTTTTTCTTATCCTTTTTAAAAAATGTTTATTTATTTATGTATGTATATATTTATTTATTTATTTATTAATTTATTTATTTATTTATTTATTTATTTATGTATTTATTAGATATAAGTACAATGTAGCTGTCTTCAGACACTCCAGAAGAGGGTGTCAGATTCTGGAGAATCTAAATCCCTCGTATGGTCTGCATATGATGTACATAAACACAGCCTCACATATACTTCTAAAAATTTAAAGATGGGTGGGGCTACTGAAAGGGCTCAACAACTAACAGCATTGTCTCCTCTTCCAGAGTACCTGGCATCAACTACCAGCAACTATATGGTGGCCTATCTCCAGTTCCAGGGGATCTGACAGATAGAGAGACAGACAGACAGACAAGGTGGCAGGCCTGCCTGGTCTTTCTTTCTTTCTTATCCTTTTTAAAAATGTTTATTAATTTATGTATGTATTTATTAGATAAAAGTACACGGTAGCTGTCTTCAAACACTCCCCAAGAGGGTGTCAGATTCTGGAGAATCTATATCCCTCTTATGATCTGCATATGATGTACATAAACACAGCCTCACATATACTTCTAAAAACTTAAAGATGGGTGGGGCCACTGAAAGGGCTCAACAATTAACAGCATTGTCTCCTCTTCCAGAGAACCTGGGATCAACTACCAGCAATTATATGGTGGCCCATCTCCAGTTCCGGGGATCAGACAGACAGACAGACAGACAAGGATGGCAGGCCTGCCTGGTCTCTCTTTCTTTATTATCCTTTTTAAAAAATGTTTATTTGTTTATTTATGAATTTATTAGATATAATTACACTGTAGCTGTCTTCAGACACTCCAGAAGAGGGTGTCAGATTCTGGAGAATCTAAATCCCTCTTATGGTCTGCATATTCGGTACATAAACACAGCCTTACATATACTTCTAAAAATTTAAAGATGGGTGGGCAACTGAAAGGGCTCAACAATTAACAGCATTGTCTTCTCTTCTAGAGAACCTGGGATCAACTACCAGCAACTCTATGGTGGCCCATCTCCAGTTCCAGGGGATCAGACAGACAACCAGACAGAGATAAGGATGGCAGGCCTCCCTGGTCTTTCTTTCTTTCTAATCGATTTTAAAAAATGTTTCTTTATGTATTTATGTATTTATTAGATATAAGTACACTGTATCCGTCTTAGACACTCCAAAAGACTGTGTCAGATTCTGGAGAATTTAATCCCTCTTATGGTCTGAATATGATGTACATAAACACAGCGTCACATTTACTTCTAAAAATTCAAAGATGGGTGTGGCCACTGAAAGGGCTCAACAATTAACAGCATTGTCTCCTCTTCCAGAGGACCTGGGATCAACTACCAGCAACTATATGGTGGCCCATCTCCAGTTCTAGGGGATCAGACAGACAGACAGACAGAGAGACAGACAGACAGACAAAGAAAAGCATGGCAGGCCTGCCTGGTTTTTCTTTCTTTCTTATCCTTTTTAAAAAATGTTTATTTATTTATTTATTTATTTATTTATTTATTTATTTATTTATTTATTATATATAAGAACACTGTAGCTGTCTTCAGACACTCCAGAAGTGGGTGTCAGATTCTGGAGAATCTAAATCACCCTATTGTATGCATATGAGGTACATAAACAGAGACTCACATATACTTCTAAAAATATAAAGATGGGTGGGACCACTGAAAGGGCTCAACAATTAACAGCATTATCTCCTCTTCCAGAGAACCTGGGATCAACTACCAGCAACTATATGATGGCCCATCTCCAGTTCCAGGGGATCAGAAAGACAGACAGACAGACAGAGAGAGATAAGGATGACAGGCCTGCCTGGTATTTCTTTCTTTCTTATCCTTTTTAAAAAATGTTTATTTATTTATTTATGTATTTATTCGATATAAGTACACTGTAGCTGTCTTCAGACACTCCAGTAGAGGGTGTCAGATTCTGGAGAATCTAAATCCTTCTTATGGTCTGCATATGATATACATAAACAGAGACTCACATATACTTCTAAAAATTTAAAGATGGGTGGGACCACTGAAAGGGCTCAACAATTAACAGCATTATCTCCTCTCCAGAGAACCTGGGATCAACTACAATCAACTATATGGTGGCCCATCTCCAGTTCCAGGGGATCAGACAGACAGACAGAGAAACAGACAAGGATAAGGATGGCATGCCTGCCTGGTCTTTCTTTCTTTCTTTCTTATCCATTTTTAAAAATGTTTATTTATTTATTTATTTATTTATTCATTCATTTATTTATGTATTTATTAGATATAAGTATACTGTAGCCGTCTTCAGACACTCCAGAAGAGGGTGTCAGATTCTAGAGAATCTAAATCCCTCTTATGGTCTGCATATGATGTACATAAACACAGCCTCACATATACTTCTAAAAATTTAAAGAAAGGTGGGACCACTGAAAGGGCTCAACAATTACCATCACTGTCTCCACTTCCAGAGAACCTGGGATCAACTACCAGCAACTATATGGTGGCCCATCTGCAGTTCCAGGGGATCAGACAGACAGACAGACAGACAGAGATAAGGATGGCAGGCCTGCCAGGTCTTTCTTTCTTACTTATCCTGTTTAAAAAATGTTTATTTATTTATTTTTTTATGTATTTATGTATTTATTAGATATAAGTACACTGTAGCTGTTCAGACACTCCAGAAGAGTGTGTCAGATTCTGGAGAATCTAAATCCCTCTTCTGGTCTGCATATGATGTACATAAACACAGCCTCACGTATCATTCTAAAAATTTAAAGATGGGTGGGACCACTGAAAGGGCTTAACAATTAACATCATTGTCTCCTCTTCCAGAGAACCTGGGATCAACTACCAGCAACTATATGGTGGCCCATATCCAGTTCCAAAGGTTCAGACAGACAGACAGACAGACAGAGATACGGATGGCAGGCCTGCCTGATTTTTCTTTCTTTCTTATCCTTTATAAAAAATGTTTATTTATTTATTAATTTATTTATTTATGTATTTATTAGATATAAGTACACTGTTGCTGTCTTCAGACACTCCAGTAGATGGTGTCAGATTCTGAAAAATCTAAAACCATCTTCTGGTCTGCATATGATGTACATAAACACAGCCTCAGATAAACTTTAAAATATTTAATGAAGGGTGTGGCCACTGAAAGGGCTCAACAATTATCAGCATTATCTCCTCTTCCAGAGAACCTGGGATCAACTACCATCAACTATATGGTGGCTCATTTCTAGTTCTCAGGGATCAGACAGACAGACAGACAGACACACAGACAGAGATATGGATGGCAGGCCTGCCTGGTCTTTATCTCTTTCTTATCCTTTTTAAAAAATGTTTATTTATTTATTTATTAGATATAAGTACACTGTAGCTCTCTTAGACACTCCAGAAGAGGGTGTCAGGTTCTGGAGAATCTAAATCCCTCTTATTGTCTGCATATGATGTACATAAACACAGCCTCACATACAGTTCTAAACATTTAAAGATGGGTGGGGCAATTGAAAGGGCTCAACAATGAACAGCATTGTCTCCTCTTCCAGAGAACCTGGGAAAAACTAACAGCAAATATATGGTGGCCCATATCCAGTTCCAGAGGTTCAGACAGACAGACAGACAGACAGAGATAAGGATGGCAGGCCTGCCTGATCTTTCTTTCTTGCTTATCCTTTTTAAAAAATGTTTATTTTTTATTTATTTATGTATCTATTAGATATAAGTACACTGTAGCTGTCTTTAAACACTCCAGAAGAGGGTGTCAGGTTCTGGAGAATCTAAATCCCTCTTATGGTCTGCATATGATGAACATAAACACAGCCTCACATACAGTTCTAAACATTTAAAGATGGGTGGGGCCATTGAAAGGGCTCAACAATGAACAGCATTGTCTCCTCTTCCAGAGAACCTCGGCTCAACTACCAGCAAATATATGGTGGCCCATCTCCAGTTCCCAGGGATCAGACAGACAGACAGACAGACAGACAGACAGAGATAAGGATGGCAGGCCTGCCTGGTCTTTCTTTCTTTCTTATCCTTTTTAAAAAATGTTTATTTAATTATTTATTTATGTATGTATTACATATAAGTACACTGTAGCTGTCTTCAGACACTCCAGAAGAGGGTGTCAGATTCTGGAGATTCTAAATCCCTCTTATGGCCTGCATATTATGTACATAAACACAGCCTCACATATACTTCTAAAAATTTATAGATGGGTGGGACCAATGAAAGGGCTCAACAATTACCATCACTGTCTCCACATCCAGAGAACCTTGGATCAACTATCAGCAACTATATAGTGGCCCACCTCCAGTTCCAGGGGATCAGACAGGCTGTCAGACAGACAGACAGACAGACAGAGATAAGGATGGCAGGACTGCCTGGTCTTACTTTCTTTCTTATCCTGTTTAAAAAATGTTTATTTATTTATTTATTTATTTATTTATTTATTTATTTATTTACTTATTTATTTATTTATTTATGTATTTATTAGATATAAGTACACTGTAGCTGTCTTAGACACTCCAGAAGAGGGTGTCAGGTTCTGTAGAATCTAAATCCCTCTTATGGTCTGCATATGATGTACATAAACACAGCCTAACATACAGTTCTAAATATTTAAAGATGGATGGGGCCATTGAAAGGGCTCAACAATGAACAGCATTGTCTCCTCTTCCAGAGAACCTCGGTTCAACTACCAGAAACTATATGGTGGCCCATCTCCAGTTCCAGGGGATCAGACAGACAGACAGACAGACAGACAGAGATAAGGATGGCAGCCCTGCCTGGTCTTTCTTTCTTTCTTATCCTTTTGAAAAAATGTTTACTTATTTATTTATTTATGTATTTATTAGATATAAGTAAACTGTAGCTGTCTTCAAACACTCCAGAAGAGGGTGTCAGATTCTGGAGAATCCTAATCCCTCTTATGGCCTGCATATGATGTACATAAACACAGACTCACGTATACTTCTAAAAATTTAAAGATGTGTGGGGCCACTGAGAGGGCTCAACAATTAACAGCATTGTCTCATCTTCCAGAGAACCTGGGATCAACTACCAGCAACTATATGGTGGCCCATCTCCAGTTCCAGTGGATCAGAAAGACAGACAGACAGACAGACAGAGATAAGGATGGCAGGCCTGCCTGGTCTTTCTTTATTTCTTATCCTTTATAAAAAATGTTTATTTATTTATTTATTTATTTATTTATTTATTTTTGTATTTATTAGATATAAGTACACTGTAGCCGTCTTCAGACACTCCAGAAGAGGGTGTCAGATTCTGGAGAATCTAAATCCCTCTTAAGGTCTGCATATGATGTACATAAACACAGCCTCACATATACTTCTAAAAATTTAAAGATGGGTGGGACCACTGAAAGGGCTCAACAATTACCATCACTGTCTCCACTTCCAGAGAACCTGGGATCAACTACCAGCAACTATATGGTGGCCCATCTGCAGTTCCAGGGGATCAGACAGGCTGTCAGACAGACAGACAGACAGACAGAGATAAGGATGGCAGGACTGCCTGGTCTTACTTTCTTTCTTATCCTGTTTAAAAAATGTTTATTTATTTATTTATTTATTTATTTCTTTATTTATGTATTTATTAGATATAAGTACAATGTAGCTGTCTTCAGAAACTCCAGAAGAGGGTGTCAGATTCTGGAGAATCTAAATCCCTCTTATGGTCTGCATATGATGTACATAAACACAGCCTCACATATACATCTAAAAATTTAAAGATGGGTGAGAGCAATGAAAGGGCTCAACAATTAACAGCATTGTCTCCTCTTCCAGAGAACCTGGGATCAACTACCAGCAACTATATGGTGGCCCATCTACAGTTCCAGGGGATCAGAAAGGCAGACAGACAGACAGACAGAGATGAGGATTGCAGGCCTGCCTGGTCTTTCTTTTTTTCTTGTCCTTTTTAAAAAATGTTTATTTATTTATGTATTTATTATATATAAGTACACTGTAGCTATCTACAGACACTCCAGAAGAGGGTGTCAGATTCTGAAGAATCAAAAACCATCTTATGGTCTGCATATGATGTACATAAACACAGCCTCAGATATACTTCTAAAAATTTAAAGATGGGTGGGGCCACTGAAAGGGCTCAACAATTAACAGCATTGTCTCCTCTTCCAGAGAACCTGGGATCAACTACCAGCAACTATATGGTGGCCTATCTTCAGTTCCAAAGGATCATATAGAGAGACAGACAGACAGACAGAGATGAGGATGGCAGGCCTGCCTGGTCTTTCTTTCTTTCTTATCCATTTGAAAAAATGTTTACTTATTAATTAATTTATTTATTTATTTATTTATTTATTTATTTATTTATTTATTAGATATAAGTACACTGTAGCTGTCATCAGACACTCCAGAAGATGGTGTCAGATTCTGGAGAATCTAAATACCTCTTATGGTCTGCATATGATGTACATAAACACAGACTCAAGTATACTTCTAAAAATTTAAAGATGGGTGGGGCCACTGAATGGGCTCAACAATTAACAGCGTTGTCTTTTCTTCCAGAGAACCTAAGATCAACTACCAGCAACTATATGGTGGCCCATCTGCAGTTCCAGGGGATCAGACAGACAGACAGACAGACAGACAGAGATAAGGATGGCAGGCCTGCCTGGTCTTTCTTTATTACTTATCCTGTTTAAAAAATGTTTATTTATTTATTTATTTTTTTATTTATGTATTTATTAGATATAAGTACACTGTAACTGTCTTCAGACACTCCAGAAGAGGATGTCAGATACTGGAGAATTTAAATCACTCTTATGGTCTGCATATGATGTACATAAATACAGCCTCACATTTACCTCTAAAAATTTAAAGATGGTTGGGGCCACTGAAAGGGCTCAACAATTCACAACATTGTCTCCTCTTCCAGAGAACCTGGGAAAAACTACCAGCAAATATATGGTGGCCCATATCCAGTTCCAGAGGATCAGACAGACAGACAGACAGACAGACAGAGATAAGGATGGCAGGCCTGCCTGATTTTTCTTTCTTTCTTATCCTTTTTAAAAAATGTTTATTTATTTATTAATTTATTTATTTATGTATTTATTAGATATAAGTACACTGTAGCTGTCTTCAGACACTCCAGAAGGTTTTATAAAACCGTTATAAAAAGGTTTTATAAAAAGTGTTAAATTTTTTAAAAATTAAAAAAAAAATACCAGATCACCATCACACAGCATTGGCTGTCTTCAGGTTTATCCTTTCAGCCTCCAAAACAAAAAGCAATGGCTGGCTGTCTTCAGGTGTATCCTATTCTCCAGTCTTATTTCCAACCTAAGAGCTGGGCTGAGCTGCCTCATTATGTAATTGCAAACCTTCCTTGGTTTGTCTTTTCCATTTCTAAGACTAACAGGCCTTTTTCTATTTAGAGAATATGCTCATGACTGTACTTTAGATATAGTAAATATAACTGTTGCTTATAAAACTTGTTTTCTAGGAATTTTTAAAGGGCAATGGCAGAGTTTATTTTTTAAAAATATTTTGCATTTATTTATTTGTGTGAGTGATGAAGCTCAGGTCTTCAAACTCGTCAGGAGGTATGATTACCTCCCCTCTCTCTCAACCCCTCTCTCTCCTCTCTCAATGATTGTGTAAGAATGTTTTGCATGTGTATGCTGTGCCCACAGACTCCAGAACAGAGTATTAGATCCCCTGGAACTGGAGATGGGCCACCATATATAATACTGGTAATTGAGCCCAGGTTCTCTGGAAGAGGAGACAATGCTCTTAATTGTTGAGCCCTCTCTGTAGCCACATCTTTCTTTCTTTTTTTTTTTGAGTATATGTGAGGCTGTGTTTATATACATCATATGCAGACAATAAGAATGATTTAGATTCTTCAGAATCTGACACCCTCTTCTGGACTGTCTGAAGATAGCTACAGCATACTTAAATATAATAAATATATAAATCTTTAAAAAGAAAAAGAAAAGTAAAAAAGAAAGAACAGGCCTGCCATATGCATGTTCATAGAGGAAAATGGAAGAGACCCCAATCTAACCTCAGCAGGGTGCTTCCTTCTGGATGGTAGCTCACAGTTTCATCCCAGCAAGACAGGCAAATCACTGAGTTCAAGGACAGTAAGGTTCAGGACAGCCAAGGTTAGGAAGGAAAAGGGTCTATGTTGAGAATACAAACCGACAAAAATAAAACTAGGAAAAAGAAGTGACAGTGTAACTTGGGGTAGGGTACCAAAAAGAGAAATCTTTCTGTTACCACTTACAAACAGCAGTAGACTTGCACCCTTCTGCCCAGGTCCCTGCCTTCCTTTCTAGGAATTCTAAGGATGCCAGGGGGTGGGGCAATCCAGATTAACTTTTTAATAACAAAGACTTGGTCTTTGATGTCTAGAGGAAGCCCTTCTCAGTGCCTTTAACTACCACTGAACTTTCAGGGCTGTGACTCAACTGTAACAAGGAACAGGGCTAAGAACCTGCAGCCTTTGAAAACAACTATTTTTTTAAAGAGGGGGACACAAATCAGCAGTAGAACCCCTCAGGTTCAGCCATAATACTTGTTAGGGAAACAGCCTCAATGTCTGGAGCTGAGGTCTCATGGGTGAACTGCTTCAAGCTCTGAGTATCATTGAAAGAAAGAAAAGTTATCATGTGGTTGCTTAATTTATTTATTTTATTATTTCTATTTTTTGTTTTCTTTTGTTTTGTTTTAGAAAAGGCCTCAGTCTGTAGCTATGGCTGACCTAGGACAGACTACATGTGTTAATTAGGGTTTCACAGCTGAGAAACAGACCATACCTATGTAAGACTTAGAAAACCCAACAGTCAGTGGTGGCTTGAGCTCTTAATGAGAGCACTCTGGAGGCAGAAGCAGTCAGTTTCTGAGTTCGAGGCCAGCCTGGTTAAAGACAGGGATAGGCAGGGCTAGGCAAGGCAGGGCTGGGTTAGGCTAGGCAAGGCAAGGGGCTAGGCTAGGCTACACAAGGGGCTAGGCAAGACAGACAGACAGAGAGAAAGACAGACAAGGATGGAAGGCCTGCCTGGTTTTTCTTTCTTCTTTATCCCTTTTAAAAAATGTTTATTTATTTATTTATTTATTTATTTATTTATTTATTTATGTATTTATTAGATATAAGTACACTGTAGCTGTCTTCAGACACTCCAGAAGAGTGTGTCAGATTCTGGAGAATCTAAATCCCTCTTATGGTCTGCATATGATGTACAAAAACACAGCCTCACATATACTTCTAAAAATTTAAAGATGGGTGGGGCCACTGAAAGGGCTCAACAATTAACAGCATTGTCTCCTCTTCCAGAGAACCTGGGATCAACTACCAGCAACTATAAGGTAGCCCATCTCCAGTTCCCGGGGATCAGACAGACAGACAGACAGACATAGATAAGGATGGCAGGCCTGCCTGGTCTTTCTTTCTTACTTATCCTTTTTAAAACAAATTTATTTCTTTATTTATGTATTTATTAGATATAAGTACATTGTAGCTGTCTTCAGACACTCCAGAAGAGTGTGTCAGATTCTGGAGAATCTAAATCCCTCTTATGGTCTGCATATGATGTACATAAACACAGCCTCACATATACTTCTAAAAATTTAAAGATGGGTGGGGCCACTGTAAGGGCTCAACAATTAACAGCATTGTCTCCTCTTCCAGAGAACCTGGGATCAAGTACCAGCAAAAATATGGTGGCCCATCTCCAGTTTCAGGGGATCAGACAGACAGACAGACAAACAGACAAGGATGGCAGGCCTGCCTGGTTTTTCTTTCTTTCTTATCCTTTTTAAAACATGTTTATTTATTTATTTATGTATTTATTAGATATAAGTACACTGTAGCTGTCTTCAGACACTCCAGAAGAGGGATCAGATTCTGGAGAATGTAAATCCCTCTTATGGTCTGCATATGATGTACATAAACACAGCCTCACAAATACTTCTAAAAATTTAAAGTGGGTGGTGCCACTGAAAGGGCTCAAAAATTTACAGCCTTGTCTCCTCTTGCAGAGAATCTGGGATCAACTACCAGCAACTATATGGTGGCCCACTCCAGTTCCAGGGTATCAGACAGACAGACAGACAGACAGAGATAAGGATGGCAGGCCTTCCTGGTCTTTCTTTTTTTATCCTTTTTAATAATGCTTATTTATTTATTTATTTTTTTATTTATTTATTTATTTATTTATTAGATATAAGTACACTGTAGCTGTCTTCAGACACTCCAGAAGAGAGTGTCAGATTCTGGAGAATCTAAATCCCTCTTATTGTCTGCATATGATGTACATAAACACAGCCTCACATTTACTTCTAAAAATTAAAGATTGGTGTTGCCACTGAACGGCTCAAAAATTAACAGCATTGTCTCCACTTCCAGAGAACCTGAGATCAACTACCAGCAACTATATGGTGGCCCATCTCCAGTTCCAGGGGATCAGACAGAGAGACAGACATACAGACAGATAGAGATAAGGATGGCAGGCCTGCTTCGTCTTTCTTTCTTTCTTATCCTTTTTAAGAAATGTTTATTTATTTATTTATGTATTTATTAGATATAAGTACACTGTAGCTGTCTTCAGACATCAGGAAGAAGGTGTCAGATTCTGGAGAATCTAAATCCCTCTTATGGTCTGAATATGATGTACATAAACACAGACTCACATTTACTTCCAAAAATTAAAGATGTGTGGGGCCACTGTATGGGCTCAACCATTAACAGCATTGTCTCCTCTTCCAGAGAACCTAGGATCAACTACCAGCAACTATATGGTGGCCCATCTCCAGTTCCAGAGGATCAGACAGAGAGACAGTCAGACAGACATATAGAGATAACGATGGCAGGCCTGCCTGGTCTTTCTTTCTTATCCTTTTTAAGAAATGTTTATTTACTTATTTATGTATTTATTAGATAAAAGTACACTGTAGCTATCTTCAGACACTCCAGAAGAGGGTATCAGATTCTGGAGAATCTAAATCCCTCTTATGGTCTGCATATGATGTACATAAACACAGCCTCACATATACTTCTAAAAATTTACAGATGGGTGGAGCCACTGAAAGGGCTCAACAATTAACCGCATTGTCTCCTCTTCCAGAGAACCTGGGTTCAACTTCCAGCACCTATATGGAGGCCCATCTCCAGTTCCAGGGTATCAGACAGATAGACAGACAGACAGACAGAGAGACAGAGATAAGGAAGGCAGGCCTCCCTGGTCTTTCTTTCTTTCTTATCCTTTTTAAAAAATGTTTATTTATATATTTATTTATTTATTTATTTATTTATTTATTTATTTATTTATTTATTAGATATAAGTACACTGTGTCTGTCTTCAGACACTCCAGAAGATGGTGTCAGATTCTGGAGAATCTAAATCCCTCTTATGGTCTGTATATGATGTACATAAACACAGCCTCACATATACTTCAAAAATTTAAAGATGTATGGGGTCACTGAAAGGGCTCAACAATTAACAGCATTATCTCCTCTTCCAGACAACCTGGGATCAACTACCAGCAACTATATGGTGGCTCATCTCCAGTTCTAAGGTATCAGACAGAAAGACAGACAGACAGACAGACAAGGGTGGCAGGCCTGCCTGGTTTTTTTTCTTTCTCATCCTTTTTAAAAATGTTTATTTATTTATTTATGTATTTATTAAATATAAGTACACTTTAGCGGTCTTCAGACACTCCAGGAGAGGGTGTCAGATTCTGGATAATCTAAATCCCTCTTATGGTGAGCATATGATGTACATAAACACAGACTCACATTTACTTCCAAAAATTTAAAGATGTGTGGGGCCACTGAAAGGGCTCAACCATTAACAGCATTGTCTCCTCTTCCAGAGAACCTGGGATCAACTACCAGCAACTATATTGTGGCCCATCTCCAGTTCCAGTGGATCAGAAAGACAGACAGACAGACAGACAGAGATAAGGATGCCAGGCCTGCCTGGTCTTTCTTTATTTCTTATCCTTTAAAAAAAATGTTTATTTATTTATTTATTTATTTATTTATTTATTTATTTATGTATTTATTAGATATAAGTACACTGTAGCTGCCTTCAGACACTCCAGAAGAGGGTTTCAGATTCTGGAGAATCTAAATCCCTCTTATGGTCTGCATATGATGTACATAAACACAGCCTCACATATACTTCTAAAAATTTAAAGATTGGTGGGACCACTGAAAGGGCTCAACAATTACCATCACTGTCTCCACTTCCAGAGAACCTTGTATCAACTATCAGCAACTATATAGTGGCCCACCTCCAGTTCCAGGGGATCAGACAGACTGTCAGACAGACAGACAGAGATAAGGATGGCAGGCTTGCCTGGTCTTTCTTTCTTTCTTATCCTTTTGAAAAAATGTTTGCTTATTTATTTATTTATTTATGTATTTATTAGATATAAGTACACTGTAGCTGTCTTCAGACACTCCAGAAGACGGTGTCAGATTCTGGAGAATCTAAATCCCTCTTTTGGCCTGCATATTATGTACATAAACACAGACTCACGTATACTTCTAAAAATTTAAAGATGTGTGGGGCCACTGAGAAGAATGGGAGGGTAGGGAAGTGGGGGGAGGTATGGGGGACTTTTGGGATAGCATTGGAAATGTAATTGAGGAAAATATGTAATTAAAAAAAAACAGTGAAAAACATAACAAAACAATTAACAGCATTGTCTCCTCTTCTAGAGAATCTGGGATCAACTACCAGCAACTATATGGTGGCCCTTCTCCAGTTCCAGGGTATCAGACAGACAGACAGACAGACAGACAGAGATAAGGATGGCAGGCCTGCCTGGTCTTTCTTTCTTTCTTATCCTTTTTAAAAAAATGTTTATTTATATATATATATTTATTTATTTATTTATTTATTTATTTATTTATTTATTTATTAGATATAAGTACACTGTAGCTATCTTTAGACACTCCAGAAGAGGGTGTCAGATTCTGGAGAATCTAAATCCCTCTTACGATCTGCATATGATGTATATAAACACTGCCTCACATTTTCTTCTAAAAATTTAAAGATGGGTGTGGCTTGGAATAAGATGAGTAACCCTGAAAAAGTCAAAAAATGAAAAATCACACTGTAGGATTTGGAATATGGTGAGAAACCCTGAAAAAGTCGAAAAATGAGAAAAGCATGCAGGAGTACCTGGAATATGGTGAGAAACACTGAAAAAGTCTTAAATGAGAATATCACACTCTAGGACTTGGAATATGGTGAGAAACCCTGAAAATGTCGAAAAATGAGAAAATCATGCAGTAGGACCCAGAATATGGAGAGAAACCCTGAAAAAAAAGTCAAAAAATAAGAAAATCACGCAGTAGGACCTGGAAGCTGGTGAGAAACCCTGAAAAAGTCGAAAAATGAGAAAATCAATCTGTAGGATCTGGAATATGGTGAGAAACCCTGAAAAAGTCGAAAAGTAAGAAAATCACACTGTAGGACTTGGAATATGGTGAGAAACCCTGAAAAAGTCGAAAAATGAGAAAATCATGCAGTAGGACCTGGGATTTGGTGAGAAACACTGAAAAAGTCTTAAAATAGAAAATCACACTGTAGTACTTGGAATATGGTGAAAAATACTGAAAAAGTCTTAAAATGAGAAAATCACACCTTAGGACCTGGAATATGGTGAGAAACCCTGAAAAGGTCAAAAAATGAGAAAAATCACACTGTAGTACATGGAATATGGGTAGAAACTCTGAAAAAGTCGCAAATTATAAAATGACAGTGTAGGGCCTGGAATATGTTGAGAAAACCTGAAATATTCGAAAAATGAGAAAATGACAATGTAGAACCTGGAATACCGTAAGAAACCCTGAAAAAGTTAAAAAATGAGAAAATCACACTCTAGGACTGGAATATGGTGAGAAACCCTGAAACATCGAAAAATGAGAAAATCATGTAGTAGGACCCAGAATATGGTGAGAAATCCTGAAAAAAGTCGAAAAATGAGAAAATCACGCAGTAGGACCTGGAAGCTGGTGAGAAACCCTGAAAAAGTCGAAAAATGAGAAAATCAAACTGTAGGACCTGGAATATGTTGAGAAACCCTGAAAAATACGAAAAAGGCAAAAATCACACTCTAGGACTTGGAATATGATGAGAAACCGTGAAAAAGTCAAAAAATGAAAAAATCACCCAGTAGGACCTGGAATGTGGTGAGAAACCCTGAAACAGTCGAAATATAAGAAAATCAAACTTGTAGTACATGCAATATGGTGACAAACACTGAAAAAGTCGAAAAATGAGAATATCACACTCTAGGATTTGGAATATGATGAGAAACCCTGAAAAATTCAAAAAATGAGAAAATCACACTGTAGGACTTGGAATATGGTGAGAAACCCTCAAAAAGTCGAAAAATGAGAAAATCATGCACTAGGACCCAGAATATGATGAGAAACACAGAAAAAGTCTTAAAATGAGAAAATCACACTGTAGGACCTGGAATATGGTAAGAAACCCTGAAAATGTCGAAAAATGAGAAAATGACACAGTAGGAGCTGGAATATGGTGAGAAGTCATGAAAAAGTCAAAAAAAAAAAAAAAAGAAATACACACTTGTAGGACTTGCAATATGGTGAGAGACCCTGAAAAAGTCTTAAAATGAGAAAATCACACTGTAGGACTTGGGATATGGTGAGAAACCCCGAAAAAGTCGAAAAATTAGAAAATCAAACTGTAGTACCTGGTATATGGTGAGAACACTAAAAAAGTATTAAAATGAGAAAATCACACAGTAGGACCTGGAATATGGTGAGAAACCCTGAAACAGTTCAAAAATAAGAAAATAAAACTTGTAGTACATGCAATATGGTGAGAAACACTGAAAAAGTCGAAAAATTAGAATATCACACTCTAGGACTTGGAATATGATGAGAAACCCAGAAAAATTCTAAAAATGAGAAAATCACACTGTAGGACTTGGAATATGGTGAGAAACCATGAAAAAGTCGAAAAATGAGAAAATCACACTGTAGTACCTAGAATATGGTGAGAAACACTGAAAAAGTCTAAAAATAAGATAAAACTTGTAGTACCTGAAATATGATGAGAACCCTGAAAAAGTCAAAAAATTAGAAAATCAAATTGTAGGAACTGGAATATGCTGAGAATCCCTGAAAAATTCAAAAAATGCGAAAATCACACTCTAGGACTTGGAATACGATGAGAAACCCTGAAAAAGTCAAAAATGAGAAAATCACACTGTAGTACCTGGAATATGGTTAGAAACACTGAAAAAGTCTAAAAATAAGATAAAACTTGTAGTACCTGAAATATGGTGAGGAACCCTAAAAAAGTCGAAAAATGAGAAAATCACACTGTAGGACTTCGAATATGATGAGAAACCGTGAAAAAGTAAAAAAATGAGAAAAATACACTGTAGGAGCTGGAATATGGAGAGAAACCCTGAAAAGGTTAAAAAATTAGAATATCACAATTGTAGGACCTCCAATATGGTGAGAAACCCTGAAAAAGTCGAAAAATGAGAAAACCACACTGTAGGACCTGGAATATGGTGAGAAACACTGAAAAATTCAAAAAATGAGAAAATCACACAGTAGGACCTAAATATGGTGAGAAACCGTGAAACAGTCGAAATATAAGAAAATCAAACTTGAAGTACCTGCAATATGGTGAGAAACCCTGAAAAAGTCGAAAAATGAAAAAATCACACTGTAGGATTTGGAATATGATGAGAAACCATGAAAAAGTCAAAAATGAGAAAAATATACTGTAGGAGTTGGAATGTGGTGAGAAAAACTGAAAAAGTCGAAGAATAAGAAAATCACACAAGTAGGACCTCCAATATGGTGAGAAACCCTGAAAAAGTCGAAAAATGAGAAATTACAGAGTAGGACATGGAATATGGTAAGAAACCCTTTAAAAGTCGGAAAAGAGAAAATCACACTGTAGGATTTGGAATATGATGAGAAAACCTGAAAAAGTCAAAAAATGAGAAAATCACACTGTAGTACCTGGAATATTGTGAGAAAACACTGAAAAAGTCTAAAATGAGAAAATCACACAGTAGGACTTGGAATATGGTGAGAAACCCTGAAACAGTCGAAAAATAAGAAAATCAAACTTGTAGTACCTGCAATATGGTGAGAAAACCTGAAAAAGTCGACAAATGAGAAAATCATACTGTAGGACCTGCAATAGGGTGAGAAATTCTGAAAAAGTCAAAAAATGAGAAAATCACACTGTAGGACTTGGAATATGATGAGAAAACCTGAAAAAATCTAAAAATGAGAAAATCACACTGTAGGACCTGGAATATGGTGAGAAAACATGAAAAATTCAAAAAGGAGAAAATCACACTCTAGGACTTGGAATATGATGAGAAAACCTGAAAAAGTCCAAAAATGAGAAAATCACACTGTAGGACTTCGAATATGGTGAGAAACTCTGAAAAAGTCAAAAAATGAGAAAATCACCCTGTAGGACTTGGAATATGGTGAGAAACCCTGAAAAAGTCAAAAAATGAGAAAAATCACACTGTAGTACATGGAATATGGTGAGAAACTCTGAAAAAGTCGCAAATTAGAAAATGACAGTGTAGGACCTGGAATATGTTGAGAAAACCTGAAATATTCAAAAAATGAGAAAATGACAATGTAGAACCTGGAATAAGTAAGAAACCCCGAAAATTTTAAAAAAAGAGAAAATCACACTGTAGGACCTGGAATATGGTGAGAAACAGTGAAAAAGTCAAAAATGAGAATATCACACTCTAGGACTTGGAATATGGTGAGAAACCCTGAAAAAGTCAAAACATGAGAAATTCATGCAGTAGGACCCAGAATATGGTGAGAAACCCTGAGAGAAGTCGGAAAATGAGAAAATCAGGCAGTAGGACTTGGAAGCTAGTGAGAAACCCTGAAAAAGACGAAAAGTGAGAATAACAAACTGTAGGACCTGGAATATGTTGAGAAACCCTGAAAATTTCGAAAAAAGCAAAAATCACACTCTAGGACTTGGAATGTGATGAGAAATCCTGAAAAAGTAAAAAAATGAGAAAATCACACTGTAGTACCTGGAATATGGTAAAAAAGTATTAAAATGAGAAAATCACACAGTAGGACCTGGAATATGGTGAGAAACTCTGAATAAGTCGAAAACATGAGAAAATCACGCAGTAGCCTGGAATATGGTGAGAAACCCTGAAAAAGTCGAAAAATGAGAAAATCACGCAGTAGTACTTGGAATATGGTGAGAAACACTGAAAAAGTCTTAAAATGAGAAAATCACATTGTAGGACCTGGAATATGGTGAGAAACTCTGAAAATGTCGAAAAATAAGAAATTCACACTTGTAGGACCTGCAATATGGTGAGAAACCCTGAAAAAGTCAAAAAATGAGAAATCACACTGTAGGACTTGGAATAAAATGAGAAACCGTGAAAAAGACAAAAAATGACAAAAGTACACGGTAGGAGATGGAATATGGAGAGAAACCGTTAAAAAGTAAAAAATAAGATATACACACTTGTAGGACATGCAATATGGTGAGAGACCCTGAAAAAGTCTTAAATGAGAAAATCACACTGTAGTACCTGGAATATGTTGAGAAACCCTGAAAAAGTCCAAAAATAAGAAATTCACACGTGTAGGACCTGCAATATGGTGAGAAACCTGAAAAAGTTGAAAAATGAGAAAATCACACTGTAGGACTTGGAATAAGATGAGACACCCTGAAAAAGTCAAAAAATGAGAAAATTTCACTGTAGGACTTGGATTAAGATGAGAAACCCTGAAAAAGTTGAAAAATGAGAAAATCACAATGTAGAAGATGGAATATGGTGAGCAATCCTGAAAAAGTCAAAAAATGAGAAAATCACACTGTGGAACCTGGAATATGGTGAGAAACTCTGAAAAAGGCGAAAAATTGGAAAAATCACACTCTAGGACTTGGAATATGATGAGAAACCCTGAAAAAGTCAAAAATGAGAAAATCAGACTGTAGTAGCTGGAATATGGTGAGAAACATGGAAAAAGTCTCAAAATGAGAAAATCACACAGTTGGACCTGCAATATGGTGAGAAACACTGAAACAGTCGAAAAATAAGAAAATCAAACTTGTAGTCCCTGCAATATGGTGAGAAACCCTGAAAAATTCCAAAAATGAGAAAATCACACTGTAAGATTTAGAATATGATGAGAAACACTGAAAAAGTCAAAAAATGAGAAAAATACACTGTAGAAGCTGGAATATGGTGAGTAAACCCTGAAAAAGTCGAAAAATAAGAAAATCACACTTGTAGAACCTCCAATATGTTGAGAAACCCTGAAAAAGTCTTAAAATGAGAAAATCACACTGTAGGACTTGGAATAAGATGAGAAACCCTAAAAAAGTCGAAAAATGAGAAAAATACACTGAAGGAGTTGGAATATGTTGAGAAACCCTGAAAAAGTCTTAAAATGAGAAAATCGCACTGTTAGACCTGGAATATGGTGAGAAACCCTGAAATATCGAAAAATAAGAAAATCAAACTTGTAGTACCTGTAATATGGTGAGAAACCCTGAAAAAGTCAAAAAATGAGAAAATCACAATATAGGACTGGGAATAAGATGAGAATCTGTGAAAAAGACAAAAAAATGACAAAAACACACTGTAGGAGCTTGAATATGGTGAGAAACCCTGAAAAAGTCCAAAAATAAGAAATTCACACTTGTAGGACCTGCAATATGGTGAGAAACCCTGAAAAAGTCGAAGAATGAGAAAATCACACTGTAGGAGTTGGAATATGGTGAGAAACCCTGAAAAAGTCGAAAAATGAGAAAATCATGGACTAGGACCCAGAATATGATGAGAAACACAGAAAAAGTCTTAAAATGAGAAAATCACACTGTAGGACCTGGAATATGGTAAGAAACCCTGAAAATGTCGAAAAATGAGAAAATGACACTGTAGGAGCTGGAATATGTTGAGAAGTCCTGAAAAAAGCCAAAAAAAAAAAAAAAAAAAAAAGAAATACAAACTTGTAGGACTTGTAGGACTTGCAATATGGTGAGAGACCCTGAAAAAGTCTTAAAATGAGAAAATCACACTGTAGGACTTGGAATATGATGAGAAACCCTGAAAAATTCAAAAAATGAGAAAATCACACTGTAGTACCTGGTATATGGTGAGAAACACTAAAAAAGTATTAAAATGAGAAAATCACACTGTAGGACCTGGAATATGGTGAGAAACCCTGAAACAGTCCAAAAATAAGAAAATAAAACTTGTAGTACATGCAATATGGTGAGAAACACTGAAAAAGTCGAAAAATGAGAATATCACACTGTAGGACTTGGAATATAGTGAGAAACCCTGAAAAAGACGAAAAATGAGAAAAATCACACTGTAGTACATGGAATATGGTGAGAAACACTGAAAAAGTCGAAAAATGAGAAAATCACACTGTAGTACCTAGAATATGGTGAGAAACACTGAAAAAGTCTAAAAATAAGATAAAACTTGTAGTACCTGAAATATGATGAGAAACCCTGAAAAAGTCAAAAAATTAGAAAATCAAATTGTAGGAACTGGAATATGCTGAGAATCCCTGAAAAATTCAAAAAATGAGAAAATCACACTGTAGTACCTGGAATATGGTGAGAAACACTGAAAAAGTCTAAAAATAAGATAAAACTTGTAGTACCTGAAATATGGTGAGGAACCCTAAAAAAGTCGAAAAATGAGAAAATCACACTGTAGGACTTCGAATATGATGAGAAACCGTGAAAAAGTAAAAAAATGAGAAAAATACACTGTAGGAGCTGGAATATGGAGAGAAACCCTGAAAAGGTTAAAAAATTAGAATATCACAATTGTAGGACCTCCAATATGGTGAGAAACCCTGAAAAAGTCGAAAAATGAGAAAACCACACTGTAGGACCTGGAATATGGTGAGAAACACTGAAAAATTCAAAAAATGAGAAAATCACACAGTAGGACCTAAATATGGTGAGAAACCGTGAAACAGTCGAAATATAAGAAAATCAAACTTGAAGTACCTGCAATATGGTGAGAAACCCTGAAAAAGTCGAAAAATGAAAAAATCACACTGTAGGATTTGGAATATGATGAGAAACCATGAAAAAGTCAAAAATGAGAAAAATATACTGTAGGAGTTGGAATGTGGTGAGAAAAACTGAAAAAGTCGAAGAATAAGAAAATCACACAAGTAGGACCTCCAATATGGTGAGAAACCCTGAAAAAGTCGAAAAATGAGAAAATTACAGAGTAGGACATGGAATATGGTAAGAAACCCTTTAAAAGTCGGAAAAAGAGAAAATCACACTGTAGGATTTGGAATATGATGAGAAAACCTGAAAAAGTCAAAAAATGAGAAAATCACACTGTAGTACCTGGAATATTGTGAGAAAACACTGAAAAAGTCTAAAAATGAGAAAATCACACAGTAGGACTTGGAATATGGTGAGAAACCCTGAAACAGTCGAAAAATAAGAAAATCAAACTTGTAGTACCTGCAATATGGTGAGAAAACCTGAAAAAGTCGACAAATGAGAAAATCATACTGTAGGACCTGCAATAGGGTGAGAAATTCTGAAAAAGTCAAAAACTGAGAAAATCACACTGTAGGACTTGGAATATGATGAGAAAACCTGAAAAAATCTAAAAATGAGAAAATCACACTGTAGGAGCTGGAATATGGTGAGAAACCCTGAAAAGTAAAAAAAAAGAGAAAAATCACACTGTAGGACCTGGAATATGGTGAGAAAACATGAAAAATTCAAAAGGAGAAAATCACACTCTAGGACTTGGAATATGATGAGAAAACCTGAAAAAGTCCAAAAATGAGAAAATCACACTGTAGGACTTCGAATATGGTGAGAAACTCTGAAAAGTCAAAAATGAGAAAATCACCCTGTAGGACTTGGAATATGGTGAGAAACCCTGAAAAAGTCAAAAAATGAGAAAAATCACACTGTAGTACATGGAATATGGTGAGAAACTCTGAAAAAGTCGCAAATTAGAAAATGACAGTGTAGGACCTGGAATATGTTGAGAAAACCTGAAATATTCAAAAAATGAGAAAATGACAATGTACAACCTGGAATAAGTAAGAAACCCCGAAAATTTTAAAAAAGAGAAAATCGCACTGTAGGACCTGGAATATGGTGAGAAACAGTGAAAAAGTCAAAAATGAGAATATCACACTCTAGGACTTGGAATATGGTGAGAAACCCTGAAAAAGTCAAAACATGAGAAATTCATGCAGT
>NW_028227278.1:8471357-8542766 GCF_978045245.1 Mus caroli
TTACACTTTTTCAGTGTTTCTGACCAAATTCCAGGACCTACTGTGTGATTTTCTCATTTTTCGACTTTTTCAGGGTTTCTCACCATATTCCAGGTCCTACACTGTGATTTTCTCATTTTTCGACTTTTTCAGGGTTTTTCACCATATTGGAGGTCCTACAAGTGTGGTTTTCTTATTTTTCGACTCTTTCAGGGTTTCTCATGATATTCCAGCTCCTACAGTGTATTATTCTCATTTTTTGACTTTTTCACGGTTTCTCATCATATTCCAAATCCTACAGTGTGATTTTCTCATTTTTGGAATTTTTCAGGGTTTCTCACCATATTGCAGGTACTACAAGTTTGATTTTCTTATTTTTCGACTGTTTCAGTTTTTCTTACCATATTGCAGGTCCTACCATGTGATTTTCTCATTTTTTGACTTTTTCAGGGTTTCTCACCATATTGCAGGTACTACAAGTTTGATTTTCTTATTTTTCGATCTTTCAGGGTTTCTCACCATATTCCAGGTCCTACTGTTTGATTTTCTCATTTTTAGACTTTTTCAGGGTTTCTCAACATATTCCAGGTACTACAGTGTGATTTTCTCATTTTTTGACTTTTTCAGGGTTTCTCATCATATTCCAAGTCCTAGAGTGTGATTTTCTCTTTTTTCGACTTTATCAGAGTTTCTCACCATATTCTAGGTCCTACAGTGTGATTTTCTCATTTTAAGACTTTTTCAGGGTTTCTCAACATATTCCAACTCCTTTAGTGTATTTTTCTCATTTTTCGACTTTTTTAGGGTTTCTCATCTTATTCCAAGTTCTACAGTGTGATTTTCTCATTTTTCGACTTTTTCAGGGTTTCTCAACATATTGGAGGTTCTACAAGTGTGATTTTCTTATTTTTCGACTTTTTCAGGGTTTACTCACCATATTCCAGCTTCTACAGTGTATTTTTCTCATTTTTTGACTTTTTCACGGTTTCTCATTATATTCTAAATCCTACAGTGTGATTTTCTCATTTTTGGAATTTTTCAGGGTTTCTCACCATATTGCAGGTACTACAAGTTTGATTTTCTTATTTTTCGACTGTTTCAGTGTTTCTCACCATATTGCAGGTCCAACTGTGTGATTTTCTCATTTTGAGACTTTTTCAATGTTTCTCACCATATTCCAGCTACTGCAGTCTGATTTTCTCATTTTTGACTTTTTCAGGGTTTCTCATCATATTCCAAGTCCTAGAGTGTGATTTTCTCTTTTTTCGACTTTTTCAGAGTTTCTCAACATATTCCAGGTCCTACAGTGTGATTTTCTTTTTTTAAGACTTTTTTACGGTTTCTCAACATATTCCAACTCCTTCAGTGTATTTTTCTCATTTTTCGACTTTTTTCAGGGTTTCTCACCATATTCCAAGTCCTACAGTGTGATTTTCTCATTTTAAGACTTTTTCAGGGTTTCTCAACATATTCCAGGTCCTACAGTGTGATTTTTCCAATTTTTCGCCTTTTTTAGAGTTTCTCACCATATTCCAGGTTCCACAGTGTGATTTTCTCATTTTTTGACTTTTTCAGGATTGCTCACCATATTCCATCTTCTACATTGTGATTTTCTCATTTTTCAACTTTTTCAGGGTTTCTCATCTTATTCCAAGTCCTACAGTGTGATTTTCTCATTTTTCGACTTTTTCAGGGTTTCTCACCATATTGCAGTTCCTACAGGTGTGAATTTCTTATTTTTGGACTTTTTCAGGGTTTCTCACCATATTCCAGGTACTACAGTGTGATTTTCACATTTTAAGACTTTTCAGGGTCTCTCACCATATTGCATGTCCTACAAGTGTGTATATCTTATTTTTCTACTTTTTAACGGTTTCTCTCCATATTCCATCTCCTACCGTGTACTTTTGTCATTTTTTGTCTTTTTCACGGGTTCTCATTTTATTCCAAGTCCTATAGTGTGATTTTCTCATTTTTTGACTTTTTCAGGGTTTCTCATCATATTCCAAGTCCTACAGTGTGATTTTCTCATTTTTTGACTTTTTCAGGGTTTCTCATCTTATTCCAAGTCCTAGAGTGTGATTTTTCTAATTTTTTCGACTTTTTCAGATTTTATCACCATATTCCTTTTACTACAGTGTGATTTTTCTCATTTTTTGACTTTTTCAAGGTTTCTCACCATATTCCATGTCCTACAGTGTGATTTTCTCATTTTAAGACTTTTTCAGGGTTTGTCACCATATTCCAGGTACTACAGTGTGATTTTCTTATTTTACACTTTTTCAGTGTTTCTGACCAAATTCCAGGACCTACTGTGTGATTTTCTCATTTTTCGAATTTTTCAGGGTTTCTCACCATATTCCAGGTCCTACACTGTGATTTTCTCATTTTTCGACTTTTTCAGGTTTTTTCACCATATTGGAGGTCCTACAAGTGTGGTTTTCTTATTTTTCGACTCTTTCAGGGTTTCTCATGATATTCCAGCTCCTACAGTGTATTATTCTCATTTTTTGACTTTTTCACGGTTTCTCATCATATTCCAAATCCTACAGTGTGATTTTCTCATTTTTGGAATTTTTCAGGGTTTCTCACCATATTGCAGGTACTACAAGTTTGATTTTCTTATTTTTCGACTGTTTCAGTTTTTCTTACCATATTGCAGGTCCTACCATGTGATTTTCTCATTTTTTGACTTTTTCAGGGTTTCTCACCATATTGCAGGTACTACAAGTTTGATTTTCTTATTTTTCGATCTTTCAGGGTTTCTCACCATATTCCAGGTCCTACTGTTTGATTTTCTCATTTTTAGACTTTTTCAGGGGTTTCTCACCATATTCCAGGTACTACAGTGTGATTTTCTCATTTTTTGACTTTTTCAGGGTTTCTCATCATATTCCAAGTCCTAGAGTGTGATTTTCTCTTTTTTCGACTTTATCAGAGTTTCTCACCATATTCTAGGTCCTACAGTGTGATTTTCTCATTTTAAGACTTTTTCAGGGTTTCTCAACATATTCCAACTCCTTTAGTGTATTTTTCTCATTTTTCGACTTTTTTAGGGTTTCTCATCTTATTCCAAGTTCTACAGTGTGATTTTCTCATTTTAAGACTTTTTCAGGGATTCTCAACATATTGGAGGTTGTACAAGTGTGATTTTCTTATTTTTCGACTTTTTCAGGGTTTACTCACCATATTCCAGCTTCTACAGTGTATTTTTCTCATTTTTTGACTTTTTCACGGTTTCTCATCATATTCTAAATCCTACAGTGTGATTTTCTCATTTTTGGAATTTTTCAGGGGTTTCTCACAATATTGCAGGTACTACAAGTTTGATTTTCTTATTTTTCGACTGTTTCAGTGTTTCTCACCATATTGCAGGTCCAAATGTGTGATTTTCTCATTTTGAGACTTTTTCAATGTTTCTCACCATATTCCAGCTACTACAGTCTGATTTTCAAATTTTTGACTTTTTCAGGGTTTCTCATCATATTCCAAGTCCTAGAGTGTGATTTTCTCTTTTTTCGACTTTTTCAGAGTTTCTCACCATATTCCAGGTCCTACAGTATGATTTTCCCATTTTAAGACTTTTTCAGGGTTTCTCAACATATTCCAACTCCTTCAGTGTATTTTTCTCATTTTTCGACTTTTTTAGGGTTTCTCATCTTATTCCAAGTCCTACAGTGAAATTTTCTCATTTTTTGACTTTTTCAGGGTGTCTCATCTTATTCCAAGTCCTACAGTCTGATTTTCTCATTTTTGACTTTTTCAGGGTTTCTCATCATATTCCAAGTCCTAGAGTGTGATTTTTTCAATTTTTCGCCTTTTTCAGAGTTTCTCACCATATTCCAGGTTCCACAGTGTGATTTTCTCATTTTTTGACTTTTTCAGGATTGCTCACCATATTCCATCTTCTACATTGTGATTTTCTCATTTTTCAACTTTTTCAGGGTTTCTCATCTTATTCCAAGTCCTACAGTGAAATTTTCTCATTTTTTGACTTTTTCAGGGTGTCTCATCTTATTCCAAGTCCTACAGTGTGATTTTCTCATTTTTCGACTTTTTCAGGGTTTCTCACCATATTGCAGTTCCTACACGTGTGAATTTCTTATTTTTGGACTTTTTCAGGGTTTCTCACCATATTCCAGGTACTACAGTGTGATTTTCACATTTTAAGACTTTTTCAGTGTCTCTCACCATATTGCATGTCCTACAAGTGTGTATATCTTATTTTTCTACTTTTTAACGGTTTCTCTCCATATTCCATCTCCTACCGTGTACTTTTGTCATTTTTTGTCTTTTTCACGGGTTCTCATTTTATTCCAAGTCCTACAGTGTGATTTTCTCATTTTTTGACTTTTTCAGGGTTTCTCATCATATTCCAAGTCCTACAGTGTGATTTTCTCATTTTTTGACTTTTTCAGGGTTTCTCATCTTATTCCAAGTCCTAGAGTGTGATTTTTCTAATTTTTCGACTTTTTCAGATTTTATCACCATATTCCTTTTACTACAGTGTGATTTTTTCTCATTTTTTGACTTTTTCAAGGTTTCTCACCATATTCCATGTCCTACAGTGTGATTTTCTCATTTTTAGACTTTTTCAGGGTTTGTCAGCATATTCCAGGTACTACAGTGTGATTTTCTTATTTTACACTTTTTCAGTGTTTCTGACCAAATTCCAGGACCTACTGTGTGATTTTCTCATTTTTCGACTTTTTCAGGGTTTCTCACCATATTCCAGGTCCTACACTGTGATTTTCTCATTTTTCGACTTTTTCAGGTTTTTTCACCATATTGGAGGTCCTACAAGTGTGGTTTTCTTATTTTTCGACTCTTTCAGGGTTTCTCATGATATTCCAGCTCCTACAGTGTATTATTCTCATTTTTTGACTTTTTCACGGTTTCTCATCATATTCCAAATCCTACAGTGTGATTTTCTCATTTTTGTAATTTTTCAGGGTTTCTCATCATATTGCAGGTACTACGAGTTTGATTTTCTTATTTTTCGACTGTTTCAGTTTTTCTTACCATATTGCAGGTCCTACCATGTGATTTTCTCATTTTTTGACTTTTTCAGGGTTTCTCACCATATTGCAGGTACTACAAGTTTGATTTTCTTATTTTTCGATCTTTCAGGGTTTCTCACCATATTCCAGGTCCTACTGTTTGATTTTCTCATTTTTAGACTTTTTCAGGGTTTCTCACCATATTCCAGGTACTACAGTGTGATTTTCTCATTTTTTGACTTTTTCAGGGTTTCTCATCATATTCCAAGTCCTAGAGTGTGATTTTCTCTTTTTTCGACTTTATCAGAGTTTCTCACCATATTCTAGGTCCTACAGTGTGATTTTCTCATTTTAAGACTTTTTCAGGGTTTCTCAACATATTCCAACTCCTTTAGTGTATTTTTCTCATTTTTCGACTTTTTTAGGGTTTCTCATCTTATTCTAAGTTCTACAGTGTGATTTTCTCATTTTAAGACTTTTTCAGGGTTTCTCAACATATTCCAGGTCCTACAGTGTGATTTTCTCATTTTTCAACTTTTTCAGGGTTTCTCAACATATTGGAGGTTGTACAAGTGTGATTTTCTTATTTTTCGACTTTTTCAGGGTTTACTCACCATATTCCAGCTTCTACAGTGTATTTTTCTCATTTTTTGACTTTTTCACGGTTTCTCATCATATTCTAAATCCTACAGTGTGATTTTCTCATTTTTGGAATTTTTCAGGGGTTTCTCACCATATTGCAGGTACTACAAGTTTGATTTTCTTATTTTTCGACTGTTTCAGTGTTTCTCACCATATTCCAGGTCCTACTGTTTGATTTTTTCATTTTTAGACTTTTTCAGGGTTTCTCACCATATTCCAGGTACTATAGTGTGATTTTCTCATTTTTTGACTTTTTCATGGTTTCTCATCATATTCCAAGTCCTAGAGTGTGATTTTCTCTTTTTTCGACTTTATCAGAGTTTCTCACCATATTCCAGGTCCTACAGTGTGATTTTCCCATTTTAAGACTTTTTCAGGGTTTCTCAACATATTCCAACTCCTTCAGTGTATTTTTCTCATTTTTCGACTTTTTTAGGGTTTTTCATCTTATTCCAAGTCCTACAGTGAAATTTTCTCATTTTTTGACTTTTTCAGGGTGTCTCATCTTATTCCAAGTCCTACAGTGTGATTTTCTCATTTTTCGACTTTTTCAGGGTTTCTCACCATATTGCAGTTCCTACACGTGTGAATTTCTTATTTTTGGACTTTTTCAGGGTTTCTCACCATATTCCAGGTACTACAGTGTGATTTTCACATTTTAAGACTTTTTCAGGGTCTCTCACCATATTGCATGTCCTACAAGTGTGTATATCTTATTTTTCTACTTTTTAACGGTTTCTCTCCATATTCCATCTCCTACCGTGTACTTTTGTCATTTTTTGTCTTTTTCACGGTTTCTCATTTTATTCCAAGTCCTACAGTGTGATTTTCTCATTTTTTGACTTTTTCAGGGTTTCTCATCATATTCCAAGTCCTACAGTGTGATTTTCTCATTTTTTGACTTTTTCAGGGTTTCTCATCTTATTCCAAGTCCTAGAGTGTGATTTTTCTAATTTTTCGACTTTTCCAGATTATATCACTATATTCCTTTTACTACAGTGTGATTTTTCTCATTTTTTGACTTTTTCAAGGTTTCTCACCATATTCCATGTCCTACAGTGTGATTTTCTCATTTTAAGACTTTTTCAGGGTTTGTCACCATATTCCAGGTACTACAGTGTGATTTTCTTATTTTACACTTTTTCAGTGTTTCTGACCAAATTCCAGGACCTACTGTGTGATTTTCTCATTTTTCGACTTTTTCAGGTTTCTCACCATATTCCAGGTCCTACACTGTGATTTTCTAATTTTTCGACTTTTTCAGGGTTTTTCACCATATTGGAGGTCCTACAAGTGTGGTTTTCTTATTTTTCGACTCTTTCAGGGTTTCTCATCATATTCCAGCTCCTACAGTGTATTATTCTCATTTTTTGACTTTTTCACGGTTTCTCATCATATTCCAAATCCTACAGTGTGATTTTCTCATTTTTGGAATTTTTCAGGGTTTCTCACCATATTGCAGGTACTACAAGTTTGATTTTCTTATTTTTCGATCTTTCAGGGTTTCTCACCAAATTCCAGGTCCTACTGTTTGATTTTCTCAATTTTAGACTTTTTCAGGGTTTCTCACCATATTCCAGGTACTACAGTGTGATTTTCTCATTTTTCGACTTTTTCAGGGTTTCTCACCATATTGCAGGTCCTACAAGTATGAATTTCTTATTTTTGGACTTTTTCAGGGTTTCTCACCATATTCCAGGTCCTACAGTGTGATTTTCTCATTTTAAGACTTTTTCAGTGTTTCTCACCATATTCCAGGTAATACTGCGTGATTTTCTCATTTTTCGACTTTTTCAGGGTTTCTCACCATATTGCAAGTCCTACAAGTGTGAATTTCTTATTTTTGGACTTTTTTAGGGTTTCTCACCATATTCCAGGTCCTACAGTGTGATTTTGTCATTTTTAGACTTTTTCAGGGTTTCTCACCATATTGGAGGTTCTACAAGTGTGATTTTCTTATTTTTCGACTTTTTCAGGGTTTCAAACCATATTGGAGGTTCTACAAGTGTGATTGTCTTATTTTTCGACTTTTTCAGGGTTTACTCACCATATTCCAGCTTCTACAGTGTATTTTTCTCATTTTTTGACTTTTTCACGGTTTCTCATCATATTCTAAATCCTACAGTGTGATTTTCTCATTTTTGGAATTTTTCAGGGTTTCTCACCATATTGCAGGTACTACAAGTTTGATTTTCTTATTTTTTGACTGTTTCAGTGTTCCTCACCATATTGCAGGTCCAACTGTGTGATTTTCTCATTTTGAGACTTTTTCAATGTTTCTCACCATATTCCAGCTACTACAGTCTGATTTTCTCATTTTTGACTTTTTCAGGGTTTCTCATCATATTCCAAGTCCTAGAGTGTTATTTTTCCAATTTTTCGCCTTTTTCAGAGTTTCTCACCATATTCCAGGTTCCACAGTGTGATTTTCTCATTTTTTGACTTTTTCAGGATTGCTCACCATATTCCATCTTCTACATTGTGATTTTCTCATTTTTCAACTTTTTCAGGGTTTCTCATCTTATTCCAAGTCCTACAGTGAAATTTTCTCATTTTCTGACTTTTTCAGGGTGTCTCATCTTATTCCAAGTCCTACAGTGTGATTTTCTCATTTTTCGACTTTTTCAGGGTTTCTCACCATATTGCAGGTCCTACAGGTGTGAATTTCTTATTTTTGGACTTTTTCAGGGTTTCTCACCATATTCCAGGTACTACAGTGTGATTTTCTCATTTTAAGACATTTTCATGGTCTCTCACAATATTGCATGTCCTACAAGTGTGTATATCTTATTTTTCTACTTTTTAACGGTTTCTCTCCATATTCCATCTCCTACCGTGTACTTTTGTCATTTTTTGTCTTTTTCACGGTTTCTTATTTTATTCCAAGTCCTACAGTGTGATATTCTCATTTTTTGACTTTTTCAGGGTTTCTCATCTTATTCCAAGTCCTAGAGTGTGATTTTTCTAATTTTTCAACTTTTTCAGATTTTATCACCATATTCCTTTTACTACAGTTTGATTTTTCTCATTTTTGACTTTTTCAAGGTTTCTCACCATATTCCATGTCCTAAAGTGTGATTTTCTCATTTTAAGACTTTTTCACGGTTTCTCACCATATTCCAGGTCCTACACTGTGATTTTCTCATTTTTCGACTTTTTCAGGGTTTTTCACCATATTGGAGGTCCTACAAGTGTGGTTTTCTTATTTTTCGACTCTTTCAGGGTTTCTCATCATATTCCAGCTCCTACAGTGTATTATTCTCATTTTTTGACTTTTTCACGGTTTCTCATCATATTCCAAATCCTACAGTGTGATTTTCTCATTTTTGGAATTTTTCAGGGTTTCTCACCTAATTGCAGGTACTACAAGTTTGATTTTCTTATTTTTCGACTGTTTCAGTGTTTCTCACCATACTGCAGATTCTATTGTGTGATTTTTCTCATTTTTCGTCTTTTTCAGGCTTTCTCATCATATTCCAAGCCCTACAGTCTGATTTTTCTAATTTTTTGACTTTTTCAGAGTTTCTCAACATATTCCAGGTTCTACAGTGTGATTTTTCTAATTTTTAAAATTTTTCAGGGTTGCTCACCATACTCGATCTTCTACAGTGTGATTTTCTCATTTTTCGACTGTTTCAGGGTTTCTCACTATATTGCAGGTCCTACAAGTGTGAATTTCTTATTTTTGGACTTTTTCAGGGTTTCTCATCATATTCCAAGTCCTATAGTGTGATTTTTGCATTTTTCGAATTTTTCAGGGATATCCCAGGTTCTCTGGAAGAGGAGCCAATGATGTTAATTGTTGAGCCCTTTCAGTGGCGCCACCCATCTTTAAATATTTAGAAGTATATGTGAGGCTGTGTTTATGTACATCATATGCAGACCATAAATGTGATTTAGATTCTCCAGAATCTGAAACCCTCTTCTGGAGTGTCTGAAGGCAGCTACAGTGTACTAATATCAAATAAATAAATAAATAAATAAATAAATAAATAAATAAATAAATAAATAAACATTTTTTAAACAGGATAAGAAAGAAAGAAAGACCAGGCAGGCCTGAAATCCTTATCTCTGTCTGTCTGTCTGTCTGTCTACAGTCTGTCTGATCCCCTTGGACTCGAGATCGGCCACCATATAGTTGCTGGTAGTTGATCCCAGGTTCTCTAGAAGAGAAGACAATGCTGTTAATTGTTGAGCCCTTTCAATGGGCCCACCCATCTTTAAATTTTTAGAAGTATATGTGAGGCTGTGTTTCTGTACATCATATGCAGACCATAAGAGGGATTTAGATTCTCCAGAATCTGACACCCTCTTCTGGATTGTTTGAAGACAGCTACATTGTACTTATATCTAATAAATACATAAATAAATAAATAAATAAACATTTTTTAAAAAGAATAAGAAAGAAAGAAAGAAAGACCAGGCAGGCCTGCCATCCTTATCCTTGTCTTTCTGTCTGTCTGTCTGATCACCTGGTACTGGACATGGGACACCATATAGTTGCTGGTAGTTGATCCCAGGATCTCTGGTAGAGGAGACAATGCTGTTAATTGTTGAGCCCTTTCAGTTGCCCCACACATCTTTAAATTTTTAGAAGTATATGTGAGGTTGTGTGTATGTACATCATATGGAGACCATAAGAGGGATATAGATTCTCCAGAATCGGACACCCTCTTCTGGAGTGTCTGAAGACAGCTACAGTGTACTTATATCTAATAAATACATAAATAAATAAATAAATAAATAAATAAATAAATAAACAAACATTTTTTTAAAAGGATAAGAAAGAAAGAAAGACCAGGCAGGACTGCCATTCTTATCTTTGTCTGTCTGGCTGTCTCTCTGTCTGTCTGTCTGTCTGATCTCCTGGAACTGGAGATGGGCCACCATATAGTTGCTGGCAGTTGATCCCAGGTCCTCTGAAGTGGAGACAATGCTGTTAATTGTTCAGCCCTTTCAGTGGCCCCACCCATCTTTAAATTTCTAGAAGTAAATGTGATGCTGTGTTTATGTACATCATATTCAGCTCATAAGAGAAATTTAGATTCTCCAGAATCTGACACTGTCTTTTGTAGTGTCTATGACGTATACAGTGTACTTATATCTAATAAATACATAAATAAATAAATAAACATTTTTTAAAAACGATACGAAAGAAAGAAAGACCAGGCAGGCCTGCCATCCTTATCTCTGTCTGTCTCTCTGTCTGTCTGATCCCCTGGAACTGGAGATGGGCCACCATAGAGTTGCTTGTTGTTGATCCCAGGTTCTCTGGAAGAGGAGACAATGCTGTTAATTGTTGAGCCCTTTCAGTGGCCCCACCCATCTTTAAATTTTTAGAAGTATATGTGAGGCTGTGTTTATGTTCCGAATATGCAGACCATAAGAGGGATTTAGATTCTCCAGAATCTGACACCTTCTTCTGGTGTGTCTGAAGACAGCTACAATGTACTTATATCTAATAAATTCATAAATAAACAAATAAACATTTTTAAAAAAGGATAATAAAGAAAGAGAGACCAGGCAGGCCTGCCATCCTTGTCTGTCTGTCTGTCTGTCTGTCTGATCCCCTGGAACTGGAGATGGGCCACCATATAATTTCTGGTAGTTGATTCCAGGTTCTCTGGAAGAGGAGTCAGTGCTGTTAATTGTTGAGCCCTTTCAGTGGCCCCACCCATCTTTAAATTTTTAGAAGTATATGTGAGGCTGTGTTTATGTACATCATATGCAGACCATAAGAGGGATATAGATTCTCCAGAATCTGACACCTTCTTCGGGAGTGTTTGAAGACAGCTACAGTGTACTTATATCTAATAAATACATACGTAAATTAATAAACATTTTTTAAAAAGGATAAGAAAGAAAGAAAGACCAGGCAGGCCTGCCATCCTTATCTCTGTCTGTCTGTCTGTCTGTCTGTCTGTCTATCTGATCCCCTGGAACTGGAGAATGGTCACCATATAGTTGCTGGTATTTGATCCCAGATTCTCTTGAAGAAGAGACAATGCTGTTAATTGTTGAGCCCTCTCAGTTGCCCCGCCCATCTTTAAATTTTTAGAAGTATATGTGAGGCTGTGTTTATGTACATCATATGCATACCATAAGAGGGATTTAGATACTCCAGAATCTGACACCCTCTTCTGCAGTGTCTGAAGACAGCTACAGTGTACTTATATCTAATAAATTCATAAATAAATAAACATTTTAAAAAAGGATAATAACGAAAGAGAGACCAGGCAGGCCTGCCATCCTTGTCTGTCTGTCTGTCTTTCTGTCTGATCCCCTGGAACTGGAGTTGGGCCACCATATAATTGCTGGTAGTTGATCCCAGGTTCTCTGGAAGAGGAGTCAGTGCTGTTAATTGTTGAGCCCTTTCAGTAGCCCAACCAATCTTTAAATTTTTAGAAGTATATGTGAGGCTGTGTTCATGTACATCATATACATACCATAAGAGGGATTTAGATATTCCAGAATCTGACACCCTCTTCTTGAGTGTCTGAAGACAGCTACAGTGTACTTATATCTAAAAAATACATAAATAATTAAATAAACATTTTTTAAAACGATAAGAAAGAAAGAAAGACCAGGCAGGCCTGCCATCCTTATCTCTGTCTGTCTGTCTGTCTGATCCCCTGGAACTGGAGATGGGCCACCATATAGTTGCTGGTAGTTGATTTCAGGTTCTCTGGAAGAGGACACAATGCTGTTAATTGTTGAGCCATTTCAGTGGCCCAACACATCTTTAAATTTTTAGAAGTATATGTGAGGCTGTGTTCATGTACATCATATGCAACCATAAGAGGGATATAGATTCTCCAGAATCTTACACCCTCTTCTGGAGAGTCTGAAGACAGCTACAGTGTAATTATATCTAATAAATACATAAATAAATAAACAAATAAATAAATAAATAAACATTTTTTAAAAAGGATAAGAAAGAAAGAAAAAGCAGGCAGGCCTGCCATCCTTATCTCTGTCTGTCTGTCTGTCTGTCTGTCTTATCCCCTGGAACTTGAGATGGGCCACCATATAGTTGCTGGTAGTTGATCCCAGGTTCTCTGGAAGAGGAGACAATGCTGTTAATTGTTGAGCCCTTTCAGTGGCCCCACCCATCTTTAAATTTTTAGAAGAACATGTGAGTTTGTGTTTATGTACATCATATGCAGACCCTAAGAGGGATTTAGATTCTCCAGAATCTGACATCCTCTTCTGCAGTATCTAAAGACAGCTACAGTGTACTTATATCTAATAAATACATATATAAAAAATAAATATTTTTTAAAAGGATAAGAAAGAAAGAAAGACCAGGCAGGCCTGCCATCCTTATCTCTGTCTGTCTGTCTGTCTGTTTGATACCCTGGTACTGGAGATGGGCCACCATATAGTTGCTGGTAGTTGATCCCAGGCTCTCTGGAAGAGGAGACAATGCTGTTAATTGTTGAGCCATTTCAGTGGCCCCACCCATCTTTGAATTTTTAGAAGTAAAGTTGTGCTGTGTTTATGTACATCATATGCAGACCATAAGAGGGATTTAGATTCTCCAGAATCTGACACCCTCTTCTGGATTGTTTGAAGACAGCTACATTGTACTTATATCTAATAAATACATAAATAAATAAATAAACATTTTATTAAAAGGATAAAAAAGAAAGAAAGACCAGGCAGGCCTGCCATCCTTATCCTTGTCTCTCTGTCTGTCTGTCTGATAACATGGAACTGGAGATGGGCCACCATATAGTTGCTGGTAGTTGATCCCAGGATCTCTGATGAGTAGACAATGCTGTTAATTGTTGAGACCTTTCAGTGGCCCCACACATCTTTAAATTTTTAGAAGTATATGTGAGGCTGTGTTTATGTACATCATATGCAGACCATAAGAGGGATATAGATTCTCCAGAATCTGACACCCTCTTCTGGAGTGTCTGAAGATAGCTAAAGTGTACTTATATCTAATAAATACATAAATAAATAAATAAATAAATAAATAAATAATAAATAAACAAACAAACATTTTTAAAAAAGAATAAGATAGAAAGAAAGACCAGGCTGGACTGTCATCCTTATCTATGTCTGTCTGTCTGTCTCTCTGTCTGTCTGTCTGTCTCATCTCCTGGAACTGGAGATGGGCCACCATATAGTTGCTGGTAGTTGATCCCAGGTACTCTGAAGAGGAGACAATTCTGTTAATTGTTCAGCCCTTTCAGTGGCCCCACTCATCTTTAAATTTCTAGAAGTAAATGTGATGCTGTGTTTATGTACATCATATTCAGACCGTAAGAGGGATTTAGATTCTCCAGAATCTGACATCGTCTTTTGGAGTGTCTATGACGGATACAGTGTACATATATCTAATAAATACATAAATAAATAAATAAATAAATAAATAAACATTTTTTAAAAAGGATAAGAAAAAAAGAAAGACCAGCAGGCCTGCCATCCTTATCTCTGTCTGTCTGTCTGTCTGTCTGTCTGTCAGTCTGATCCCCTGGAACTGGAATGGGCCCCATATATTTGCTGGTAGTTGATCCGAGGATCTCTGGAAGAGGAGACAAGGCTGTTAATTGTTGAGTCCTTTCAGTGGCCCCACACATCTTTAAATTTTTAGAAGTATATGTGAGTCTGTGTTTATGTACATCATATGCAGACCATAAGAGGGATTTAGATTCTCCAGAATCTGACAACATCTTCTGAAGTGTCTGAAGACAGCTACAGTGTACTTATATCTAATAAATACATAAATAAAAATAAATAAATAAATAAATAAACAATTTTTCAACAGTATAATAAAGAAAGAAAGACCAGGCAAGCCTGCCATCCTTATCTCTGTCTGTCTGTCTGTCTGTCTGATCCCCTGGAACTGGAGATGGGCCACCATATAGTTGCTGGTAGTTCATCCCAGGTTCTCTGGAAGAGGAGACAATGCTGTTAATTGTTGAGCCATTTCAGTGGCCCCACCCATCTTTGAATTTTTAGAAGTAAAGTTGTGCTGTGTTTATGTACATCATATGCAGACCATAAGAGGGATTTAGATACTCCAGAATCTGACACCCTCTTCTGCAGTGTCTGAAGACAGCTACAGTGTACTTATATCTAATAAATTCATAAATAAACAAATAAACATTTTAAAAAAGGATAATAACGAAAGAGAGACCAGGCAGGCCTGCCATCCTTGTCTGTCTGTCTGTCTTTCTGTCTGATCCCCTGGAACTGGAGTTGGGCCACCATATAATTGCTGGTAGTTGATCCCAGGTTCTCTGGAAGAGGAGTCAGTGCTGTTAATTGTTGAGCCCTTTCAGTAGCCCAACCCATCTTTAAATTTTTAGAAGTATATGTGAGGCTGTGTTTATGTACATCATATACATACCATAAGAGGGATTTAGATATTCCAGAATCTGACACCCTCTTCTGGCGTGTCTGAAGACAGCTACAGTGTACTTATATCTAATAAATACATAAATAATTAAATAAACATTTTTTAAAACGATAAGAAAGAAAGAAAGACCAGGCAGGCCTGCCATCCTTATCTCTGTCTGTCTGTCTGTCTGATCCCCTGGAACTGGAAATGGGCCACCATATAGTTGCTGGTAGTTGATTTCAGGTTCTCTGGAAGAGGAGACAATGCTGTTAATTGTTGAGCCCTTTCAGTGGCCCCACACATCTTTAAATTTTTAGAAGTATATGTGAGGCTGTGTTCATGTACATCATATGCAACCATAAGAGGGATATAGATTCTCCAGAATCTGACACCCTCTTCTGGAGAGTCTGAAGACAGCTACAGTGTACTTATATCTAATAAATTCATAAATAAATAAACAAATAAATAAATAAATAAATAAACAAATAAATAAACATTTTTTAAAAAGGATAAGAAAGAAAGAAAAATCAGGCAGGCCTGCCATCCTTATCTCTGTCTGTCTGTCTGTCTGTCTTATCCCCTGGAACTTGAGATGGGCCACCATATAGTTGCTGGTAGTTGATCCCACGTTCTCTGGAAGAAGAGGCAATGCTGTTAATTGTTTAGCTTTTTCAGTGGGCCCACCCATCTTTAAATTTTTAGAAGTATATGCGAGGCTGTGTTTATGTACATCATATGCAGACCATAAGAGGGATTTAGATTCTCCAGAAGATGAGACCCTCTTCTAGAGTGTTTGAAGACAGCTACAGTGTACTTATATCTAATAAATACATAAATAAATAAATAAACATTTTCTAAAAAGTATATGTAAGAAAGAAAGACCAGGCAGGCCTCCATCCTTATCTCTTTCTGTCTGTCTGTCTGTCTGATACCCTGGAACTGCAGATGGGCCACCATATAGTTGCTGGTAGTTGATCCCAGGTTCTCTGGAAGAGGAGACAATGATGTTAATTGTTGAGCCCTTTCAGTGGTCCTACCCATCTTTAAATTTTTAGAAGTATATGTGAGGCTGTGATTATGTACATCATATGCAGACCATAAGAGGGATTTAGATTCTCCAGAATCTGACACCCTCTTCTGGAGTTCTGAAGACAGCTACTCTGTACTTATATCTAATAAATACATAAATAAATAATTAAAAAAACATTATTTAAAAAGGATAAGAAAAAAGAAAGACCAGGCAGGCCTGCCACCCTTATCTCTGTCTGTCTGTCTGTCTGTCTGATACCCTGGAACTGGAGATGGGCCACCATAGTGTTGCTGGTAGTTTATCCCAGGTTCTCTGGAAGAGGAGACAATGCTGTTAATTGTTGAGCCCTTTCAGTGGCCCCACCCATCTTTAAATTTTTAGAAGAAAATGTGAGTCTGTGTTTATGTACATCATATGCAGACCCTAAGAGGGATTTAGATTCTCCAGAATCTGACACCCTCTTCTGCAGTGTCTAAAGACAGCTACAGTGTACATATATCTAATAAATACATATATAAAAAATAATTTTTTTTAAAAAGGATAAGAAAGAAAGAAAGACCAGGCAGGCCTGCCATCCTTATCTCTGTCTGTCTGTCTGTCTGTTTGATACCCTGGTACTGGAGATGGGCCACCATATAGTTACTGGTAGTTGATCCCAGGCTCTCTGGAAGAGGAGACAATGCTGTTAATTGTTGAGCCATTTCAGTGGCCCCACCCATCTTTGAATTTTTAGAAGTAAAGTTGTGCTGTGTTTATGTACATCATATGCAGACCATAAGAGGGATTTAGATTCTCCAGAATCTGACACCCTCTTCTGGATTGTTTGAAGACAGCTACATTGTACTTATATCTAATAAATACATAAATAAATAAATAAACATTTTTTAAAAAGGATAAAAAAGAAAGAAAGACCAGGCAGGCCTGCCATCCTTATCCTTGTCTCTCTGTCTGTCTGTCTGATCACATGGTACTGGAGATGGGCCACCATATAGTTGCTGGTAGTTGATCCCAGGATCTCTGTTGAGTAGACAATGCTGTTAATTGTTGAGACCTTTCAGTGGCCCCAAACATCTATAAATTTTTAGAAGTATATGTGAGGCTGTGTTTATGTACATCATATGCAGACCATAAGAGGGATATAGATTCTCCAGAATCTGACACCCTCTTCTGGAGTGTCTGAAGATAGCTAAAGTGTACTTATATCTAATAAATAAATAAATAAATAAATAAATAAATAAATAAATAAATAAATAAATAAACAAACAAACATTTTTTAAAAAGAATAAGATAGAAAGAAAGACCAGGCTGGACAGTCATCCTTATCTATGTCTGTCTGTCTGTCTCTCTGTCTGTCTGTCTGTCTGATCTCCTGGAACTGGAATTGGGCCACCATATAGTTGCTGGTAGTTGATCCCAGGTACTCTGAAGAGGAGACAATTCTGTTAATTGTTCAGCCCTTTCAGTGGCCCCACTCATCTTTAAATTTCTAGAAGTAAATGTGATGCTGTGTTTATGTACATCATATTCAGACCGTAAGAGGGATTTAGATTCTCCAGAATCTGACACCGTCTTTTGGAGTGTCTATGACGGATACAGTGTACATATATCTAATAAATACATAAATAAATAAATAAATAAATAAATAAATAAATAAATAAATAAATAAACATTTTTTAAAAAGGATAAGAAAGAAAGAAAGACCAGCAGGCCTGCCATCCTTATCTCTGTCTGTCTGTCTGTCTAATCCCCTGGAACTGGAGATGGGCCACCATATAGTTGCTGGTAGTTGATCCCAGGTTCTCTGGAAGAGGAGACAATGCTGTTAATTGTTGAGCGCTTTCAGTGGCCCCACACATCTTGAAATTTTTAGAAGTATATGTGAGTCTGTGTTTATGTACATCATATGCAGATCATAAGTGGGATTTAGATTCTCCACAATCTGACACCCTCTTCTGGAGTGTCTGAAGACAGCTACAGTGTACTTATATCTAATAAATAAATAAATAAATAAATAAATAAATAAATAAATAAATAAATGAATGAATAAATAAATAAATAAATAAATAAGTAAATAAACAAACATTTTTTAAAAAGGATAAGAAAAAAAGAAAGACCAGCAGGCCGGCCATCCTTATCTCTGTCTGTCTGTCTGTCTGTCTGTCAGTCTGATCCCCTGGAACTGGAATGGGCCCCATATATTTGCTGGTAGTTGATCCGAGGTTCTCTGGAAGAGGAGACAATGCTGTTAATTGTTGAGTCCTTTCAGTGGCCCCACACATCTTTAAATTTTTAGAAGTATATGTGAGTCTGTGTTTATGTACATCATATGCAGACCATAAGAGGGATTTAGATTCTCCAGAATCTGACACCCTCTTCTGGAGTGTCTGAAGACAGCTACAGTGTACTTATATCTAAAAAATACATAAATAAATAAATAAATAAATAAATAAATAAATAAATAAATATACATTTTTTAAAAAGGATAAGAAAGAAAGAAAGACCAGGCAGGCCTGCCATCCTTATCTCTGTCTTTCTGTCTGTCTGTTTGTCTGTCTGATCCCCTGAAACTGGAGATGGGCCAACATATAGTTGCTGGTAGTTGATCCCAGGTTCTCTGGAAGAGGAGACAATGCTGTTAATTGTTGGTTCCTTTCAGTGGCCCCAACCATCTTTAAATTTTTAGAAGAATATGTGAGGCTGTGTTTATGTACATCATATGCAGAACATAAATGGGATTTATGTTCTGCAGAATCAAACACCCTCTTCTGGAGTGTCTGAAGATAGCTATAGTGTACTTATATCTAATAAATACATAAATAAATTAATAAACCTTTTTTAAAATGATAAGAAAGAAAGAAAGACCAGGCAGGCCTGCCATCCTTATCTCTGTCTGTCTGTCTGTGTGTCTGTCTGATCCCCTGGAACTGGAGATGGGCCACCATATAATTACTGGTTATTGATCCCAGGTTCTCTGGAAGAGGAGACAATGCTGTTAATTGTTGATCCCTTTTAGTGGCCCCACCCATCTTTAAATTTTTAGAAGTATATGTGAGGCTGTGTTTATGTACATCATATGCAGACCATAAGAGGGATTTAGATTCTCAAGAATCTGACAACCTCTTCTGGAGTGTCTGAAGACAAGTATTGTGTACTTATATCTAATAAATACATTAAAAATAAATAAATAAATAAATAAATAAATAAAAATAAATAAATAAACATTTTTTTAAACGGAGAAGAAAGAAAGAAAGACCATGCAGGCCTGCCATCCTTATCACTGTCTGTCTGTCTGTCTGTCTGTCTGATCCCCTGTAACTGGAGATGGGACACCATATAGTTGCTGGTAGTTGATCCCAGGTTCTCTGGAAAAGGAGACAATGCTGTTAATTGTTGAGCCCATTCAGTGGCCCCACCCATCTTTAAATTTTTAGAAGTATATGTGAGGCTATGTTTATGTACATCAAATGCAGACCATAAGAGGGATTTAGATTCTCCAGCATATGACACCCTCTTCTGGAGTGTCTGAAGACAGCTACAGTGTACTTATGTCTAATAAATACATAAATAAACAAATAAACATTTTTAAATAAGGATAATAAAGAAAGAAAATCCAGGCAGGCCTTCCATCCTTATATCTGTCTGTCTGTCTGTCTGTCTGATTCCCTGGAACTGGAGATGGGCCACCATATAGTTGCTGGTAGTTGATCCAGGTTCTCTGTAAGAGGAGACAATGCTGTTAATTGTTGAGCCCTTTCAGTGGCCCCACACATCTTTAAATTTTTAGAAATATATGTGAGGCTGTGTTATGTACATCATATGCAGACCATAAGAGGTATTTAGATTCTCCAGAATCTGATACCCTCTTCTGGAGTGTCTGAAGACAGCTACAGTGTACTTATATCTAATAAATAAATAAATAAATAAATAAATAAATAAATAAATAAATAAATAAACATTTTTTAAAAAGGATAAGAAAAAAAGAAAGACTAGCAGGCCTGCCATCCTTATCTCTGTCTGTCTGTCTGTCTGTCTGTCTGATCCCCTGGAACTGGAGATGGGCCACCACATAGTTGCTGGTAGTTTAATCCCAGGTTCTCTGGAAGAGGAGACAATGCTGTTAATTGTTGAGCCCTTTCAGTGGCCCCACACATCTTTAAATTTTTAGAAGTATATGTGAGGCTGTGTTTATGTACATTGTATGTAGACCATAAGAGGGATTTATATTCTCCAGAATCTGATACCCTCTTCTGGAGTGTCTGAAGACAGCTACAGTGTACTTATATCTAATAAATACATAAATAAATAAATAAACATGTTTTAAAAAGGATAAGAAAGAAAGAAAAACCAGGCAGGCCTGCCATCCTTGTCTGTCTGTCTGTCTGTCTGTCTCTCTGATCCCCTGGATCTGGAGATGGGCCACCATATAGTTGCTGGTAGTTGATCCCAGGTTCTCTGGAAGAGGAGACAATGCTGTTAATTGTTGAGCCCTCACAGTGGCCCCACCCATCTTTAAATTTTTAGAAATAAATGTGAAGCTGTTTTTATGTACATCATATGCATATCATAAGAGGGACTTAGATTCATCAGAATCTGACACCCTCTTCCTGAGTGTCTGAAGACAGCTAAAGTGTACTTATATATAATAAATTCATAAATAAATAAATAAACCTTTTTAAACGGATAAGAAAGAAATAAAAACCAGGAAGGCCTGCCATCCTTGTCTGTATGTCTGTCTGTCTGTCTGATCGCCTGGAACTGGAGATGGGCCACCATATAGTTGCTGGTAGTTGATCCCAGGTTCTCTGGAAGAGGAGACAATGCTGTTAATTTTTGAGCCCTTTCAGTGGCCCCACCCATCTTTAAATTTTTATAAGTATATGTGAGGCTGTGTTCATGTACATCATATGCAGACCATAAGAGGGATTTAGATTCTCCAGAATCTGACACCCTCTTCTGGAGTGTCTGAAGACAGCTACAGTGTACTTATATCGAATAAATAAATAAATAAATAAATAAATAAATAAATAAACATTTTTTAAAAGGATAAGAAAGAATGAAAGACCAGGTAGGCCTGCCATCCTTAACTCTATCTGTCTGTATCTCTGTCTGTCTGTCTGATCCCCTGGAACTGGAGATGGGCCACCATATAGTTGCTGGTAGTTGATCCCAGGTTCTCTGGAAGAGGAGACAATGCTGTTAATTGTTGAGCCCTTTCAGTGGTCCTACCCATCTTTAAATTTTTAGAAGTATATGTGAGTCTGTGTTTATGTACATCATATGCAGACCATAAGAGGGATATAGATTCTCCAGAATCTGAAACCCTCTTCTGGAGTGTCTGAAGACAGCTACAGTGTACTTATATCTAATAAATACATAAATAAATAAATAAATAAATAAATAAATAAATAAATATACATTTTTTAAAAGGGATAAGAAAGAAAGAAAAACCAGGCAGGCTTCCATCCTTGTCTGTCTTTCTCTCTGTCTGTCTGTCTTGCCTAGCCCCTTGCGTTGCCTAGCCTAGCCCCTTGCCTTGCCTAGCCCAGCCCCTTGCCTAGCCTAGCCTAGCCCAGCCCTGCCTTGCCTAGCCCTGCCTATCCCTGTCTTTAACCAGGCTGGCCTCGAACTCAGAAACTGACTGCCTCTGCCTCCAGAGTGCTCTCATTAAGAGCTCGAGCCACCACTGACTGTTGGGTTTTCTAAGTCTTACATAGGTATGGTCTGTTTCTCAACTGTGAAACCCTAATTAACACATGTAGTCTGTCCTAGGTCAGCCATAGCTACAGACTGAGGCCTTTTCTAAAACAAAACAAAAGAAAACAAAAAAATAGAAATAATAAAATAAATAAATTAAGAAACCACATGATATCTTTTCTTTCTTTCAATGATACTCAGAGTTTGAAGCAGTTCACCCATGAGACCTCAGCTCCGGACATTGAGGCTGTTTCCCTAACAAGTATTATGGCTGAACCTGAGGGGTTCTACTGCTGATTTGTGTCCCCCACTTTAAAAAAATAGTTGTTTTCAAAGGCTGCAGGTTCTTAGCTCTGTTCCTTGTTACAGTTGAGTCACAGCCCTGAAAGTTCAGTGGTAGTTAAAGGCACTGAGAAGGGCTTCCTATAGACATCAAAGACCAAGTCTTTGTTATTAAAAAGTTAATCTGGATTCCCCCACACCCTGGCATCCTTAGAATTCCTAGAAAGGAAGGCAGGGACCTGGGCAGAAGGGTGCAAGGCTACTGGTGTTTGTAAGTGGTAACAGAAAGCTTTCTCTTGTTGGTACCCTACCCCAAGTTACACTGTCACTTCTTTTTCCTAGTTGTTGTTTTGTAGGTTTGTATTCTCAACATAGACCCTTTTCCTTCCTAACCTTGGCTGTCCTGAACCTTACTGTCCTTGAACTCAGTGATTTGCCTGTCTTGCTGGGATGAAACTGTGAGCTACCATCCAGAAGGAAGCACCCTGCTGAGGTTAGATTGGGGTCTCTTCCATTTTCCTCTATGAACATGCATATGGCAGGCCTGTTCTTTCTTTTTTACTTTTCCTTTTCTTTTTAAAGATTTATTTATTTATTATATTTAAGTATGCTGTAGCTATCTTCAGACAGTCCAGAAGAGGGTGTCAGATTCTGAAGAATCTAAATCATTCTTATTGTCTGCATATGATGTATATAAACACAGCCTCACATATACTCAAAAAAAAAAAAAAAGAAAGAAAGATGTGGCTACAGAGAGGGCTCAACAATTAAGAGCATTGTCTCCTCTTCCAGAGAACCTGGGCTCAATTACCAGTATTATATATGGTGGCCCATCTCCAGTTCCAGGGGATCTAATACTGTGTTCTGGAGTCTGTGGGCACAGCATACACATGCAAAACATTCTTACACAATCATTGAGAGAGGAGAGAGAGGGGTTGAGAGAGAGGGGAGGTAATCATACCTCCTGACGAGTTTGAAGACCTGAGCTTCATCACTCACACAAATAAATAAATGCAAAATATTTTTAAAAAATAAACTCTGCCATTGCCCTTTAAAAATTCCTAGAAAACAAGTTTTATAAGCAACAGTTATATTTACTATATCTAAAGTACAGTCATGAGCATATTCTCTAAATAGAAAAAGGCCTGTTAGTCTTAGAAATGGAAAAGACAAACCAAGGAAGGTTTGCAATTACATAATGAGGCAGCTCAGCCCAGCTCTTAGGTTGGAAATAAGACTGGAGAATAGGATACACCTGAAGACAGCCAGCCATTGCTTTTTGTTTTGGAGGCTGAAAGGATACACCTGAAGACAGCCAATGCTGTGTGATGGTGATCTGGTATTTTTTTTTTTAATTTTTAAAAACTTTAACACTTTTTATAAAACCTTTTTCCTTTCTTTCTTCCTTTCTTCCTTTCTTCTCACCCTGGCCTAGCCTACCCTAGCCTACCCTAGCCTACCCTAGCCTACCCTAGCCTACCCTAGCCTACCCTAGCCTACCCTAGCCTACCCTAGCCTACCCTAGCCTACCCTAGCCTACCCTAGCCTACCCTAGCCTACCCTAGCCTACCGTAGCCTACCCTAGCCTACCCTAGCCTACCCTAGCCCTGCCTAACCATGTCTTTCACCAGGGTGGCCTCGAACTCAGAAATTTACTGCCTCTGCCTACAGAGTGCTCTCATTAAGAGCTTGAGCCACCACTGAAGGTCGGGTTTTCTAAACCTTACCTTGCTCTTGGTGTCTGTTCTCAGCTGTGAAACCCTAATTAACACAGGTAGGCAGTCCTGGGTCAGCCAGAGCTACAGACTGAGGCCTTCTCTAAAAACAAATAAAACAAAACAAAACAACAAATAGAAATAATAAAATACATAAATTAAACAACCACAGCATAGCTTTTCTCTCTCTAGGTGGTACTCAGAAATTCCAGCAGTTGGCCTGTGACACCTCAGCTCAGTATATGTGAGGCTGTGTTTATGTACATCATATGCAGACCATAAGAGGGATTTAGATTCTCTAGAATCTAACACACTCTTCTGGAGTGTCTGTAGACAGCTACAGTGTACTTATATATAATAAATACATAAATAAATAAACATTTTTTAAAGGATAAGAAAAAAAGACCAGGCAGGCCTGCCATCCTTATCTCTGTCTGTCTGTCTGTCTGTCTGATCCCCTGGAACTGCAGATGGGCCACCATATAGTTGCTGGTAGTTGATCCCAGGTTCTCTGGAGGAGGAGACAATGCTGTTAATTGTTGATCCCTTTTAGTGGCCCCACCCATATTTAAATTTTTAGAAGTATATGAGAGGCTGTGTTTATGTACATCATATGCAGACCATAAGAGGGATTTAGATTCTCCAGAATCTGACACCCTCTTCTGGAGTGTCTGAGGACAGCTACAGTGTACTTATATCTAATAAATAAATAAATAAATAAATAAATAAATAAATAAATAAACATTTTTTAAAAAGGATAAGAAAAAAAGAAAGTCCAGCAGGCCTGCCATCCTTATCTCTGTCTGTCTGTCTGTCTGTCTGTCTGTCTGATCCCCTGGAACTGGAATGGGCCACCATATAGTTGCTGGTAGTTGATCCGAGTTTCTCTGGAAGAGGAGACAATGCTGTTAATTGTTGAGTCCTTTCAGTGGCCCCACACATCTTTAAATTTTTAGAAGTATATGTGAGTCTGTGTTTATGTACATCATATGCAGACCATGAGAGGGATTTAGATTCTCCAGAATCTGACAACATCTTCTGAAGTGTCTGAAGACAGCTACAGTGGTCTTATATCTAATAAATACATAAATAAATAAAAATAAATAAATAAATAAATAAATAAATAAACATTTTTTCAACAGTATAATAAAGAAAGAAAGACCAGGCAGGCCTGCCATCCTTATATCTGTCTGTCTGTCTGTCTGTCTGATCCCCTGGAACTGGAGATGGGCCACCATATAGTTGCTGGTAGTTCATCCCAGGTTCTCTGGAAGAGGAGACAATGCTGTTAATTGTTGAGCCCTTTCAGTGACCCCACCCATCTTTAAATTTTTAGAAGTATATGTGAGACTGTGTTTATGTACATCATATGCAGACCATAAGAGGGATTTAGATTCTTCAGAATCTGACACCCTCTTCTGGAGTGTCTGAAGACAGCTACAGTGTACTTATATATAAAAAATACATAAATAAATAAATAAATAAATAAACATTTTTTAAAAGGATAAGAAAGAAAGAAAGACCAGGCAGGCCTGCCATCCTTATCTCTGTCTGTCTGTCTGTCTGTTTGTCTGTCTGATACCCTGAAACTGGAGATGGGCCACCATATAGTTGCTGGTAGTTGATCCCAGGTTCTCTGGAAGAGGAGACAATGCTGTTAATTGTTGGTTCTTTTCAGTGGCCCCAACCATCTTTTAATTTTTAGAAGAATATGTGAGGCGGTGTTTATGTACATCATATGCAGAACATAAGGGGGATTTACATTCTACAGAATCAAACAGCCTCTTCTGGAGTGTCTGAAGATAGCTACAGTGAACTTATATCTAATAAATACATAAATAAATAAATAAATAAATAAACCTTTTTTAAAATGATAAGAAAGAAAGAAAGACCAGGCAGGCCTGCCATCCTTATCTCTGTCTGTCTGTCTGTGTGTCTGTCTGATCCCCTGGAACTGGAAATGGGCCACCATATAATTGCTGGTTGTTGATCCCAGGTTCTCTGGAAGAGGAGACAATGCTGTTAATTGTTGATCCCTTTTAGTGGCCCCACCCATATTTAAATTTTTAGAAGTATATGAGAGGCTGTGTTTATGTACATCATATGCAGACCATAAGAGGGATTTAGATTCTCCAGAATCTGACACCCTCTTCTGGAGTGTCTGAAGACAAGTATTGTGTACTTATATCTAATAAATACATTAAAAATAAATAATTAAATAAATATAAATAAATAAATAAACATTTTTTAAAAAGATAAGAAAGAAAGAAAGACCAGGCAGGCCTGCCATCCTTATCTCTGTCTGTCTGTCTGTCTTTCTGTCTGATCCTCTGATACTGGATATGGGCCACCATATAGTTGCTGGTAGTTGATCCCAGGTTCTCTGGAAGAGGAGACAATGCTGTTAATTGTTGAGACATTTCAGTGGTCTCACCCATCTTTAAATATTTAGAAGTGTATGTGAGGCTGTGTTTATGTACATCATATGCAGACCATAAAAGGGATTTAGATTCTCCAGAATCCGACACCCTCTTCTGGAGTATCTGAAGACAGCTACAGTGTACTGATATCTAATAAATAAATAGATAAATAAATAAATAAATAAATAAACATTTTTTTAAAAGGATAAGAAATAAAGAAAGACCAGGCAGGCCTACCATCCATATCTCTGTCTGTCTGTCTTTCTATCTGATCTCCGGGAACTGGAGATGGGCCACCATATAGTTGCTGGTAGTTGATCCAAGGTTCTCTGGAAGAGGAGACCATTCTGTTAATTGTTGAGCCCTTTCAGTGGCCCCACACTTCTTTAAATTTTTAGAAGTATACTTGAGGCTGTGTTTATGTACATCATATGCACATTATAAGAGGATTTAGATTCTCCAGAATCTGACTCCCTGTACTGGAGTGTCTGAAGACAGCTACAGTGTATTTATATCTAATAAATAAATAAATAAATAAATAAATAAATAAATAAATAAATAAACATTATTTAAACAGGATAAGAAATAAAGAAAGACCTGGCAGGCCTGCCATCCATATCTCTGTCTGTCTGTCTGTCTGTCTATCTGATCCCCTGGAACTGGAGATGGGCCACCATATAGTTGCTGGTAGTTGATCCCAGGTTCTCTGGAAGAGGAGACAATGCTGTTAATGTTGAGCCCTTTCTTTCTTTCTTTCTTTCTTTTTTTTTTTTTTTTTTTTTTGGTTTTTTCGAGACAGGGTTTCTCTGTGTAGCCCTGGCTGTCCTGGAACTCACTTTGTAGACCAGGCTAGCCGGGAACTCAGAAATCCGCCTGCCTCTGCCTCCCGAGTGCTGGGATTAATGGCGTGTGCCACCACGCCCGGCTTGTTGAGCCCTTTCAATGGCCCTACCCATGTTTAAATTTTTAGAAGTGTATGTGAGGCTGTGTTTATGTACATCATATGCAGACCAGAAGAGGGATTTAGATTCATCAGAATCTGACACCCTCTACTGGAGTGTCTGAAGACAGCTACAGTGTACTTATATCGAATAAATATATACATAAATAAATAAATAAATAAATAAACATTTTTTAAAAAGGATAAGAAAGAAAGAAAGACCAGGCAGGCCTGCCATCCTTATCTCTGTCTGTCTGTCTCTCTGTCTGTCTGATCCCCTGGAACTGGAGATGGGCCACCATATAGTTGCTGGTAGTTGGTCCCAGGTTCTCTGGAAGAGGAGACAATGCTGTTAATTGTTGAGTCCTTTCAGTGGCCCCACCAATCTTTATATTTTTAGAAGTATATGTGAGTCTCTGTTTATGTACATCATATGCAGACCATTAGAGGGGTTTAGATTCTCCGGATTCTGACACCCTCTACTGGAGTATCTGAAGACAGCTACAGTGTACTTATATCGAATAATACATAAAAAAATAAATAAATGAATGAATGAATAAATAAATAAGTAAATAAATAAATAAACATTTTTAAAAAAGGATAAGAACGAAAGAAAGACCTGGCAGGCCTGCCATCCTTATCTCTGTCTGTCTGTCTGTCTGTCTGTCTGTCTGATCCTCTGATACTGGATATGGGCCACCATATAGTTGCTGGTAGTTGATCCCAGGTTCTCTGGAAGGGGAGACAATGCTTTTAATTGTTGAGACCTTTCAGTGGTCCCACCCATCTTTAAATATTTAGAAGTGTATGTGAGGCTGTGTTTATGTACATCATATGCAGACCATAAGAGGGTTTTAGATTCTCCAGAATCTGACACCCTCTACTGGAGTGTCTGAACAGCTACAGTGTACTTATATCTAATAAATACATAAATAAATAAATAAATAAATAAATAAATAAATAAATAAATAAATAAATAAACATTTTTTAAAAAGGATAAGCAAGAAAGAAAGACCAGGCAGGCATGCCATCCATATCTCTGTCTGTCTGTCTGTCTGTCTATCTGATCCCCGGAAATGGAGATGGGCCACCATATAGTTGCTGGTAGTTGATCCCAGGTTCTCTGGAAGAGGAGAAAATGCTGTTACTGTTGAGCCCTTTCAGTGGCCCTACCCATCTTTAAATTTTTAGAAGTGTATGTGAGGCTGTGTTTATGTACATCATATGCAGACCAGAAGAGGGATTTAGATTCATCAGAATCTGACACCCTCTTCTGGAGTGTCTGAAGACAGCTACAGTGTATTTATATCTAATAAATAAATAAATAAATAAATAAATAAATAAACATTTTTTAAAATGGATAAGAAATAAAGAGAGACCAGGCAGGAGTGCCATCCTTATCTCTGTCTGTCTATCTGTCTGTCTGATCCCCTGGAACTGGAGATGGTCCATCTTATACTTGCTGGTAGTTGATCCCAGGTTCTCTGGAAGAGGAGACAATGCTGTTATTTGTTGAGCCCTTTAAGTGGCCCCACCCATCTTTAAATTTTTAGAAGTATATGTGAGGCTTTGTTTATGTACATCATATGCAGACCATAAGAGGGATTTAGATTCTCAGGAATCTGACACCCTCTTCTGGATTGTCTGAAGACAGCTACAGTGTACTTATATCTAATAAATAAATAAATAAATAAATAAATAAATAAATAAATAAATAAATACATAAACCAATAAACATTTTTTAAAAAAAATAAGAAAGAAAGAAAGTCCAGGCAGGCCTTCCATCCATATCTCTGTCTGTCTGTCTGTCTGTCTATCTGATCCCCGGGAACTGGAGATGGGCCACCATATAGTTGCTGGTAGTTGATCCAAGATTCTCTGGAAGAGGAGATAATGCTGTTAATTGTTGAGCCCTTTTAGTGGCCCCACACTTCTTTAAATTTTTAGAAGTATACCTGAGGCTGTGTTTATGTACATCATATGCAGATTATAAGAGGATTTAGATTCTCCATAATCAGACACCCTCTACTGGAGTGTCTGAAGACAGCTACAGTGTACTTATATCTAATAATACATAAATAAATAAATAAATAAATAAACATTTTTTTAAAAGGATAAGAAAGAAAGAAAGACCAGGCAGGCCTTCCATCCTTATCTCTGTCTGGCTGTCTGGCTGTCTGATCCCCTGGAACTAAAGGTGGGCCACCATATAGTTGCTGGTAGTTGATCCCAGGTTCTCTGGAAGAGGAGTCAATGCTGTTAATTTTTGAGCCCTTTCAGGGACCCCACCCATCTTTAAATTTTTAGAAGTATATGTGAGACTGTGTTTATGTACATCATATGCAGACCATTAGAGGGATTTATATTCTCCAGATTCTGACACCCTATTCTGGAGTGTCTGAAGACAGCTACAGTATACTTATATCTAATAAATACATAAATAAATGAATAAATGAATAAATAAATAAATAAATAAATAAACATTTTTAAAAATGGATAAGAAAGAAAGAAAGAAAGACCAGGCAGGCATGCCATCCTTATCCTTGTCTGTTTCTCTGTCTGTCTGTCTGATCCCCTGGAACTGGAGATGGGCCACCATATAGTTGATGGTAGTTGATCCCAGGTTCTCTGGAGAGGAGATAATGCTGTTAATTGTTGAGCCCTTTCAGTGGTCCCACCCATCTTTAAATTTTTAGAAGTATATGTGAGTCTCTGTTTATGTATATCATATGCAGACCATAAGAAGGATTTAGATTCTCCAGAATCTGACACCCTCTACTGGAGTGTCTGAAGACAGCTACAGTGTACTTATATCGAATAAATACATACATAAATAAATAAATAAATAAATAAATAAATAAATAAATAAATAAATAAACATTTTTTAAAAAGGATAAGAAAGAAAGAAATACCAGGCAGGCCTGTCATCCTTATCTCTCTCTGTCTGTCTGTCTGTCTTTCTGATCCCCTGGAACTGGAGATGGGCCATCATATAGTTGCTGGTAGTTGATCCCAGGTTCTCTGGAAGAGGAGATAATGCTGTTAATTGTTGAGCCCTTTCAGTGGTCCCACCCATCTTTATATTTTTAGAAGTATATGTGAGTCTCTGTTTATGTACCTCATATGCAGACAATAGGGTGATTTAGATTCTCCAGAATCTGACACCCACTTCTGGAGTGTCTGAAGACAGCTACAGTGTACTTATATCTAATAAATACATAAATAAATAAATAAACATTTTTTTAAAAAGGATAAGAAAGAAAGAAAGACCAGGCAGGCCTGCCACCTTGTCTGTCCGTCTGTCTGTCTGTCTATCTGTCATATCCACTGGAACTGGAGATGGGCCAAAATATAGTTGCTGGTAGTTGATCCCAGGTTCTCTGGAAGAGGAGACAATGCTGTTAATTTTTGAGCCCTTTCAGTGGCCCCAACCATCTTTAAATTTTTAGAAGTATATGTGAGGCTGTGTTTATGTACATCATATGCAGACCATAAGAGGGATATAGATTATCCAGAACCTCACACCCTCTTCTGGAGTGTCTGAAGACAGCTACAGTGTTCTTATATATAATAAATAAATAAATAAATAAATAAATAAATAAATAAATAAATAAATAAATAAACATTTTTTAAAAAGGATAAGAAAGAAAGAAAAACCAGGCAGGCCTGCCATGCTTATCTTTGTCTGTCTGTCTGTCTCTCTGTCTGTCTGTCTGTCTGATCCCCTAGAACTGGAGATGGGCCACCATATAGTTGCTGGTAGTTGATCCCAGGTCCTCTGGAAGAGGAGACAATGCTGTTAATTGTTGAGCCCTTTGAGTGGCCACACCCATCTTTGAATTTTTAGAAGTAAATGTGACGCTGTGTTTATGTACATCATATTCAGACCATAAGAGGGATTAAATTCTCCAGAATCTGACACAGTCTTTTGGAGTGTCTAAGACGGATACAGTGTACTTATATCTAATAAATACATAAATACATAAATAAACATTTTTTAAAATCGATTAGAAAGAAAGAAAGACCAGGCAGGCCTGCCATCCTTATCTCTGTCTGGTTGTCTGTCTGATCCCCTGGAACTGGAGATGGGCCACCATAGAGTTGCTGGTAGTTGATCCCAGGTTCTCTAGAAGAGAAGACAATGCTGTTAATTGTTGAGCCCTTTCAGTTGCCCACCCATCTTTAAATTTTTAGAAGTATATGTAAGGCTGTGTTTATGTACCGAATATGCAGACCATAAGAGGGATTTAGATTCTCCAGAATCTGACACCCTCTTCTGGAGTGTCTGAAGACAGCTACAGTGTAATTATATCTAATAAATTCATAAATAAACAAATAAACATTTTTTAAAAAGGATAATAAAGAAAGAGAGACCAGGCAGGCCTGCCATCCTTGTCTGTCTGTCTGATCCCCGGAACTGGAGATGGGCCACCATATAATTGCTGGTAGTTGATTCCAGGTTCTCTGGAAGAGGAGACAATGCTGTTAATTGTTGAGCCCTTTCAGTGGCCCCACCCATCTTTAAGTTTTTAGAAGTATATGTGAGGCTGTGTTTATGTACATCATATGCAGATCATAAGAGGGATATAGATTCTCCAGAATCTGACACCCTCTTGGGGAGTGTTTGAAGACAGCTACCGTGTACTTTTATCTAATAAATACATACATAAATTAATAAACATTTTTAAAAAGGATTAGAAAGAAAGAAAGACCAGGCAGGCCTGCCACCTTGTCTGTCTGTCTGTCTGTCTGTCTCTCTATCTGTCAGATCCCCTGGAACTGGAGATAGGCCACCATATAGTTGCTGGTAGTTGATCCCAGGTACTCTGGAAGAGGAGACAATGCTGTTAGTTGTTGAGCCCTTTCAGTAGCCCCACCCATCTTTAAATTTTTAGAAGTATATGTGAGGCTGTGTTTATGTACATCATATGCAGACCATACGAGGGATTTAGATTCTCCAGAATCTGACACCCTCTTCTGGAGTGTCTGAAGACAGCTACATTGTACTTATATCTAATAAATACATAAATAAATAAATAAATAAATATATACATACATAAATAAATAAACATTTTTTAAAAAGGATAAGAAAAAAAGAAAGACCAGGCAGGCCTGCCATCCTTATCTCTGTCTGTCTGTCTGTCTGTCTGATCCACTGGAACTAAAGATGGGCCACCATATAGTTGCTCATTGTTGATCCCAGGTTCTCTGGAAGAGGAGTTAATTCTGTTAATTATTGAGCCCTTTCTGGGGCCCCACCCATCTTTAAATTTTTAGAACTATATGTGAGGCTGTGTTTATGTACATCATATGCAGACCATAAGAGGGATTTATATTCTCCAGAATCTGACACCCTCTTCTGGAGTGACTGAAGACAACTACAGTGTACTTATATCTAATAAATAAATAAATAAATAAATAAATAAATAAATAAATAAATAAATAAACATTTTTAAAAAAGGATAAGAAAGAAAGAAAGAAAGACCAGGCAGGCCTGCCATCCTTATCTCTGTCTATCTGTCTGTCTGTTTGATACCCTGGAACTGGAGATGGGCCACCATATAGTTGCTGGTAGTTGATCCCAGTTTCTCTGCAAGAGGAGACAATGCTGTTAATTTTTGAGCCCTTTCAGTGGCCCCACCCATCTTTAAATTTTTAGAAGAATTTGTGAGGCTGTGTTTATGTACATCATATGCAGACCATAAGAGGGATTTAGATTCTTCAGAATCTGACACCCTCTTCTGGAGTGTCTGAAGACAGCTAGAGTGTACTTATATCTAATAAATACATAAATAAATAAATAAACATGTTTTAAAAAGGATAAGAAAGATATAAAAACCAAGCAGGCCTGCCTTCCTTGTCTGTTTGTCTATCTGTCTATCTTATCCCCTGAAACTGGAGATGGGCCACCATATTTTTGCTGGTAGTTGATCCCAGGTTCTCTGGAAGAGGAGACAATGCTGGTATTTGTTGAGCCCTTTAAGTGGCCCCACCCATCTTTAAATTTTTAGAAGTATATATGAGGCTGTGTTTATGTACATCTTATGCAGACCAAAAGAGGGATTTAGATTCTCCGTAATCTGACACCCTCTTCTGGAGTGTCTGAAGACAGCTACTGTGTACTTATATCTAATAAATACATACGTAAATAAATAAATAAACATTTTTTTAAAAGGATAAGAAGAAAAGAAAGACCAGGTAGGCCTGCCATCCTTATCTCTGTCTGTCAGTCTGTCTGTCTGATCCCCTGGAACTAGAGATGGGCCACCATATAGTTGCTGGTAGTTGATCCCAGGTTCTCTGGAAGAGGAGACAATGCTGTTAATTGTTGAGCCCTTTCAGTGGCCCCACCCATCTTTAAATTTTTAGAAGTATATGTGAGGCTGTGTTTATGTACATTGTATGCAGACCATAAGAGGGATTTAGATTCTCCAGAAACTGATACCCTCTTCTGGAGTGTCTGAAGACATCTACAGTGTACTTATATCTAATAAATAAATAAATAAATAAATAAATAAAGAAAGAAAGAAAGAAAGAAAGAAAGAAAGAAAGAAAGAAAGATGTTTTAAAAAGGATAAGAAAGAATGAAAAACCAGACAGGCCTGCCATTCTAGTCTGTCTGTCTGTCTGTCTGTCTGATCCCCTGGAACTGGAGATGGGCCATTATATAGTTGCTGGTAGTTGATCCCAGGTTCTCTGGAAGAGGAGACAATGCTGTTAATTGTTGAGCCCTTTCAGTGGCCCCACACATCTTTAAATTTTTAGAAGTATATGTGAGGCTGTGTTTATGTACATTGTATGTAGACCATAAGAGGGATTTATATTCTCCAGAATCTGATACCCTCTTCTGGAGTGTCTGAAGACAGCTACAGTGTACTTATATCTAATAAATACATAAATAAATAAATAAACATGTTTTAAAAAGGATAAGAAAGAAAGAAAAACCAGGCAGGCCTGCCATCCTTGTCTGTCTGTCTGTCTGTCTGTCTCTCTGATCCCCTGGATCTGGAGATGGGCCACCATATAGTTGCTGGTAGTTGATCCCAGGTCCTCTGGAAGAGGAGACAATGCTGTTAATTGTTGAGCCCTCACAGTGGCCCCACCCATCTTTAAATTTTTAGAAATAAATGTGAAGCTGTTTTTATGTACATCATATGCATATCATAAGAGGGACTTAGATTCTCCAGAATCTGACACCCTCTTCCTGAGTGTCTGAAGACAGCTACAGTGTACTTATATATAATAAATTCATAAATAAATAAATAAACCTTTTTAAACGGATAAGAAAGAAATAAAAACCAGAAGGCCTGCCATCCTTGTCTGTATGTCTGTCTGTCTGTCTGATCGCCTGGAACTGGAGATGGGCCACCATATAGTTGCTGGTAGTTGATCCCAGGTTCTCTGGAAGAGGAGACAATGCTGTTAATTTTTGAGCCCTTTCAGTGGCCCCACCCATCTTTAAATTTTTATAAGTATATGTGAGGCTGTGTTCATGTACATCATATGCAGACCATAAGAGGGATTTAGATTCTCCAGAATCTGACACCCTCTTCTGGAGTGTCTGAAGACAGCTACAGTGTACTTATATCGAATAAATAAATAAATAAATAAATAAATAAATAAATAAATAAACATTTTTTAAAAGGATAAGAAAGAATGAAAGACCAGGTAGGCCTGCCATCCTTAACTCTATCTGTCTGTATCTCTGTCTGTCTGTCTGATCCCCTGGAACTGGAGATGGGCCACCATATAGTTGCTGGTAGTTGATCCCAGGTTCTCTGGAAGAGGAGACAATGCTGTTAATTGTTGAGCCCTTTCAGTGGTCCTACCCATCTTTAAATTTTTAGAAGTATATGTGAGTCTGTGTTTATGTACATCATATGCAGACCATAAGAGGGATATAGATTCTCCAGAATCTGAAACCCTCTTCTGGAGTGTCTGAAGACAGCTACAGTGTACTTATATCTAATAAATAAATAAATAAATAAATAAATAAATAAATAAATAAATAAATATACATTTTTTAAAAGGGATAAGAAAGAAAGAAAAACCAGGCAGGCTTCCATCCTTGTCTGTCTTTCTCTCTGTCTGTCTGTCTTGCCTAGCCCCTTGCGTTGCCTAGCCTAGCCCCTTGCCTTGCCTAGCCCAGCCCCTTGCCTAGCCTAGCCTAGCCCAGCCCTGCCTTGCCTAGCCCTGCCTATCCCTGTCTTTAACCAGGCTGGCCTCGAACTCAGAAACTGACTGCCTCTGCCTCCAGAGTGCTCTCATTAAGAGCTCGAGCCACCACTGACTGTTGGGTTTTCTAAGTCTTACATAGGTATGGTCTGTTTCTCAACTGTGAAACCCTAATTAACACATGTAGTCTGTCCTAGGTCAGCCATAGCTACAGACTGAGGCCTTTTCTAAAACAAAACAAAAGAAAACAAAAAAATAGAAATAATAAAATAAATAAATTAAGAAACCACATGATATCTTTTCTTTCTTTCAATGATACTCAGAGTTTGAAGCAGTTCACCCATGAGACCTCAGCTCCGGACATTGAGGCTGTTTCCCTAACAAGTATTATGGCTGAACCTGAGGGGTTCTACTGCTGATTTGTGTCCCCCACTTTAAAAAAATAGTTGTTTTCAAAGGCTGCAGGTTCTTAGCTCTGTTCCTTGTTACAGTTGAGTCACAGCCCTGAAAGTTCAGTGGTAGTTAAAGGCACTGAGAAGGGCTTCCTATAGACATCAAAGACCAAGTCTTTGTTATTAAAAAGTTAATCTGGATTCCCCCACACCCTGGCATCCTTAGAATTCCTAGAAAGGAAGGCAGGGACCTGGGCAGAAGGGTGCAAGGCTACTGGTGTTTGTAAGTGGTAACAGAAAGCTTTCTCTTGTTGGTACCCTACCCCAAGTTACACTGTCACTTCTTTTTCCTAGTTGTTGTTTTGTAGGTTTGTATTCTCAACATAGACCCTTTTCCTTCCTAACCTTGGCTGTCCTGAACCTTACTGTCCTTGAACTCAGTGATTTGCCTGTCTTGCTGGGATGAAACTGTGAGCTACCATCCAGAAGGAAGCACCCTGCTGAGGTTAGATTGGGGTCTCTTCCATTTTCCTCTATGAACATGCATATGGCAGGCCTGTTCTTTCTTTTTTACTTTTCCTTTTCTTTTTAAAGATTTATTTATTTATTATATTTAAGTATGCTGTAGCTATCTTCAGACAGTCCAGAAGAGGGTGTCAGATTCTGAAGAATCTAAATCATTCTTATTGTCTGCATATGATGTATATAAACACAGCCTCACATATACTCAAAAAAAAAAAAAAAGAAAGAAAGATGTGGCTACAGAGAGGGCTCAACAATTAAGAGCATTGTCTCCTCTTCCAGAGAACCTGGGCTCAATTACCAGTATTATATATGGTGGCCCATCTCCAGTTCCAGGGGATCTAATACTGTGTTCTGGAGTCTGTGGGCACAGCATACACATGCAAAACATTCTTACACAATCATTGAGAGAGGAGAGAGAGGGGTTGAGAGAGAGGGGAGGTAAGCATACCTCCTGACGAGTTTGAAGACCTGAGCTTCATCACTCACACAAATAAATAAATGCAAAATATTTTTAAAAAATAAACTCTGCCATTGCCCTTTAAAAATTCCTAGAAAACAAGTTTTATAAGCAACAGTTATATTTACTATATCTAAAGTACAGTCATGAGCATATTCTCTAAATAGAAAAAGGCCTGTTAGTCTTAGAAATGGAAAAGACAAACCAAGGAAGGTTTGCAATTACATAATGAGGCAGCTCAGCCCAGCTCTTAGGTTGGAAATAAGACTGGAGAATAGGATACACCTGAAGACAGCCAGCCATTGCTTTTTGTTTTGGAGGCTGAAAGGATACACCTGAAGACAGCCAATGCTGTGTGATGGTGATCTGGTATTTTTTTTTTAATTTTTAAAAACTTTAACACTTTTTATAAAACCTTTTTCCTTTCTTTCTTCCTTTCTTCCTTTCTTTCTTTCTTCTCACCCTGGCCTAGCCTACCCTAGCCTACCCTAGCCTACCCTAGCCTACCCTAGCCTACCCTAGCCTACCCTAGCCTACCCTAGCCTACCCTAGCCTACCCTAGCCTACCCTAGCCTACCCTAGCCTACCCTAGCCTACCCTAGCCTACCCTAGCCTACCCTAGCCTACCCTAGCCTACCCTAGCCTACCCTAGCCTACCCTAGCCTACCCTAGCCTACCCTAGCCTACCCTAGCCTACCCTAGCCTACCCTAGCCTACCCTAGCCTACCCTAGCCTACCCTAGCCTACCCTAGCCTACCCTAGCCTACCCTAGCCTACCCTAGCCTACCCTAGCCTACCCTAGCCTACCCTAGCCTACCCTAGCCTACCCTAGCCTACCCTAGCCTACCCTAGCCTACCCTAGCCTACCCTAGCCTACCCTAGCCTACCCTAGCCTACCCTAGCCCTGCCTAACCATGTCTTTCACCAGGGTGGCCTCGAACTCAGAAACTTACTGCCTCTGCCTACAGAGTGCTCTCATTAAGAGCTTGAGCCACCACTGAAGGTCGGGTTTTCTAAACCTTACCTTGCTCTTGGTGTCTGTTCTCAGCTGTGAAACCCTAATTAACACAGGTAGGCAGTCCTGGGTCAGCCAGAGCTACAGACTGAGGCCTTCTCTAAAAACAAATAAAACAAAACAAAACAACAAATAGAAATAATAAAATACATAAATTAAACAACCACAGCATAGCTTTTCTCTCTCTAGGTGGTACTCAGAAATTCCAGCAGTTGGCCTGTGACACCTCAGCTCAGTATATGTGAGGCTGTGTTTATGTACATCATACACAGACCATAAGAGGGATTTAGATTCTCTAGAATCTAACACACTCTTCTGGAGTGTCTGTAGACAGCTACAGTGTACTTATATATAATAAATACATAAATAAATAAACATTTTTTAAAGGATAAGAAAGAAAGAAAGACCAGGCAGGCCTGCCATCCTTATCTCTGTCTGTCTGTCTCTCTGTCTGTCTGATCCCCTGGAACTGCAGATGGGCCACCATATAGTTGCTGGTAGTTGATCCCAGGTTCTCTGGAAGAGGAGACAATGCTGTTAATTGTTGATCCCTTTTAGTGGCCCCACCCATATTTAAATTTTTAGAAGTATATGAGAGGCTGTGTTTATGTACATCATATGCAGACCATAAGAGGGATTTAGATTCTCCAGAATCTGACACCCTCTTCTGGAGTGTCTGAGGACAGCTACAGTGTACTTATATCAAATAAATAAATAAATAAATAAATAAACATTTTTTAAAAAGGATAAGAAAAAAAGAAAGTCCAGCAGGCCTGCCATCCTTATCTCTGTCTGTCTGTCTGTCTGTCTGTCTGATCCCCTGGAACTGGAATGGGCCACCATATAGTTGCTGGTAGTTGATCCGAGTTTCTCTGGAAGAGGAGACAATGCTGTTAATTGTTGAGTCCTTTCAGTGGCCCCACACATCTTTAAATTTTTAGAAGTATATGTGAGTCTGTGTTTATGTACATCATATGCAGACCATGAGAGGGATTTAGATTCTCCAGAATCTGACAACATCTTCTGAAGTGTCTGAAGACAGCTACAGTGGTCTTATATCTAATAAATACATAAATAATTAAAAATATATAAATAAATAAATAAATAAATAAACATTTTTTCAACAGTATAATAAAGAAAGAAAGACCAGGCAGGCCTGCCATCCTTATATCTGTCTGTCTGTCTGTCTGTCTGATCCCCTGGAACTGGAGATGGGCCACCATATAGTTGCTGGTAGTTCATCCCAGGTTCTCTGGAAGAGGAGACAATGCTGTTAATTGTTGAGCCCTTTCAGTGACCCCACCCATCTTTAAATTTTTAGAAGTATATGTGAGACTGTGTTTATGTACATCATATGCAGACCATAAGAGGGATTTAGATTCTTCAGAATCTGACACCCTCTTCTGGAGTGTCTGAAGACAGCTACAGTGTACTTATATATAAAAAATACATAAATAAATAAATAAATAAACATTTTTTAAAAGGATAAGAAAGAAAGAAAGACCAGGCAGGCCTGCCATCCTTATCTCTGTCTGTCTGTCTGTCTGTTTGTCTGTCTGATCCCCTGAAACTGGAGATGGGCCAACATATAGTTGCTGGTAGTTGATCCCAGGTTCTCTGGAAGAGGAGACAATGCTGTTAATTGTTGGTTCTTTTCAGTGGCCCCAACCATCTTTTAATTTTTAGAAGAATATGTGAGGCTGTGTTTATGTACATCATATGCAGAACATAAGGGGGATTTACATTCTACAGAATCAAACAGCCTCTTCTGGAGTGTCTGAAGATAGCTACAGTGTACTTATATCTAATAAATACATAAATAAATAAATAAATAAATAAACCTTTTTTAAAATGATAAGAAAGAAAGAAAGACCAGGCAGGCCTGCCATCCTTATCTCTGTCTGTCTGTCTGTGTGTCTGTCTGATCCCCTGGAACTGGAAATGGGCCACCATATAATTGCTGGTTGTTGATCCCAGGTTCTCTGGAAGAGGAGACAATGCTGTTAATTGTTGATCCCTTTTAGTGGCCTGTGATGGTTTGTATATCCTTGGACCAGGGAGTGGCACCATCTGAAGGTGTGGCCTTGTTGGAATAGGTGTGACCTGGTTGGAATGGGTGTGTCACTGTGGGTGTAGGTATAAGATCCTCACCCTAGTTGTCTGGAAGTCAGTCTTCTACTAGCAGCCTTTGGATGAAGACATAGAACTCTCAGCTCCTCCTGCGCCATGCCTGCCTGGATACTGCCATGCTCCCACCTTGATAATAATGGACTGAACCTCTGAACCTGTAAGCCAGCCCCAATTAAATATTGTTTTTTATAAGACTTGCCTTGGTCATGGTGTCTGTTCACAGCAGTAAAACCCTAACTAAGACAAGTTGGTACCAGGAGTGGGGTATTGCTGTGATAGGCCTGACCATGCTTTTATTTGAAAGAATGTGGATTTTGGGACTTTGGATTTGGAAAGCAGTGGAATGCTTTAAATGGGGCTTAATGGGTCATCCTAGTAGGAATATGGAAGACTTTGTTGCTGGGATTGATTTGAATTGTGTTGACCTGGCCCAAGAGATTTCAAAGGAGAATAATTTCAGAATGTGGCATAAAGACTGGTTTTGTGGTATTTTGGTGAAGAATGTGGCTACTTTTTGCCCTTGTCTGAAAAGTTTGCTTGAGGCTAAGGTGAAGAGACTTGGATTAATTGCATTGACAAAAGAAGTTTCAAAAAAGCCCAGCAGAGACTTTGTTCTCTGGTTAAGTCTTATGAAGAAAAGTTTGAACAAGCATAGCAAGCTTAGAAAGGAAAAATATAAAATATATGGTTTGAGTATTAAAGGAGTACCAGGAAGTGAAATGGAACAAAATCTTGTGTTCTAGGAGATAAAGATTAAGGGAGTGGGACCTTGGGGCAAGATCCTACCCAGCTAAATAAGATCCAGGCATGGTGGTACACACCTTTAATCCCATGAGACAAGCATGCTGATCTCTACATTCAAGGTCAATCTACAGAGCAAGAACCAGGATAACCAAGCTTAGGCAGTGAAGGATTTAGAAAACATAAAGCTAGTGATAATGTAATAATACAAGGGGATCATGTTCTAGTTCCTGTAAGCAGCAGAACTCGGCAGCTTCAGCCATGTGGCTCTGGCTCTAGAGTTAAGAATGGAAGGAACTACTGGGAAAATTGATGCTGGTTAGCTGGAGCTAAGGAATTAGCAGTGATTAAGAAGAGACCAGCATCGTTGAGGTGAAATCTTCTGGAAATTGTTTTCTGGGAGCACAAAGAAGCTGTGTTCCAGAGATACCCAAGGTTGTACCTCATGCTGCGGCTGGACTTGGTAATGTGTAAGAGTCACTCAGGTGGTACTGCTTGTGAAGGAATAAAGGGATCATGGAGAGAAGCTGAGGCTTAGCACTGTGAGAGGCCAGGGAAGCCCATTGGAGAAGGTGAAGCCTCAGCTGTAGTTGATGGCCCAGGATTGAAGGGGTCATGCAAAGGATTTGAGGCTTGGCACCCTGAAGAGAGCCTATGAGAGGCTATTGGTGAAGCCTAGTTGGAGTGGAACACCCCAGTGTATTGGAGATGTCAGTACCATGGGATGATCACCAAGAACAGCAGCCATAATGGAGTGGATCAACCTGAGCATAGAGTGCTACAGAGGACAGAGATGGAGAAGTGATGCCAGTCCTTAGGAGGAGTCCAAAAGATCAAGTGGAATCCCCGACACTGAAAGAAGAAGATGTAACATTGAAATTGCCTTGGAGACTCAAAGATGTTAAAAATGCCAGAGCCATGGGATACATGCTGAGGAAAGCTGCTAACAGGGAGTGGAACCAGCCCAGGAGGAAGCAGTTTGTTGCAGTCAAAAAAGATGAAAAAGGAGTGGAGATCTGAAGACCACTTTGACATCAGCCATGGAGATGCAGAGTTTGGAGTTTGCCCAGCTGGTTTCCTGCCTTGCTTTGGGGATTACAGTTAATTAAGTTGAATGAATCCCAGAAGAGACCTTGAACTTTGGACTTTTAACATTGTTGCAACTGCTATAGACTATGAGGACTTTGAAAGTTGCACTAAATGCATTTTGCATTATGCTATGTTTAAGTATGGCCCCCATAGACTCATGTTTTTGAACAAGTCTATGGGGACCAGGGAGTGGAATGTGATGGTTTGTATATCCTTGGACCAGGGAGTGGCACCATCTGAAGGTGTGGCCTTGTTGGAATAGGTGTGACCTGGTTGGAATGGGTGTGTCACTGTGGGTGTAGGTATAAGATCCTCACCCTAGTTGTCTGGAAGTCAGTCTTCTACTAGCAGCCTTTGGATGAAGACATAGAACTCTCAGCTCCTCCTGCGCCATGCCTGCCTGGATACTGCCATGCTCCCACCTTGATAATAATGGACTGAACCTCTGAACCTGTAAGCCAGCCCCAATTAAATATTGTTTTTTATAAGACTTGCCTTGGTCATGGTGTCTGTTCACAGCAGTAAAACCCTAACTAAGACATGGCCCCACCCATATTTAAATTTTTAGAAGTATATGAGAGGCTGTGTTTATGTACATCATATGCAGACCATAAGAGGGATTTAGATTCTCCAGAATCTGACACCCTCTTCTGGAGTGTCTGAAGACAAGTATTGTGTACTTATATCTAATAAATACATTAAAAATAAATAATTAAATAAATATAAATAAATAAATAAACATTTTTTAAAAAGATAAGAAAGAAAGAAAGACCAGGCAGGCCTGCCATCCTTATCTCTGTCTGTCTGTCTGTCTGTCTGTCTGATCCTCTGATACTGGATATGGGCCACCATATAGTTGCTGGTAGTTGATCCCAGGTTCTCTGGAAGAGGAGACAATGCTGTTAATTGTTGAGACATTTCAGTGGTCTCACCCATCTTTAAATATTTAGAAGTGTATGTGAGGCTGTGTTTATGTACATCATATGCAGACCATAAAAGGGATTTAGATTCTCCAGAATCTGACACCCTCTTCTGGAGTATCTGAAGACAGCTACAGTGTACTGATATCTAATAAATAAATAGATAAATAAATAAATAAATAAATAAATAAATAAATAAATAAACATTTTTTTAAAAGGATAAGAAATAAAGAAAGACCAGGCAGGCCTACCATCCATATCTCTGTCTGTCTGTCTTTCTATCTGATCTCCGGGAACTGGAGATGGGCCACCATATAGTTGCTGGTAGTTGATCCAAGGTTCTCTGGAAGAGGAGACCATTCTGTTAATTGTTGAGCCCTTTCAGTGGCCCCACACTTCTTTAAATTTTTAGAAGTACTTGAGGCTGTGTTTATGTACATCATATGCACATTATAAGAGGATTTAGATTCTCCAGAATCTGACACCCTCTACTGGAGTGTCTGAAGACAGCTACAGTGTATTTATATCTAATAAATAAATAAATAAATAAATAAATAAATAAATAAATAAATAAATAAATAAACATTATTTAAACAGGATAAGAAATAAAGAAAGACCTGGCAGGCCTGCCATCCATATCTCTGTCTGTCTGTCTGTCTGTCTATCTGATCCCCTGGAACTGGAGATGGGCCACCATATAGTTGCTGGTAGTTGATCCCAGGTTCTCTGGAAGAGGAGACAATGCTGTTAATGTTGAGCCCTTTCTTTCTTTCTTTCTTTCTTTCTTTTTTTTTTTTTTTTTTTTTTTTTTGGTTTTTTCGAGACAGGGTTTCTCTGTGTAGCCCTGGCTGTCCTGGAACTCACTTTGTAGACCAGGCTAGCCGGGAACTCAGAAATCCGCCTGCCTCTGCCTCCCGAGTGCTGGGATTAAAGGCGTGGGCTCCACGCCCCGCTTGTTGAGCCCTTTCAATGGCCCTACCCATGTTTAAATTTTTAGAAGTGTATGTGAGGCTGTGTTTATGTACATCATATGCAGACCAGAAGAGGGATTTAGATTCATCAGAATCTGACACCCTCTACTGGAGTGTCTGAAGACAGCTACTGTGTACTTATATCTAATAAATAAATAAATAAATAAATAAATAAATAAATAAACATTATTTAAACAGGATAAGAAAGAAAGAAAGACCAGGCAGGCCTTCCATCCATATCTCTGTCTGTCTGTCTGTCTGTCTGTCTGTCTATCTGATCCCCGGGAACTGGAGATGGGCCACCATATAGTTGCTGGTAGTTGATCCCAGGTTCTCTGGAAGAGGAGACAATGCTGTTAATTGTTGAGCCCTTTCAGTCGCCCCACCCATCCTTAAATTTTTAGAAGTGTATGTGAGGCTGTGTTAATGTACATCATATGCAGACCTTAAGTGGGATTTAGATTGTCCAGAATCTGACACCCTCTTCTGGAGTGTCTGAAGACAGCTACAGTGTATTTATATCTAATAAATAAATAAATAAATAAATAAATAAATAAATAAATAAACATTTTTTAAAATGGATAAGAAATAAAGAAAGACCAGGCAGGAGTGCCATCCTTATCTCTGTCTGTCTATCTGTCTGTCTGATCCCCTGGAACTGGAGATGGTCCATCATATACTTGCTGGTAGTTGATCCCAGGTTCTCTGGAAGAGGAGACAATGCTGTTATTTGTTGAGCCCTTTAAGTGGCCCCACTCATCTTTAAATTTTTAGAAGTGTATGTGAATCTCTGTTTATGTACATCATATGCATACCATAAGAGGGATTTAGATTCTCCAGAATCTGACACCCTCTTCTGGAGTGTCTGAAGACAGCTACAGTGTACTTATATCGAATAAATATATACATAAATAAATAAATAAATAAACATTTTTTAAAAAGGATAAGAAAGAAAGAAAGACCAGGCAGGCCTGCCATCCTTATCTCTGTCTGTCTGTCTCTCTGTCTGTCTGATCCCCTGGAACTGGAGATGGGCCACCATATAGTTGCTGGTAGTTGGTCCCAGGTTCTCTGGAAGAGGAGACAATGCTGTTAATTGTTGAGCCCTTTCAGTGGCCCCACCAATCTTCATATTTTTAGAAGTATATGTGAGTCTCTGTTTATGTACATCATATGCAGACCATTAGAGGGGTTTAGATTCTCCAGATTCTGACACCCTCTACTGGAGTATCTGAAGACAGCTACAGTGTACTTATATCGAATAATACATAAAAAAATAAATAAATGAATAAATTAATAAATAAATAAGTAAATAAATAAATAAACATTTTTAAAAAAGGATAAGAACGAAAGAAAGACCTGGCAGGCCTGCCATCCTTATCTCTGTCTTTCTGTCTGTCTGTCTGATCCTCTGATACTGGATATGGGCCACCATATAGTTGCTGGTAGTTGATCCCAGGTTCTCTGGAAGGGGAGACAATGCTGTTAATTGTTGAGACCTTTCAGTGGTCCCACCCATCTTTAAATATTTAGAAGTGTATGTGAGGCTGTGTTTATGTACATCATATGCAGACCATAAGAGGGTTTTAGATTCTCCAGAATCTGACACCCTCTACTGGAGTGTCTGAACAGCTACAGTGTACTTATATCTAATAAATACATAAATAAATAAATAAATAAATAAATAAATAAACATTTTTTTAAAAAGGATAAGCAAGAAAGAAAGACCAGGCAGGCATGCCATCCATATCTCTGTCTGTCTGTCTGTCTGTCTATCTGATCCCCGGAAATGGAGATGGGCCACCATATAGTTGCTGGTAGTTGATCCCAGGTTCTCTGGAAGAGGAGAAAATGCTGTTACTGTTGAGCCCTTTCAGTGGCCCTACCCATCTTTAAATTTTTAGAAGTGTATGTGAGGCTGTGTTTATGTACATCATATGCAGACCATAAGAGGGATTTAGATTCTCAGGAATCTGACACCCTCTTCTGGATTGTCTGAAGACAGCTACAGTGTACTTATATCTAATAAATAAATAAATAAATAAATAAATAAATAAACATTTTTTTAAAAGGATAAGTAAGAAAGAAAGACCAGGCAGGCCTTCCATCCATATCTCTGTCTGTCTGTCTGTCTGTCTATCTGATCCCCGGGAACTGGAGATGGGCCACCATATAGTTGCTGGTAGTTGATCCAAGATTCTCTGGAAGAGGAGATAATGCTGTTAATTGTTGAGCCCTTTTAGTGGCCCCACACTTCTTTAAATTTTTAGAAGTATACCTGAGGCTGTGTTTATGTACATCATATGCAGATTATAAGAGGATTTAGATTCTCCATAATCAGACACCCTCTACTGGAGTGTCTGAAGACAGCTACAGTGTACTTTTATCTAATAATACATAAATAAATAAATAAATAAATAAATAAATAAATAAACATTTTTTTAAAAGGATAAGTAAGAAAGAAAGACCAGGCAGGCCTTCCATCCTTATCTCTGTCTGGCTGTCTGGCTGTCTGATCCCCTGGAACTAAAGGTGGGCCACCATATAGTTGCTGGTAGTTGATCCCAGGTTCTCTGGAAGAGGAGTCAATGCTGTTAATTTTTGAGCCCTTTCAGGGACCCCACCCATCTTTAAATTTTTAGAAGTATATGTGAGACTGTGTTTATGTACATCATATGCAGACCATTAGAGGGATTTATATTCTCCAGATTCTGACACCCTATTCTGGAGTGTCTGAAGACAGCTACAGTATACTTATATCTAATAAATACATAAATAAATGAATAAATGAATAAATAAATAAATAAATAAATAAACATTTTAAAAAATGGATAAGAAAGAAAGAAAGAAAGACCAGGCAGGCATGCCATCCTTATCCTTGTCTGTTTCTCTGTCTGTCTGTCTGATCCCCTGGAACTGGAGATGGGCCACCATATAGTTGATGGTAGTTGATCCCAGGTTCTCTGGAGAGGAGATAATGCTGTTAATTGTTGAGCCCTTTCAGTGGTCCCACCCATCTTTAAATTTTTAGAAGTATATGTGAGTCTCTGTTTATGTATATCATATGCAGACCATAAGAAGGATTTAGATTCTCCAGAATCTGACACCCTCTACTGGAGTGTCTGAAGACAGCTACAGTGTACTTATATCGAATAAATTCATAAATAAATAAATAAATAAATAAATAAATAAATAAATAAATAAACATTTTTTAAAAAGGATAAGAAAGAAAGAAATACCAGGCAGGCCTGTCATCCTTATCTCTCTCTGTCTGTCTGTCTGTCTTTCTGATCCCCTGGAACTTGAGATGGGCCATCATATAGTTGCTGGTAGTTGATCCCAGGTTCTCTGGAAGAGGAGATAATGCTGTTAATTGTTGAGCCCTTTCAGTGGTCCCACCCATCTTTATATTTTTAGAAGTATATGTGAGTCTCTGTTTATGTACCTCATATGCAGACAATAGGGTGATTTAGATTCTCCAGAATCTGACACCCACTTCTGGAGTGTCTGAAGACAGCTACAGTGTACTTATATCTAATAAATACATAAATAAATAAATAAACATTTTTTAAAAAGGATAAGAAAGAAAGAAAGACAAGGCAGGCCTGCCACCTTGTCTGTCCGTCTGTCTGTCTGTCTATCTGTCATATCCACTGGAACTGGAGATGGGCCAAAATATAGTTGCTGGTAGTTGATCCCAGGTTCTCTGGAAGAGGAGACAATGCTGTTAATTTTTGAGCCCTTTCAGTGGCCCCAACCATCTTTAAATTTTTAGAAGTATATGTGAGGCTGTGTTTATGTACATCATATGCAGACCATAAGAGGGATATAGATTATCCAGAACCTCACACCCTCTTCTGGAGTGTCTGAAGACAGCTACAGTGTTCTTATATATAATAAATAACTAAATAAATAAATAAATAAATAAATAAATAAATAAACATTTTTTAAAAAGGATAAGAAAGAAAGAAAAACCAGGCAGGCCTGCCATGCTTATCTTTGTCTGTCTGTCTGTCTCTCTGTCTGTCTGTCTGTCTGATCCCCTAGAACTGGAGATGGGCCACCATATAGTTGCTGGTAGTTGATCCCAGGTCCTCTGGAAGAGGAGACAATGCTGTTAATTGTTGAGCCCTTTCAGTGGCCACACCCATCTTTGAATTTTTAGAAGTAAATGTGACGCTGTGTTTATGTACATCATATTCAGACCATAAGAGGGATTAAATTCTCCAGAATCTGACACAGTCTTTTGGAGTGTCTAAGACGGATACAGTGTACTTATATCTAATAAATACATAAATACATAAATAAACATTTTTTAAAATCGATTAGAAAGAAAGAAAGACCAGGCAGGCCTGCCATCCTTATCTCTGTCTGGTTGTCTGTCTGATCCCCTGGAACTGGAGATGGGCCACCATAGAGTTGCTGGTAGTTGATCCCAGGTTCTCTAGAAGAGAAGACAATGCTGTTAATTGTTGAGCCCTTTCAGTTGCCCACCCATCTTTAAATTTTTAGAAGTATATGTAAGGCTGTGTTTATGTACCGAATATGCAGACCATAAGAGGGATTTAGATTCTCCAGAATCTGACACCCTCTTCTGGAGTGTCTGAAGACAGCTACAGTGTAATTATATCTAATAAATTCATAAATAAACAAATAAACATTTTTTTAAAAGGATAATAAAGAAAGAGAGACCAGGCAGGCCTGCCATCCTTGTCTGTCTGTCTGTCTGTCTGATCCCCGGAACTGGAGATGGGCCACCATATAATTGCTGGTAGTTGATTCCAGGTTCTCTGGAAGAGGAGACAATGCTGTTAATTGTTGAGCCCTTTCAGTGGCCCCACCCATCTTTAAGTTTTTAGAAGTATATGTGAGGCTGTGTTTATGTACATCATATGCAGATCATAAGAGGGATATAGATTCTCCAGAATCTGACACCCTCTTGGGGAGTGTTTGAAGACAGCTACCGTGTACTTTTATCTAATAAATACATACATAAATTAATAAACATTTTTAAAAAGGATAAGAAAGAAAGAAAGACCAGGCAGGCCTGCCACCTTGTCTGTCTGTCTGTCTGTCTGTCTCTCTATCTGTCAGATCCCCTGGAACTGGAGATAGGCCACCATATAGTTGCTGGTAGTTGATCCCAGGTACTCTGGAAGAGGAGACAATGCTGTTAGTTGTTGAGCCCTTTCAGTAGCCCCACCCATCTTTAAATTTTTAGAAGTATATGTGAGGCTGTGTTTATGTACATCATATGCAGACCATACGAGGGATTTAGATTCTCCAGAATCTGACTCCCTCTACTGGAGTGTCTGAAGACAGCTACAGTGTATTTATATCTAATAAATAAATAAATAAATAAATAAATAAATAAATAAATAAATAAACATTATTTAAACAGGATAAGAAATAAAGAAAGACCTGGCAGGCCTGCCATCCATATCTCTGTCTGTCTGTCTGTCTGTCTATCTGATCCCCTGGAACTGGAGATGGGCCACCATATAGTTGCTGGTAGTTGATCCCAGGTTCTCTGGAAGAGGAGACAATGCTGTTAATGTTGAGCCCTTTCTTTCTTTCTTTCTTTTTTTTTTTTTTTTTTTTTTTGGTTTTTTTGAGACAGGGTTTCTCTGTGTAGCCCTGGCTGTCCTGGAACTCACTTTGTTGACCAGGCTAGCCGGGAACTCAGAAATCCGCCTGCCTCTGCCTCCCGAGTGCTGGGATTAAAGGCGTGGGCCCCACGCCCGGTTTGTTGAGCCCTTTCAATGGCCCTACCCATGTTTAAATTTTTAGAATTGTATGTGAGGCTGTGTTTATGTACATCATATGCAGACCAGAAGAGGGATTTAGATTCATCAGAATCTGACACCCTCTACTGGAGTGTCTGAAGACAGCTACTGTGTACTTATATCTAATAAATAAATAAATAAATAAATAAATAAATAAATAAATAAATAAATAAACATTATTTAAACAGGATAAGAAAGAAAGAAAGACCAGGCAGGCCTTCCATCCATATCTCTGTCTGTCTGTCTGTCTGTCTGTCTGTCTGTCTATCTGATCCCCGGGAACTGGAGATGGGCCACCATATAGTTGCTGGTAGTTGATCCCAGGTTCTCTGGAAGAGGAGACAATGCTGTTAATTGTTGAGCCCTTTCAGTCGCCCCACCCATCCTTAAATTTTTAGAAGTGTATGTGAGGCTGTGTTAATGTACATCATATGCAGACCTTAAGTGGGATTTAGATTCTCCAGAATCTGACACCCTCTTCTGGAGTGTCTGAAGACAGCTACAGTGTATTTATATCTAATAAATAAATAAATAAATAAATAAATATATAAACATTTTTTAAAATGGATAAGAAATAAAGAAAGACCAGGCAGGAGTGCCATCCTTATCTCTGTCTGTCTATCTGTCTGTCTGATCCCCTGGAACTGGAGATGGTCCATCATATACTTGCTGGTAGTTGATCCCAGGTTCTCTGGAAGAGGAGACAATGCTGTTATTTGTTGAGCCCTTTAAGTGGCCCCACCCATCTTTAAATTTTTAGAAGTGTATGTGAATCTCTGTTTATGTACATCATATGCATACCATAAGAGGAATTTAGATTCTCCAGAATCTGACACCCTCTTCTGGAGTGTCTGAAGACAGCTACAGTGTACTTATATCGAATAAATATATACATAAATAAATAAATAAATAAACATTTTTTTAAAAAGGATAAGAAAGAAAGAAAGACCAGGCAGGCCTGCCATCCTTATCTCTGTCTGTCTGTCTCTCTGTCTGTCTGATCCCCTGGAACTGGAGATGGGCCACCATATAGTTGCTGGTAGTTGGTCCCAGGTTCTCTGGAAGAGGAGACAATGCTGTTAATTGTTGAGCCCTTTCAGTGGCCCCACCAATCTTTATATTTTTAGAAGTATATTGAGTCTCTGTTTATGTACATCATATGCAGACCATTAGAGGGGTTTAGATTCTCCAGATTCTGACACCCTCTACTGGAGTATCTGAAGACAGCTACAGTGTACTTATATCGAATAATACATAAAAAAATAAATAAATGAATAAATTAATAAATAAATAAGTAAATAAATAAATAAACATTTTTAAAAAAGGATAAGAACGAAAGAAAGACCTGGCAGGCCTGCCATCCTTATCTCTGTCTGTCTGTCTGTCTGTCTGTCTGATCCTCTGATACTGGATATGGGCCACCATATAGTTGCTGGTAGTTGATCCCAGGTTCTCTGGAAGGGGAGACAATGCTGTTAATTGTTGAGACCTTTCAGTGGTCCCACCCATCTTTAAATATTTAGAAGTGTATGTGAGGCTGTGTTTATGTACATCATATGCAGACCATAAGAGGGTTTTAGATTCTCCAGAATCTGACACCCTCTACTGGAGTGTCTGAACAGCTACAGTGTACTTATATCTAATAAATACATAAATAAATAAATAAATAAATAAATAAATAAATAAACATTTTTTAAAAAGGATAAGCAAGAAAGAAAGACCAGGCAGGCATGCCATCCATATCTCTGTCTGTCTGTCTGTCTGTCTATCTGATTTCCGGAAATGGAGATGGGCCACCATATAGTTGCTGGTAGTTGATCCCAGGTTCTCTGGAAGAGGAGAAAATGCTGTTACTGTTGAGCCCTTTCAGTGGCCCTACCCATCTTTAAATTTTTAGAAGTGTATGTGAGGCTGTGTTTATGTACATCATATGCAGACCAGAAGAGGGATTTAGATTCATCAGAATCTGACACCCTCTTCTCGAGTGTCTGAAGACAGCTACAGTGCATTTATATCTAATAAATAAATAAATAAATAAATAAACATTTTTTAAAATGGATAAGAAATAAAGAGAGACCAGGCAGGAGTGCCATCCTTATCTCTGTCTGTCTATCTGTCTTTCTGATCCCTTGGAACTGGAGATGGTCCATCTTATACTTGCTGGTAGTTGATCCCAGGTTCTCTGGAAGAGGAGACAATGCTGTTATTTGTTGAGCCCTTTAAGTGGCCCCACCCATCTTTAAATTTTTAGAAGTATATGTGAGGCTTTGTTTATGTACATCATATGCAGACCATAAGAGGGATTTAGATTCTCAGGAATCTGACACCCTCTTCTGGATTGTCTGAAGACAGCTACAGTGTACTTATATCTAATAAATAAATAAATAAATAAATAAATAAATAAATAAATACATACATAAACTAATAAACATTTTTTAAAAAAAATAAGAAAGAAAGAAAGTCCAGGCAGGCCTTCCATCCATATCTCTGTCTGTCTGTCTGTCTGTCTATCTGATCCCCGGGAACTGGAGATGGGCCACCATATAGTTGCTGGTAGTTGATCCAAGATTCTCTGGAAGAGGAGATAATGCTGTTAATTGTTGAGCCCTTTTAGTGGCCCCACACTTCTTTAAATTTTTAGAAGTATACCTGAGGCTGTGTTTATGTACATCATATGCAGATTATAAGAGGATTTAGATTCTCCATAATCAGACACCCTCTACTGGAGTGTCTGAAGACAGCTACAGTGTACTTATATCTAATAATACATAAATAAATAAATAAATAAACATTTTTTTAAAAGGATAAGAAAGAAAGAAAGACCAGGCAGGCCTTCCATCCTTATCTCTGTCTGGCTGTCTGGCTGTCTGATCCCCTGGAACTAAAGGTGGGCCACCATATAGTTGCTGGTAGTTGATCCCAGGTTCTCTGGAAGAGGAGTCAATGCTGTTAATTTTTGAGCCCTTTCAGTGGCCCCAACCATCTTTAAATTTTTAGAAGTATATGTGAGGCTGTGTTTATGTACATCATATGCAGACCATAAGAGGGACATAGATTATCCAGAACCTCACACCCTCTTCTTGAGTGTCTGAAGACAGCTACAGTGTTCTTATATATAATAAATAAATAAATAAATAAATAAATAAATAAATAAATAAATAAATAAACATTTTTTAAAAAGGATAAGAAAGAAAGAAAAACCAGGCAGGCCTGCCATGCTTATCTTTGTCTGTCTGTCTGTCTCTCTGTCTGTCTGTCTGTCTGATCCCCTAGAACTGGAGATGGGCCACCATATAGTTGCTTGTAGTTGATCCCAGGTCCTCTGGAAGAGGAGACAATGCTGTTAATTGTTGAGCCCTTTCAGTGGCCACACCCATCTTTGAATTTTTAGAAGTAAATGTGACGCTGTGTTTATGTACATCATATTCAGACCATAAGAGGGATTAAATTCTCCAGAATCTGACACAGTCTTTTGGAGTGTCTAAGACGGATACAGTGTACTTATATCTAATAAATACATAAATACATAAATAAACATTTTTTAAAATCGATTAGAAAGAAAGAAAGACCAGGCAGGCCTGCCATCCTTATCTCTGTCTGGTTGTCTGTCTGATCCCCTGGAACTGGAGATGGGCCACCATAGAGTTGCTGGTAGTTGATCCCAGGTTCTCTAGAAGAGAAGACAATGCTGTTAATTGTTGAGCCCTTTCAGTTGCCCACCCATCTTTAAATTTTTAGAAGTATATGTAAGGCTGTGTTTATGTACCGAATATGCAGACCATAAGAGGGATTTAGATTCTCCAGAATCTGACACCCTCTTCTGGAGTGTCTGAAGACAGCTACAGTGTAATTATATCTAATAAATTCATAAATAAACAAATAAACATTTTTTAAAAAGGATAATAAAGAAAGAGAGACCAGGCAGGCCTGCCATCCTTGTCTGTCTGTCTGTCTGTCTGATCCCCGGAACTGGAGATGGGCCACCATATAATTGCTGGTAGTTGATCCCAGGTTCTCTGGAAGAGGATACAATGCTGTTAATTGTTGAGCCCTTTCAGTGGCCCCACCCATCTTTAAGTTTTTAGAAGTATATGTGAGGCTGTGTTTATGTACATCATATGCAGATCATAAGAGGGATATAGATTCTCCAGAATCTGACACCCTCTTGGGGAGTGTTTGAAGACAGCTACCGTGTACTTTTATCTAATAAATACATACATAAATTAATAAACATTTTTAAAAAGGATAAGAAAGAAAGAAAGACCAGGCAGGCCTGCCACCTTGTCTGTCTGTCTGTCTCTCTATCTGTCAGATCCCCTGGAACTGGAGATAGGCCACCATATAGTTGCTGGTAGTTGATCCCAGGTACTCTGGAAGAGGAGACAATGCTGTTAGTTGTTGAGCCCTTTCAGTAGCCCCACCCATCTTTAAATTTTTAGAAGTATATGTGAGGCTGTGTTTATGTACATCATATGCAGACCATACGAGGGATTTAGATTCTCCAGAATCTGACACCCTCTTCTGGAGTGTCTGAAAACAGCTACATTGTACTTATATCTAATAAATACATAAATAAATAAATAAATAAATAAATAAATAAATAAATATATACATACATAAATAAATAAACATTTTTTAAAAAGGATAAGAAAAAAAGAAAGACCAGGCAGGCCTGCCATCCTTATCTCTGTCTGTCTGTCTGTCTGTCTGATCCACTGGAACTAAAGATGGGCCACCATATAGTTGCTCATTGTTGATCCCAGGTTCTCTGGAAGAGGAGTCAATGCTGTTAATTATTGAGCCCTTTCTGGGGCCCCACCCATCTTTAAATTTTTAGAATTATATGTGAGGCTGTGTTTATGTACATCATATGCAGACCATAAGAGGGATTTATATTCTCCAGAATCTGACACCCTCTACTGGAGTGTCTGAAGACAGCTACAGTGTACTTATATCTAATAATACATAAATAAATAAATAAATAAACATTTTTTTAAAAGGATAAGAAAGAAAGAAAGACCAGGCAGGCCTTCCATCCTTATCTCTGTCTGGCTGTCTGGCTGTCTGATCCCCTGGAACTAAAGGTGGGCCACCATATAGTTGCTGGTAGTTGATCCCAGGTTCTCTGGAAGAGGAGTCAATGCTGTTAATTTTTGAGCCCTTTCAGTGGCCCCAACCATCTTTAAATTTTTAGAAGTATATGTGAGGCTGTGTTTATGTACATCATATGCAGACCATAAGAGGGACATAGATTATCCAGAACCTCACACCCTCTTCTTGAGTGTCTGAAGACAGCTACAGTGTTCTTATATATAATAAATAAATAAATAAATAAATAAATAAATAAATAAATAAATAAATAAACATTTTTTAAAAAGGATAAGAAAGAAAGAAAAACCAGGCAGGCCTGCCATGCTTATCTTTGTCTGTCTGTCTGTCTCTCTGTCTGTCTGTCTGTCTGATCCCCTAGAACTGGAGATGGGCCACCATATAGTTGCTTGTAGTTGATCCCAGGTCCTCTGGAAGAGGAGACAATGCTGTTAATTGTTGAGCCCTTTCAGTGGCCACACCCATCTTTGAATTTTTAGAAGTAAATGTGACGCTGTGTTTATGTACATCATATTCAGACCATAAGAGGGATTAAATTCTCCAGAATCTGACACAGTCTTTTGGAGTGTCTAAGACGGATACAGTGTACTTATATCTAATAAATACATAAATACATAAATAAACATTTTTTAAAATCGATTAGAAAGAAAGAAAGACCAGGCAGGCCTGCCATCCTTATCTCTGTCTGGTTGTCTGTCTGATCCCCTGGAACTGGAGATGGGCCACCATAGAGTTGCTGGTAGTTGATCCCAGGTTCTCTAGAAGAGAAGACAATGCTGTTAATTGTTGAGCCCTTTCAGTTGCCCACCCATCTTTAAATTTTTAGAAGTATATGTAAGGCTGTGTTTATGTACCGAATATGCAGACCATAAGAGGGATTTAGATTCTCCAGAATCTGACACCCTCTTCTGGAGTGTCTGAAGACAGCTACAGTGTAATTATATCTAATAAATTCATAAATAAACAAATAAACATTTTTTAAAAAGGATAATAAAGAAAGAGAGACCAGGCAGGCCTGCCATCCTTGTCTGTCTGTCTGTCTGTCTGATCCCCGGAACTGGAGATGGGCCACCATATAATTGCTGGTAGTTGATCCCAGGTTCTCTGGAAGAGGATACAATGCTGTTAATTGTTGAGCCCTTTCAGTGGCCCCACCCATCTTTAAGTTTTTAGAAGTATATGTGAGGCTGTGTTTATGTACATCATATGCAGATCATAAGAGGGATATAGATTCTCCAGAATCTGACACCCTCTTGGGGAGTGTTTGAAGACAGCTACCGTGTACTTTTATCTAATAAATACATACATAAATTAATAAACATTTTTAAAAAGGATAAGAAAGAAAGAAAGACCAGGCAGGCCTGCCACCTTGTCTGTCTGTCTGTCTCTCTATCTGTCAGATCCCCTGGAACTGGAGATAGGCCACCATATAGTTGCTGGTAGTTGATCCCAGGTACTCTGGAAGAGGAGACAATGCTGTTAGTTGTTGAGCCCTTTCAGTAGCCCAACCCATCTTTAAATTTTTAGAAGTATATGTGAGGCTGTGTTTATGTACATCATATGCAGACCATACGAGGGATTTAGATTCTCCAGAATCTGACACCCTCTTCTGGAGTGTCTGAAAACAGCTACATTGTACTTATATCTAATAAATACATAAATAAATAAATAAATAAATAAATAAATAAATAAATAAATATATACATACATAAATAAATAAACATTTTTTAAAAAGGATAAGAAAAAAAGAAAGACCAGGCAGGCCTGCCATCCTTATCTCTGTCTGTCTGTCTGTCTGTCTGATCCACTGGAACTAAAGATGGGCCACCATATAGTTGCTCATTGTTGATCCCAGGTTCTCTGGAAGAGGAGTCAATGCTGTTAATTATTGAGCCCTTTCTGGGGCCCCACCCATCTTTAAATTTTTAGAATTATATGTGAGGCTGTGTTTATGTACATCATATGCAGACCATAAGAGGGATTTATATTCTCCAGAATCTGACACCCTCTTCTGGAGTGACTGAAGACAACTACAGTGTACTTATATCTAATAAATAAATAAATAAATAAATAAATAAATAAATAAATAAACATTTTTAAAAAAGGATAAGAAAGAAAGAAAGAAAGACCAGGCAGGACTGCCATCCTTATCTCTGTCTATCTGTCTGTCTGTCTGATACCCTGGAACTGGAGATGGGCCACCATATAGTTGCTGGTAGTTGATCCCAGTTTCTCTGCAAGAGGAGACAATGCTGTTAATTTTTGAGCCCTTTCAGTGGCCCCACCCATCTTTAAATTTTTAGAAGAATTTGTGAGGCTGTGTTTATGTACATCATATGCAGACCATAAGAGGGATTTAGATTCTTCAGAATCTGACACCCTCTTCTGGAGTGTCTGAAGACAGCTAGAGTGTACTTATATCTAATAAATACATAAATAAATAAATAAACATGTTTTAAAAAGGATAAGAAAGATATAAAAACCAAGCAGGCCTGCCTTCCTTGTCTGTTTGTCTATCTGTCTATCTGATCCCCTGAAACTGGAGATGGGCCACCATATTTTTGCTGGTAGTTGATCCCAGGATCTCTGGAAGAGGAGAAAATGCTGGTATTTGTTGAGCCCTTTAAGTGGCCCCACCCATCTTTAAATTTTTAGAAGTATATATGAGGCTGTGTTTATGTACATCTTATGCAGACCATAAGAGGGATTTAGATTCTCCGTAATCTGACACCCTCTTCTGGAGTGTCTGAAGACAGCTACTGTGTACTTATATCTAATAAATACATACATAAATAAATAAATAAACATTTTTTTAAAAGGATAAGAAGAAAAGAAAGACCAGGTAGGCCTGCCATACTTATCTCTGTCTGTCAGTCTGTCTGTCTGATCCCCTGGAACTAGAGATGGGCCACCATATAGTTGCTGGTAGTTGATCCCAGGTTCTCTGGAAGAGGAGACAATGCTGTTAATTGTTGAGCCCTTTCAGTGGCCCCACCCATCTTTAAATTTTTAGAAGTATATGTGAGGCTGTGTTTATGTACATTGTATGCAGACCATAAGAGGGATTTAGATTCTCCAGAAACTGATACCCTCTTCTGGAGTGTCTGAAGACATCTACAGTGTACTTATATCTAATAAATAAATAAATAAATAAATAAAGAAAGAAAGAAAGAAAGAAAGAAAGAAAGAAAGAAAGAAAGAAAGAAAGAAAGATGTTTTAAAAGGATAAGAAAGAATGAAAAACCAGACAGGCCTGCCATTCTAGTCTGTCTGTCTGTCTGTCTGTCTGATCCCCTGGAACTGGAGATGGGCCATTATATAGTTGCTGGTAGTTGATCCCAGGTTCTCTGGAAGAGGAGACAAGGCTGTTAATTGTTGAGCCCTTTCAGTGGCCCCACCCATCTTTAAATTTTTAGAAGTATATATGAGGCTATGTTAATGTACATCATATGCAGTCCATAAGAGGGATTTAGATACTCCAGAACCTGAAACCCTCCTCCTGAGTTTCTGAAGACAGCTACAGTGTACTTAAATCTAATAAATAAATAAATAAATAAATAAATAAATAAATAAATAAATAAACATTTTAAAAGGATAAGAAAGAAAGAAAGAAAGAAAGAAAGAAAGAAAGAAAGAAAGAAAGAAAGAAAGAAAGAAAGAAAGAAAGAAAGAAAGAACAGGCAGACCTGCGATCCTTATCTCTTCTGTCTGTCTGTCTGTCTATCTGATCCCCTGGAACTGGAGATGGGCCACCATATAGTTGCTGGTAGTTGATCCCAGGTTCTCTGGAAGAGGAGACAATGCTGTTAATTGTTGAGCCCTTTCAGTGGCCCCACACATCTTTAAATTTTTGGAAGTAATTGTAAGTCTGTGCTTATGTACATCATTTGCAGTCCATAAGAGGGATTTAGATTCTCCAGAATCTGACACCCTCTTCCTCAGTGTCTGAAGACAGCTACAGTGTACTTATATCTAATATACATTAATAAATAAATAAACATTTCTTAAAAAGGATAAGAAAGAAAGAAAGACCAGGCAGGCCTGCCATCCTTATCTCTATCTGTCTGTATGTCTGTCTGTCTGTCTGATCCCCTGGAACTGGAGATGGGCCACCATATAGTTGCTGGTAGTTGAACCCAGGTTCTCTGGAAGAGGAGACAATGCTGTTAATTTTGAGCAGTAAAGTGGCCCCACCCATCTTTAAATTTTTAGAAGTATATGTGAGGATGTGTTTATGTACCTCATATGCAGACCATAAGAGGGATTTAGATTGTCCAGAATCTGACACCGTCTTCTGGAGTGTCTGAAGACTGCTACCATGTACTTATATCTAATAAATAAATAAATAAATAAATAATCATTTTTTAAAAATGATAAGAAAAAAAGAAAGTCCAGGCAGGCCTGCGTTCCTTAACTCTGTCTGTCTGTCTGTCTGTCTGATCCCGGGGAACTGGAGATGGGCCACCATATAGTGGCTGATAGTTGATCCCAGGTTCTCTGGAAGAGGAGACAATGCTGTTAATTGTTGAGCCCTTTCAGTGGCCCCACTCATCTTTAAATTTTTAGAAGTGTATGTGAGGCTGTGTTTATGTACATCATAGGCAGACTATAAGAGGGATTTAGATTCTCCAGAATCTGACACCCTCTTCTGGAGTGTCTGAAGACAGCTACAGTGTACTTATTCTAATAAATAAATAAATAAATAAATAAATAAATAAATAAATAAATAAATAAATAAATAAATGAATAAATAAACTTTTTTAAAAAATGATAAGAAAAAAAGAAATACCAGGGAGGCCTGCCATCCTTATCTCTGTCTGTCTGTCTATCTGTCTTTCTGATTCCCTGGACCTGGAAATGGGCCACCATATAGTTGCTGGTAGTTGATCTCAGGTTCTCTGGAAGAGGAGACAATGCTGTTAATTGTTGATCCCTTTCAGTGGCCCCACCCATCTTTAAATTTTTGGAAGTAAATGTGAGTCTGTGTTTATGTACATCATATGCAGACCATAAGAGGGATTTAGATTCTCCAGAATCTGACAACCTCTTCTGGAGTGTCTGAAGACCTCTACAGTGTACTTATATCTAATAAATACATAAATAAATAAATAAACATTTTTTCAAAAAGGATAAGAAAGAAAGAACAACCAGGCAGGCCTGCCATCCTTGTCTGTTTGTCTGTCTGTCTGTCTGATCCCCGGAAACTGGAGATGGGCCACCATATTTTTGCTGGTAGTAGATCCCAGGTTCTCTGTAAGAGGAGACAATGCTGTTAATTGTTGACCCCTTCAGTGGCCCCACCCATCTTTAAATTTTTAGAAGTATATGTGAGGCTTTGTTTATGTACATCATATGCAGACCATAAGAAGGATTTATATTCTCCAGAATCTGACACCCTCTTCTGGAGTATCTGAAGGCAGCTACAGGGTACTTATATCTAATAAATAAATGAATAAATAAATAAATAAATAAACATTTTTTAAAAGGATAAGAAAAAATGAAAGACCAGGCAGGCCTGCCATCCTTATCTCTGTCTGTCTGTCTGTCTGTCTGATCTCCTGGAACTGGAGATGGGCCACAATAAAGTTGCTGGTAGTTGATCCCAGGTTCTCTGGAAGAGGAGACAATGCTGTTAATTGTTGAGCCCTTTCAGTGGCCCCACTCATCTTTAAATTTTTAGAAGTGTATGTGAGGCTGTGTTTATGTACATCATAGGCAGACTATAAGAGGGATTTAGATTCTCCAGAATCTGACACCCTCTTCTGGAGTGTCTGAAGACAGCTACAGTGTACTTATGTCTAATAAATAAATAAATAAATAAATAAATAAATAAATAAATAAATAAATAAATATTTAAAAAAAAATGATAAGAAAAAAAGAAAGACCAGGCAGGCCTGCCATCCTTTTCTCTGTCTGTCTGTCTGTCTTTCTGATCTCCTGGAACTGGAGATGGGCCACCATATAGTTGCTGGTAGTTGATCCCAGGTTCTCTGGAAGAGGAGACAATGCTGTTAATTGTTGAGCCCTTTCAGTGGCCCCACTCATCTTTAAATTTTTAGAGGTGTATGTGAGGCTGTGTTTATGTACATCATATGCAGACCATAAGAGGGATTTAGATTCTCCAGAATATGACACCCTCTTCTGGAGTGTCTGAAGATAGCTACAGTGTACTTATATCTAATAAATACATAAATAAATAAATAAATAAATAAATAAATAAATAAATAAATAAATAAACATTTTTTAAAAAGGATAAGAAAGAAAGAAAGACAAGGCAGGCCTTCCATCCTTATCTCTGTCTGTCTGTCTGTCTCTCTGTCTGATCCCCTGGAACTGGAGATGGGCAACCATATAGTTGCTTGTAGTTGATCCCAGGTTCTCTGGAAGAGGAGACAATGCTGTTAATTATTGAGCCCTTTCAGTGGCCCCACCCATCTTTAAATTTTTAGAAGTATATGTGAGGCTGTGTTTAAGTACATCATATGCAGACCATAAGAGGGATTTAGATTCTCCAGAATCTGACACCCTCTACTGGAGTGTCTGAAGACAGCTACAGTGTACTTATATCTAAAAAATACATAAATAAATAAATAAATAAATAAATAAATAAATAAAATATTTTTTAAAAGGATAAGAAATAAAGTAAGACCAGGCAGGCCTGCCATCCTTATGTCTGTCTGTCTGTCTGTCTGTCTTTCTGATCCCCTGGAACTGGAGATGGGCCACCATATAGTTGCTGTTAGTTGATCCCAGGTTTTCTGGAAGAGGAGACAATTCTGTTAATTGTTGAGCCCTTTCAGTGGCCCCACCCATCTATAAATTTTTAGAAGTATATGTGAGGCTGTGTTTATGTACATCATATGCAGCCCATAAGAGGGATTTAGATTCTCCAGAATCTTACACCCTTTTCTGCAGTGTCTCAAGACAGCTACAGTGTACTTATATCTAATAAATAAATAAATAAATAAATAAATAAATAAATAAATAAATAAACATTTTTTAAAAGGGATAAGAAAGAAAGAAAAACCAGGCAGGCCTGCCATACTTGTCTTTCTGTCTTACTGTCTTGCCTAGCCCCTTGCCTAGCCTAGCCTAGCCTAGCCCCTTGCCTAGCCTAACCTAGCCCCTTGCTTAGCCTAGCCCTGCCTTGCCTAGCCCTGCCTATCCCTGTCTTTAACCAGGCTGGCCTCGAAATCAGAAACTGACTGCCTCTCCCTCCAGAGTGCTCTCATTAAGAGCTCGAGCCACCACTGACTGTTGGGTTTTCTAAGTCTTACATAGGTATTGTCTGTTTCTCAGCTGTGAAACCCTAATTAACACATGTAGTCTGTCCTAGGTCAGCCATAGCTACAGACTGAGGCCTTTTCTAAAACAAAACAAAAGAAAACAAAAAATAGAAATAATAAAATAAATAAATTAAGCAACCACATGATATCTTTTCTTTCTTTCAATGATACTCAGAGCTTGAAGCAGTTCACCCATGAGACCTCAGCTCCGGACATTGAGGCTGTTTCCCTAACAAGTATTATGGCTGAACCTGAGGGGTTCTACTGCTGATTTGTGTCCCCCACTTTAAAAAAATAGTTGTTTTCAAAGGCTGCAGGTTCTTAGCCCTGTTCCTTGTTACAGTTGAGTCACAGCCCTGAATGTTCAGTCTTAGTTAAAGGCACTGAGAAGGGCTTCCTCTAGACATCAAAGACCAAGTCTTTGTTATTAAAAAGTTAATCTGGATTCCCCCACCCCCTGAGGGTTTGTATTCTCAACATAGACCCTTTTCCTTCCTAACCTTGGCTGTCCTGAACCTTACTGTCCTTGAACTCAGTGATTTGCCTGTCTTGCTGGGATGAAACTGTGAGCTACCATCCAGAAGGAAGCACCCTGCTGAGGTTAGATTGGGGTCTCTTCCATTTTCCTCTATGAACATGCATATGGCAGGCCTGTTCTTTCTTTTTTACTTTTCCTTTTCTTTTTAAAGATTTATTTATTTATTATATCAAAGTATGCTGTAGCTATGTTCAGACACTCCAGAAGAGGGTGTCAGATGCTGAAGAATCTAAATCATTCTTATTGTCTGCATATGATGTATATAAACACAGCCTAACATATGCTCAAAAAAAAAGAAAGAAAGAAAGAAAGAAAGAAAGAAAGAAAGAAAGAAAGAAAGAAAGAAAGGAAGAAAGAAAGAAAGAAAGAAAGATGTGGCTACAGAGAGGGCTCAACAATTAAGAGCATTGTCTCCTCTTCCAGAGAACCTGGGCTCAATTACCAGTATATATATATATGGTGGCCCATCTCCAGTTCCAGGGGATCTATTACTCTGTTCTGGAGTCTGTGGGCACAGCATACACATGCAAAACATTCTTACACTAAAAATAAAATAGATCATTCAGAGAGAGGACAGAGAGTGGGTGAGAGAGAGGGGAGGTAATTATAACTCCTGACGAGTTTGAAGACCTGAGCTTCATCACTCACACAAATAAATACATGCAAAATAATTTTTATTGAGCAACAGTTATATTTACTATATCTAAAGGACAGTCATGAGCATATTCTCTAAATAGAAAAAGGCCTGTTAGTCTTAGAAATGGAAAAGACAAACCAAGGAAGATTTGCAATTACATAATGAGGCAGCTCAGCCCAGCTCTTAGGTTGGAAATAAGACTCGAGAATAGGATACACATGAAGCCAGCCAGCCATTGCTTTTTGTTTTGGAGGCTGAAGGGATACACCTGAAGACAGCCAATGCTGTGTGTGCTTGATGGTGATCTGGTAATTTTTTTTTTTAATTTTTAAAAACTTTAACACTTTTTATAAAACTTTTATAAAAACTTTTTATTCTCCTTTCTTTCTTTCTTTCTTTCTTTCTTTCTTTCTTTCTTTCTTTCTTTCTTTCTTTCTTTTTTCAGGGTTTCTCACCATATTGCAGGTACTACAAGTTTGATTTTCTTATTTTTCGACTGTTTCAGGGTTTCTCACCATATTGCAGGTCCTACTGTGTGATTTTCTCATTTTTCGACTTTTTCAGGGTTTCTTATCATATTCCAAGTCCTAGAGTGTGATTTTCTCATTTTTCGACTTTTTCAGGGATTCTCACCATATTGCAGGTCCTACAAGTGTGAATTTCTTAATTTTCGACTTTTGCAGGATTTCTCACCATGTTCCAGCTACTACAGTGTATTTTTCTCATTTTTTAAAATTTTCACGGTCTCTCATCTTATTCCAAGTCGAACAGTGTAATTTTCTCATTTTTCGACTTTTTCAGGGTTTCTCACCATATTGCAAGTACTACAAGTTTGATTTTCTTATTTTTCAAATGTTTCAGGGTTTCTCACCATATTCCAGGTCCTACTGTGTGATTTTCTCATTTTGAGACTTTTTCAGTGTTTCTCACCAATATTCTAGGTACTACAGTGTGATTTTCTCATTTTTTGACTTTTTCAGGTTTTCTCATCATATTCCAAGTCCTAGAGTGTGATTTTCTCTTTTTCGGACTTTTTCAGGGTTTCTCAAAAATATTCCAGGTCCTACAGTGTAATTTTCTCATTTTTTGACTTTTTCAGGGTTTCTCACCATATTCCAAGTCCTATAGTGTGATTTTCTCATTTTTTGACTTTTTCAGGGTTTCTCATCTTACTTCAAGTCCTACAGTGTGATTTTCTCATTTTTCGACTTTTTCAAGGTTTCTCACCATATTGCAGGTCCTACAAGTGTGATTTTCTTATTGTTGGACTTTTTCATGGTTTCTCACCATATTCCAGCTCCTACAGTGCATTTTTGTCATTTATTGTCTTTTTCACGGTTTCTCATCTTATTCCAAGTCCTACAGTGTGATTTTCTCATTTTTCGACTTTTTCAGGGTTTCTCACCATATTGCAGTGCTACTGTGTGATTTTCTCATTTTTAGACTTTTTCAGGGTTTCTCACCATATTCCAGGTTCTACTGTGTGATTTTCTCATTTCTTGACTTTTTCAGGGTTTCTCACCATATTCCAAGTCCTATAGTGTGATTTTCTCATTTTTTGACTTTTTCAGGGTTTCTCAACTTACTCCAAGTCCTACAGTGTGATTTTCTCATTTTTGACTTTTTCAGGGTTTCTCACCATATTGCAGGTCCTACAAGTGTGATTTTCTTATTGTTGGACTTTTTCAGGTTTTTCTCACCATATTCCAGCTCCTACAGTGCATTTTTGTCATTTTTTGTCTTTTTCACGGTTTCTCATCTTATTCCAAGTCCTACAGTGTGATTTTCTCATTTTTCGACTTTTTAAGGGTTTCTCACCATATTGCAGGTCCTACTGTGTGATTTTCTCATTTTTAGACTTTTTCAGGGTTTCTCACCATATTCCAGGTACTACTGTGATTCCAGGTACTACTGTGTGATTTTCTCATTTTTTGACTTTTTCAGGGTTTCTCATCATATTCCAAGTCCTAGAGTGTGATTTTCTCTTTTTAAGACTTTTTAAGGGTTTCTCACCATATTCCAGGTCCTACAGTGTGATTTTCTCAATTTTGGACTTTTTCAGGGTTTCTCATCATATTCCAAGTCCTAGACTGTGATTTTCTCTTTTTTCGACTTTTTCAGGGTTTCTCACCATATTCCAGGTCCTACAGTGTGATTTTCTCATTTTTTGACTTTTTCAGGGTTTCTCATCTTACTCCAAGTCCTACAGTGTGATTTTCTCATTTTTCGACTTTTTCAGGGTTTCTCACCATATTGCAGGTCCTACTGTGTGATTTTCTCATTTTTAGACTTTTTCAGTGTTTACTCACCATATTCAAGGTACTACAGTGTTATTTTCTCATTTTTTGACTTTTTCAGGGTTTCTCATCTTATTCCAAGTCCTACAGTGTGATTTTCTCATTTTTCGACTTTTTCAGTGTTTCTCACCATATTGCAGGTCCTACTGTGTGATTTTCTCATTTTTAGACTTTTTCAGGGTTTCTCACCATATTCCAGGTACTACTGTGTGATTTCTCATTTTTTGACTTTTTCAGGGTTTCTCATCATATTCCAAGTCCTAGAGTGTGAATTTCTCTTTTTTCGACTTTTTCAGGGTTTCTCACCATATTCCAGGTCCTACAGTGTGATTTTCTCATTTTTTGACTTTTTCAGGGTTTCTCACCATATTCCAGCTCCTACTGCGTGATTTTCTCATTTTTCGACTTTTTCAGGGTTTCTCACCATATTCCAAGTCCTACAGTGTGATTTTCTCATTTTTTGACATTTTCAGGGTTTGTCACCATATTCCAGGTACTACAGTGTGATTTTCTTATTTTAGACTTTTTCAGTGTTTCTCACCAAATTCCAGGACCTACTGCGTGATTTTCTCATTTTTGACTTTTTCAGGATTTCTCACCATATTCTATGTCCTACACTGTAATTTTCTCATTTTTCGACTTTTTCAGGGTTTTTCACCATATTGGAGGTCCTACAAGTGTGATTTTCTTATTTTTCGACTTTTTCAGTGTTTCTCATCATATTCCAGCTCCTACAGTGTATTATTCTCATTTTTTTGATTTTTTCACGGTTTCTCATCTTATTCCAAATCCTACAGTGTGATTTTCTCATTGTTGGAATTTTTTAGGGTTTCTCACCATATTGCAGGTACTACAAGTTTGATTTTCTTATTTTTCGACTTTTTCAGTGTTTCTCACCATATTTCAGCTCCTACCGTGTATTTTTGTCATTTTTTGTCTTTTTCACGGTTTCTCATCTTATTCCAAGTCCTATATTGTGATTTTCTCCTTTTTTGACGTTTTCAGGGTTTCTCACCATATTGCAGGTACTACAAGTTTGATTTTCTTATTTTTCTATCTTTCAGGGTTTCTCACCATATTCCAGGTCCTACTGTTTGATTTTCTCATTTTTAGACTTTTTCAGGGTTTCTCACCATATTCCAGGTACTACAGTGTACTTTTCTCATTTTTTTGACCTTTTCAGGGTTTCTCATCATATTCCAAGTCCTAGAGTGTGATTTTCTCTTTTTTCGACTATTTCAGAGTTTCTCACCATATTCCAGGTCCTATAGTGTGATTTTCTCATTTTAAGACTTTTTCAGGGTATCTCAACATATTCCAGGTACTACAGTGTGATTTTCTCATTTTTCGACTTTTTCAGGGTTTCTCATCTTATTCCAAGTCCTAAAGTATGATTTTCACATTTTAAGACTTTTTCAGGGTTTCTCACCATATTCCAGGTCCTACAGTGTGATTTTCTCATTTTTCGACTTTTTCAGGGTTTCTCACCATATTGGAGGTTCTACAAGTGTGATTTTCTTATTTTTCGACTGATTCAGTGTTTCTCACCATATTGCAGGTCCTAAAGTGTGATTTTATCATTTTTCGACTTTTTCAGGGTTTCTCACCATATTGGAGGTTCTACAAGTGTGATTTTCTTATTTTTTGACTTTTTCAGGGTTTCTTACCATATTCCAGCTTCTACAGTGTATTTTACTCATTTTTTGACTTTTTCACGGTTACTCATCATATTCTAAATCCTACAGTGTGATTTTCGCATTTTTGGAAATTTTCAGGGTTTCTCACCATAGTGCAAGTACTACAAGTTTGATTTTCTTATTTTTTGACTGTTTAAGTGTTTATCACCATATTGCAGGTCCTAATGTGTGATTTTCTCATTTTGAGACTTTTTCTGTGTTTCTCACCATATTCCAGCTACTACAGTGTGATTTTCTCATTTTTCGACTTTTATAGGGTTCCTCATCATATTCCAAGTCCTAGAGTGTGATTTTTCTAATTATTGACTTTTTCAGGGTTACTCACCAAATTCCATCTTCTACAGTGTGATTTTCAAATTTTTCGACTTTTTCAGGGTTTTTCATCATATTCCAATTCCTACAGTGTGATTTTCTCATTTTTTGACTTTTTCAGGGTTTCTCATCATATTCCAAGTCCTAGAGAGTGATTTTTCTAATTTTTCGACTTTTTCAGAGTTTCTCACCATATTCCAGGATCCACAGTGTTATTTTTCTCATTTTTTGACTTTTTCAGGATTGCTCAACATATTCCATCTTCTACAGTGTGATTTTTTCATTTTTCAACTTTTTCAGGGTTTCTCATCTTATTCCAAGTCCTACAGGGTGATTTTCTCATTTTTTGACTTTTTCAGGGTGTCTCATCTTATTCCAAGTCCTACAGTGTGATTTTCTCATTTTTCAACTTTTTCAGGGTTTCTCACCATATTGCAGGTCTTACACGTGTGAATTTCTTATTTTTGGACTTTTTCAGGGTTTCTCACCATATTCCAGGTACTACAGTGTGATTTTCTCATTTAAGACTTTTTCAGGGTCTCTCACCATATTGCATGTCCTACAAGTGTGTATATCTTATTTTTCTACTTTTTAACGGTTTCTCTCCATATTCCATCTCCTACCGTGTACTTTTGTCATTTTTTGTCTTTTTCACGGTTTCTCATTTTATTCCAAGTCCTACAGTGTGATTTTCTCATTTTTTGACTTTTTCAGGGTTTCTCATCATATTCCAAGTCCTAGAGAGTGATTTTTCTAATTTTTCGCCTTTTTCAGAGTTTCTCACCTTATTCCAGGATCCACAGTGTTATTTTTCTCATTTTTTGACTTTTTCAGGATTGCTCAACATATTCCATCTTCTACAGTGTGATTTTTTCATTTTTCAACTTTTTCAGGGTTTCTCATCTTATTCCAAGTCCTACAGGGTGATTTTCTCATTTTTTGACTTTTTCAGGGTGTCTCATCTTATTCCAAGTCCTACAGTGTGATTTTCTCATTTTTCAACTTTTTCAGGGTTTCTCACCATATTGCAGGTCCTACAAGTGTGAATTTCTTATTTTTTGACTTTTTCAGGGTTTCTCACCATATTCCAGCTCCTTCAGTGTATTTTTCTCATTTTTTGACTTTTTCAGGGTTTCTCACCATATTGCAGATATGACAAATTTGATTTTCTTATTTTTCGACTGCTTCAGGGTTTCTCACCATATTCCAGGTCCTACAGTGTAATTTTCTCATTTTTTGACTTTTTCAGTGTTTCTCACCATATTGCAGGTCCTACTGTGTGATTTTCTCATTTTTAGACTTTTTCAGTGTTTACTCACCATATTCAAAGTACTACAGTGTTATTTTCTCATTTTGAGACTTTTTCAGGTTTTCTCATCTTATTCCAAGTCCTACAGGGTGATTTTCTGTTTTTTCGACTTTTAAAGGGTTTCTCAACATATTCCAGGTCCTACAGTGTAATATTCTCATTTTTTGACTTTTTCAGTGTTTCTCACCATATTGCAGGTCCTACTGTGTGATTTTCTCATTTTTAGAATTTTTCAGTGTTTACTCACCATATTCAAGGTACTACAGTGTGATTTTCTCATTTTTTTGACTTTTTCAGGTTATATCATCATATTCCAAGTCCTAGAGTATGATTTTCTCTTTTTTCGACTCTTTCAGAGTTTCTCACCATATTCCAGGTCCTACAGTGTGATTTTCTCATTTTAAGACTTTTTCAGGGTTTCTCAACACATTCCAGGTACTACAGTGTGATTTTCTCATTTTTCGACTTTTTCAGGGTTCCTCATCATATTCCAAGTCCTAGAGTGTGATTTTTCTAATTATTGACTTTTTCACGGTTGCTCACCATATTCCATCTTCTACAGTGTGATTTTCTCATTTTTTGACTTTTTCAGGGTTTTTCATCATATTCCAAGTTCTATAGTGTGATTTTCTCATTTTTTGACTTTTTCAGGGTTTCTCACCATATTCCAGGTCCTACAGTGTGATTTTCTCATTTTTCAACTTTTTCAGGGTTTCTCACCATAATGAAGGTCAAACAAGTGTGAGTTTCTTATTTTTCGACTTTTTCAGGTTTTCTCACCATATTCCAGCTCCTACAGTGTATTTTTCTCATTTTTAGACTTTTTCACGTTTTCTCACAATATTCCAAGTCCTACTGCGTGATTTTCTCATTTTTCGACTTTTTCAGGGTTTCTCACCATATTCCAAGTCCTACAGTGTGATTTTCTCATTTTTCGACTTTTTCAGAATTTCTCACCCTATTGCAGGTCCTACAAATGTGAATTTCTTATTTTTTGACTTTTTCAGGGTTTCTCACCATATTCCAGCTCCTTCAGTGTATTTTTCTCATTTTTTGACTTTTTCAGGGTTTCTCACCATATTGCAGATATGACAAATTTGATTTTCTTATTTTTCGACTGCTTCAGGGTTTCTCACCATATTCCAGGTCCTACTGTGTGATTTTCTCATTTTTAGACTTTTTCAGTGTTTTTCTCACCATATTCAAGGTACTACAGTGTTATTTTCTCATTTTTTGACATTTTCAGGTTTTCTCATCATATTCCATGTCCTAGAGGGTGATTTTCTCTTTTTTCGACTTTTAAAGTGTTTCTCAACATATTCCAGGTCCTACAGTGTAATTTTCTCATGTTTTGACTTTTTCAGTGTTTCTCACCATATTGCAGGTCCTACAAGTGTGAATTTCTTTTTTTTCGACTTTTTCAGAGTTACTCACCATATTCCAGGTCCTACAGTGTGATTTTCTCATTTTTAGATTTTTCAGTGTTTCTCAACATATTGCAGGTCCTACTGTGTGATTTTCTCATTTTAAGACTTTTTCAGGTTTTCTCACCATATTCCAGGTCCTACTGTGTGATTTTCTCATTTTTTTACTTTTTCAGTGTTTCTCATCATATTCCAAGTCCTACAGTGTGATTTTCTCATTTTTTGACTTTTGAGGGTTTCTTATCATATTCCAAGTCCTAGACTGTGATTTTTCTAATTTTTCGACTTTTTCAGATTATATCACCATATTCATTTTACTACAGTGTTGTTTCTCATTTTTTGACTTTTTCAAGGTTTCTCACCATATTCAATGTCCTACAGTGTGATTTTCTCATTTAAAGGCTTTTTCAGGGTTTGTCACCATATTCCAGGTACTACAGTGTAATTTTCTTATTTTAGACTTTTTCAGTGTTTCTCACCAAATTCCAGGACCTACTGCGTGATTTTCTCATTTTTCGACTTTTTCAGGGTTTCTCACCATATTCCAGGTCCTACACTGTGATTTTCTCATTTTTCGACTTTTTCAGGGTTTTTCACCATATTGGAGGTCCTACAAGTGTGATTTTCTTATTTTTCGACTTTTTCAGGGTTTCTCATCATATTCCAAATCCTACAGTGTGATTTTCTCATTTTTGGAATTTTTCAGGGTTTCTCACCATATTGCAGGTACTACAAGTTTGATTTTCTTATTTTTTGACTGTTTCAGTGTTTCTTACCATATTGCAGGTCCTACTGTGTGATTTTCTCATTTTGAGACTTTTTCAGTGTTTATCACCATATTCCAGCTACTACAGTGTGATTTTCTCATTTTTCGACTTTTTCAGGGTTTCTCATCATATTCCAAGTCCTAGAGAGTGATTTTTCTAATTTTTCGCCTTTTTCAGAGTTTCTCACCATATTCCAGGTTCCACAGTGTGATTTTTCTCATTTTTTGACTTTTTCAGGATTGCTCAACATATTCCACCTTCTACAGTATGATTTTCTCATTTTTCAACTTTTTCAGGGTTTCTCATCTTATTCCAAGTCCTACAGTGTGATTTTCTCATTTTTTGACTTTTTCAGGGTGTCTCATCTTATTCCAAGTCCTACAGTGTGATTTTCTCATTTTTCAACTTTTTCAGGGTTTCTCACCATATTGCAGGTCCTACAAGTGTGAATTTCTTATTTTTTGACTTTTTCAGGGTTTCTCACCATATTGCAGATAAGACAAATTTGATTTTCTTATTTTTCGACTTTTTCAGGGTTTCTCACCATATTCCAGGTCCTACTGTGTGATTTTCTCATTTTTAGACTTTTTCAGTGTTTACTCTCTATATTCAAGGTACTACAGTGTTATTTTCTCATTTTTTGACTTTTTCAGGTTTTCTCATCTTATTCCAAGTCCTACAGGGTAATTTTCTCTTTTTCGACTTTTAAAGGGTTTCTCAACATATTCCAGGTCCACCAGTGTAATTTTCTCATTTTTTGACTTTTTCAGTGTTT
>NW_028227278.1:8542866-8606738 GCF_978045245.1 Mus caroli
CTAGGACTTGGAATATGATGAGAAACCCTGAAAAAGTCAAAAAATGAGAAAATCACACAGTAGTACCTGGAATCACAGTAGTACCTGGAATATGGTGAGAAACCCTGAAAAAGTCTAAAAATGAGAAAATCACACAGTAGGACCTGCAATATGGTGAGAAACCCTTAAAAAGTCGAAAAATGAGAAAATCACACTGTAGGACTTGGAATAAGATGAGAAACTGTGAAAAAGACAAAAAATGACAAAAATGCACTGTAGGAGCTGGAATATGGTGAGAAAAACCTGAAAAAGTCCAACAATAAGAAAATCACACTTGTAGGACCTGCAATATGGTGAGAAACCCTGAAAAAGTCAAAAATGAGAAAATCACACTGTAGGACTTGGAGTAAGATGAGAAACCCTGAAAAAGTCAAAAAATGAGAAAATCACACTATAGGACTTGGAATATGGTGAGAAACCCTGAAAAAGTCAAGAAATGAGAAAATCACACAGTAGAACCTGGAATATGGTGAGAAACCCTGAAAAAGTCTAAAAATGAGAAAATCACACAGTAGCACTGCAATATGGTGAGAAACCCTGAAAAAGTCGAAAAATGAGAAAATCACACTGTAGGACTTGGAATAAGATGAGAAACCGTGAAAAAGACAATAAATGACAAAAATGCACTGTAGGAGCTGGAATATGGTGAGAAACCATGAAAAAGTCCAACAATAAGAAAATCACACTTGTAGGACCTGCAATATGGTGAGAAACCTTGAAAAAGTCGAAAAATGAGAAAATCACACTGTAGGACTTGAAGTAAGATGAGAAACCCTGAAAAAGTCAAAAAATGAGAAAATCACACTATAGGACTTGGAATATGGTGAGAAACCCTGAAAAAGTCAAAAAATGAGAAAATTACACTGTAGGACCTGGAATATTTTTGAGAAACCCTGAAAAAGTCCGAAAAAGAGAAAATCACACTCTAGGACTTGGAATATGATGAGAAAACCTGAAAAAGTCAAAAAATGAGAAAATCACACTGTAGGACTTGGAGTAAGATGAGAAACCCTGAAAAAGTCTAAAAATGAGAAAATCACACAGTAGGACCTGGAATATGGTGAGAAACCCTGAAAAAGTCGAAAAATAAGAAAATCAAATTTGTCTTATCTGCAATATGGTGAGAAACCCTGAAAAAGTCAAAAAATAAGAAATTCACACTTGTAGGACCTGCAATATGGTGAGAAACCCTGAAAAAGTTGAAAAATGAGAAAATCACACTGTAGGACTTGGAATAAGATGAGACACCCTGAAAAAGTCAAAAAATGAGAAAATCACCCTGTAGGCCTTGGAATAAGATGAGAAACCCTGAAAAAGTTGAAAAATGAAAAAATCACACTGTAGAAGATGGAATATGTTGAGCAATCCTGAAAAAGTCAAAAAATGAGAAAAATAACACTGTGGATCCTGGAATAAGGTGAGAAACTCTGAAAAAGGCGAAAAATTAGAAAAATCACTCTCTAGGACTTGGAATATGATGAGAAACCCTGAAAAAGTCAAAAAATGAGAAAATCACACTGTAGGACTTGGAATAAAATGAGAAACCGTGAAAAAGACAAAAAATGACAAAAGTACACGGTAGGAGATGGAATATGGAGAGAAACCGTTAAAAAGTAGAAAAATAAGATATACACACTTGTAGGACATGCAATATGGTGAGAGACCCTGAAAAAGTCTTAAATGAGAAAATCACACTGTAGTACCTGGAATATGGTGAGAAACCCTGAAAAAGTCCAAAAATAAGAAATTCACACGTGTAGGACCTGCAATATGGTGAGAAACCCTGAAAAAGTTGAAAATGAGAAAATCACACTGTAGGACTTGGAATAAGATGAGACACCCTGAAAAAGTCAAAAAATGAGAAAATCACCCTGTAGGACTTGGAATAAGATGAGAAACCCTGAAAAAGTTGAAAAATGAAAAAATCACACTGTAGAAGATGGAATATGTTGAGCAATCCTGAAAAAGTCAAAAATGAGAAAAATAACACTGTGGATCCTGGAATATGGTGAGAAACTCTGAAAAAGTCGAAAAATTAGAAAAATCACTCTCTAGGACTTGGAATATGATGAGAAACCCTGAAAAAGTCAAAAAATGAGAAAATCACACTGTAGGACTTGGAATATGATGAAAAACCCTGAAAAAGTCGAAAAATTTGAAAATCACACTGTAGAAGATGGAATTTGGTGAGTAACCCTGAAAAAGTCAATAATTAGAAAAAATCACACTCTAGGACTTGGAATATGATGAGGAACCCTATAAAAGTCGAAAAATGAGAAAATCACACTGTAGTAGCTGGAATATGGTGAGAAACACAGAAAAAGTCTCAAAATGAGAAAATCACACATTAGGACCTGCAATATGGTGATAAACACTTAAACAGTCAAAAAATAAGAAAATCAAACTTGTAGTACTTGCACTATGGTGAGAAACCCTGAAAATTTCCAAAATGCGAAAATCACACTGTAGGATTTAGAATATGATGAGTAACCGTGAAAAAGTCAAAAAATGAGAAAAATACACTGTAGAAGCTGGAATATGGTAAGAAACCCTGAAAAAGTCAAAAAATAAGAAAATCACACTTGTAGAACCTCCAATATGGTGAGAAACCCTGAAAAAGTCGAAAAATGATAAAATCACACTTTAGGACCTGCAATATGGTGAGAAACACTGAATCAGTCGAAAAATAAGAAAATCACACTTGTAGAACCTCCAATATGGTGAGAAACCCTGAAAAAGTCGAAAAATGAGAAAATCACACTGGACCTGGAATATGGTGAGAAACCCTGAAAAAGTCTTAAAATGTGAAAATCATACTTTAGGACTTGGAATAAGATGAGAAACCCTGAAAAAGTCGAAAAATGAGAAAATCACACTGTAGTACCTGGAATATGTTGAGATACCCTGAAAAAGTCTTAAAATGAGAAAATCACACTATAGGACCTGGAATATGGTGAGAAACTCTGAAATAGTCGAAAAAAGAGAAAATCACACTCTAGGACTTGGAATATGATGAGAAACCCTGAAAAGGTCAAAAAAATGAGAAAAGTACACTGTAGTACCTGGAATATGGTGAGAAACCCTGAAAAAGTCTAAAAATGAGAAAATCAAACAGTAGGACCTGGAATATGGTGAGAAACCCTGAAAGATAGAAAAATAAGAAAATCAAACTTGTAGTACCTGCAATATGGTGAGAAACCCTGAAAACGTCAAAAAAGGAGAAAATCACAATATAGGACTTGGAATAAGATGAGAAACCGTGAAAAAGACAAAAAATGACAAAAATACACGGTAGGAGCTGAAATATGGTGAGAAACACTGAAAAAGTCGAAAAATAAGAAAATCAAACTTGTAGTACCTGCAATATGGTGAGAAACCCTAAAAAATTCCAACAATGAGAAAATCACACTGTAGGATTTGGAATAAGATGAGAAACCGTGAAAAAATCAAAAAAATGAGAATAATACACTGTAGGAGCTGGAATATGATGAGAAACACTGAAAAAGTCGAAAAATAAGAAAATCACACTTGTAGGACCTCCAATATGGTGAAAAACCCTGAAAAAGTCGAAAAATGAGAAAATTACAGTGTAGGACATAGAATATGGTGAGAAATCCTGAAAAAGTCAAAAATGAGAAAATCACGCAGTAGGTCCTGGAATTTGGTGAGAAACACTGAAAAAGTCTAAAATAAGAAAATCACACTGTAGTACCTGGAATATGGTGACAAACCCTGAAAATGTCAAAAAATGAGAAAATCACACTGTAGGACTTGGAATATGGTGAGAAACCCTGAAAAAGTCGAAAAATGAGAAAATCACGCAGTAGGAGCTGGAATATGGTGAGAAACCCTGAAAAAGTCAAAAAATGAGAAAATCACACTGTAGGACCTGGAATATGGTGAGAAACCCTGAAAAAGTCGAAAAAAGAGAAATTCACACTCTAGGACTTGGAATATGATGAGAAACCCTGAAAAAGTCAAAAAATGAGAAATCACACAGTAGTACCTGGAATATGGTGAGAAACCCTGAAAAAGTCTAAAAATGAGAAAATCACACAGTAGGACCTGCAATATGGTGAGAAACACTGAAAAAGTCGAAAAATGAGAAAATCACACTGTAGGACTTGGAATAAGATGAGAACCCCTGAAAAAGTCAAAAAATGAGAAAATAACACTGTAGTACCTTGAATATGGTGAGTAAACACTGAAAAAGTCTAAAAATGAGAAAATCACACAGTAGGACCTGCAATATGGTGAGAAACCCTGAAAAAGTCGAAAAATGAGAAAATCACACTGTAGGACTTGGAGTAAGATGAGAAACCCTGAAAAAGTCAAAAAATGAGAAAATCACACTGTAGGACCTGGAATATGGTGAGAAACCCTGAAAAAGTCGAAAAAAGAGAAAATCACAGTCTAGGACTTGGAATATGATGAGAAACCCTGAAAAAGTCCAAAATTGAGAAAATCACACTGTAGGACCTGGAATATGGTGAGAAACCCTTAAAAAGTCTTAAAAAGAGAAAATCACACTCTAGGACTTGGAATATGATGAGAAACCCTGAAAAAGTCAAAAAATGAGAAAATCACACAGTAGTACCTGGAATCACAGTAGTACCTGGAATATGGTGAGAAACCCTGAAAAAGTCTAAAAATGAGAAAATCACACAGTAGGACCTGCAATATGGTGAGAAACCCTTAAAAAGTCGAAAAATGAGAAAATCACACTGTAGGACTTGGAATAAGATGAGAAACTGTGAAAAAGACAAAAAATGACAAAAATGCACTGTAGGAGCTGGAATATGGTGAGAAAAACCTGAAAAAGTCCAACAATAAGAAAATCACACTTGTAGGACCTGCAATATGGTGAGAAACCCTGAAAAAGTCAAAAATGAGAAAATCACACTGTAGGACTTGGAGTAAGATGAGAAACCCTGAAAAAGTCAAAAAATGAGAAAATCACACTATAGGACTTGGAATATGGTGAGAAACCCTGAAAAAGTCAAGAAATGAGAAAATCACACAGTAGAACCTGGAATATGGTGAGAAACCCTGAAAAAGTCTAAAAATGAGAAAATCACACAGTAGCACTGCAATATGGTGAGAAACCCTGAAAAAGTCGAAAAATGAGAAAATCACACTGTAGGACTTGGAATAAGATGAGAAACCGTGAAAAAGACAATAAATGACAAAAATGCACTGTAGGAGCTGGAATATGGTGAGAAACCATGAAAAAGTCCAACAATAAGAAAATCACACTTGTAGGACCTGCAATATGGTGAGAAACCTTGAAAAAGTCGAAAAATGAGAAAATCACACTGTAGGACTTGAAGTAAGATGAGAAACCCTGAAAAAGTCAAAAAATGAGAAAATCACACTATAGGACTTGGAATATGGTGAGAAACCCTGAAAAAGTCAAAAAATGAGAAAATTACACTGTAGGACCTGGAATATTTTTGAGAAACCCTGAAAAAGTCCGAAAAAGAGAAAATCACACTCTAGGACTTGGAATATGATGAGAAAACCTGAAAAAGTCAAAAAATGAGAAAATCACACTGTAGTACCTAGAATATTGGTGAGAAACACTGAAAAAGTCTCAAAATGAGAAAATCACACAGTAGGACCTGGAATATGGTGAGAAACCCTGAAACATTTGAAAAATAAGAAAATCAAACTTGTAGTACCTGCAATATGGTGAGAAACCCTGAAAAAGTCGAAAAATGAGAAAATTACACTGTTCGACTTGGAATAAGATGAGAGACCGTGAAAATTTTAAAAAATGAGAAAAATACACTGTAGTAGCTGGAACATGGTGAGAAATCCTGCAAAAGTCGAAAATTAAGAAATTCACACTTGTAGGACCTGCAATATGGTGAGAATCCCTGAAAAAGTCGAAAAATGAGAAAATCACACTCTAGGACTTGGAATATGATAAGAAACCCTGAAAAAGTCGAAAAATGAGAAAATCACACAGTAGGACCTGCAATATGGTGAGAAACCCTGAAACAGTCGAAAAATAAGAAAATCAAACTTGTAGTACCTGCAATATGGTGAGAAACCCTGAAAAAAGAAAGAAAGAAAGAAAGAAAGAAAGAAAGAAAGAAAGAAAGAAAGAAAGAAAGAAAGAAAGAAAGAAAGAAAGAAAGAAAGAAAGGAGAATAAAAAGTTTTTATAAAAGTTTTATAAAAAGTGTTAAAGTTTTTAAAAATTAAAAAAAAAAATTACCAGATCACCATCAAGCACACACAGCATTGGCTGTCTTCAGGTTTATCCCTTCAGCCTCCAAAACAAAAAGCAATGGCTGGCTGGCTTCATGTGTATCCTATTCTCGAGTCTTATTTCCAACCTAAGAGCTGGGCTGAGCTGCCTCATTATGTAATTGCAAATCTTCCTTGGTTTGTCTTTTCCATTTCTAAGACTAACAGGCCTTTTTCTATTTAGAGAATATGCTCATGACTGTCCTTTAGATATAGTAAATATAACTGTTGCTCAATAAAAATTATTTTGCATGTATTTATTTGTGTGAGTGATGAAGCTCAGGTCTTCAAACTCGTCAGGAGTTATAATTACCTCCCCTCTCTCTCACCCACTCTCTGTCCTCTCTCTGAATGATCTATTTTATTTTTAGTGTAAGAATGTTTTGCATGTGTATGCTGTGCCCACAGACTCCAGAACAGAGTAATAGATCCCCTGGAACTGGAGATGGGCCACCATATATATATATACTGGTAATTGAGCCCAGGTTCTCTGGAAGAGGAGACAATGCTCTTAATTGTTGAGCCCTCTCTGTAGCCACATCTTTCTTTCTTTCTTTCTTTCTTCCTTTCTTTCTTTCTTTCTTTCTTTCTTTCTTTCTTTCTTTCTTTCTTTCTTTCTTTCTTTCTTTCTTTTTTTTGAGCATATGTTAGGCTGTGTTTATATACATCATATGCAGACAATAAGAATGATTTAGATTCTTCAGCATCTGACACCCTCTTCTGGAGTGTCTGAACATAGCTACAGCATACTTTGATATAATAAATAAATAAATCTTTAAAAAGAAAAGGAAAAGTAAAAAAGAAAGAACAGGCCTGCCATATGCATGTTCATAGAGGAAAATGGAAGAGACCCCAATCTAACCTCAGCAGGGTGCTTCCTTCTGGATGGTAGCTCACAGTTTCATCCCAGCAAGACAGGCAAATCACTGAGTTCAAGGACAGTAAGGTTCAGGACAGCCAAGGTTAGGAAGGAAAAGGGTCTATGTTGAGAATACAAACCCTCAGGGGGTGGGGGAATCCAGATTAACTTTTTAATAACAAAGACTTGGTCTTTGATGTCTAGAGGAAGCCCTTCTCAGTGCCTTTAACTAAGACTGAACATTCAGGGCTGTGACTCAACTGTAACAAGGAACAGGGCTAAGAACCTGCAGCCTTTGAAAACAACTATTTTTTTAAAGTGGGGGACACAAATCAGCAGTAGAACCCCTCAGGTTCAGCCATAATACTTGTTAGGGAAACAGCCTCAATGTCCGGAGCTGAGGTCTCATGGGTGAACTGCTTCAAGCTCTGAGTATCATTGAAAGAAAGAAAAGATATCATGTGGTTGCTTAATTTATTTATTTTATTATTTCTATTTTTTGTTTTCTTTTGTTTTGTTTTAGAAAAGGCCTCAGTCTGTAGCTATGGCTGACCTAGGACAGACTACATGTGTTAATTAGGGTTTCACAGCTGAGAAACAGACAATACCTATGTAAGACTTAGAAAACCCAACAGTCAGTGGTGGCTCGAGCTCTTAATGAGAGCACTCTGGAGGGAGAGGCAGTCAGTTTCTGATTTCGAGGCCAGCCTGGTTAAAGACAGGGATAGGCAGGGCTAGGCAAGGCAGGGCTAGGCTAAGCAAGGGGCTAGGTTAGGCTAGGCAAGGGGCTAGGCTAGGCTAGGCTAGGCAAGGGGCTAGGCAAGACAGTAAGACAGACAGACAAGTATGGCAGGCCTGCCTGGTTTTTCTTTCTTTCTTATCCCTTTTAAAAAATGTTTATTTATTTATTTATTTATTTATTTATTTATTTATTTATTTATTTATTAGATATAAGTACACTGTAGCTGTCTTGAGACACTGCAGAAAAGGGTGTAAGATTCTGGAGAATCTAAATCCCTCTTATGGGCTGCATATGATGTACATAAACACAGCCTCACATATACTTCTAAAAATTTATAGATGGGGGGGGGCACTGAAAGGGCTCAACAATTAACAGAATTGTCTCCTCTTCCAGAAAACCTGGGATCAACTAACAGCAACTATATGGTGGCCCATCTCCAGTTCCAGGGGATCAGAAAGACAGACAGACAGACAGACAGACATAAGGATGGCAGGCCTGCCTGGTCTTACTTTATTTCTTATCCTTTTAAAAAATATTTTATTCATTTATTTATTTATTTATTTATTTATTTATTTATTTATTTATGTATTTTTTAGATATAAGTACACTGTAGCTGTCTTCAGACACTCCAGTAGAGGGTGTCAGATTCTGGAGAATCTAAATCCCTCTTATGGTCTGCATATGATGTACTTAAACACAGCCTCACATATACTTCTAAAAATTTAAAGATGGGTGGGGCCACTGAAAGGGCTCAATAATTAACAGCATTGTCTCCTCTTCCAGAGAACCTGGGATCAACTACAAGCAACTATATGGTTGCCCATCTCCAGTTCCAGGGGATCAGACGGAGAGACAGACAGACAGACAGAGATAAGGATGGAAGGCCTGCCTTGTCTTTCTTTCTTTCTTATCCTTTTTAAAAAATGTTTATTTATTTATTTATTTATTTATTTATTTATTTATTTATTTATGTATTTATTAGATATAAGTACACTGTAGCTATCTTCAGACACTCCAGAAGAGGGTGTCATATTCTGGAGAATCTAAATCCCTCTTATGGTCTGCATATGATGTACATAAACACAGCCTCACATACACCTCTAAAAATTTAAAGATGAGTGGGGCCACTGAAAGGGCTCAACAATTAACAGCATTGTCTCCTCTTCCAGAGAACCTGGGATCAACTACCAGCAACTATATGGTGGCCCATCTCCAGTTCCAGGAGATCAGAAAGACAGACAGACAGACAGAGAAAAGGATGGCAGGCCCTGCCTGGTCTTTCTTTTTTTCTTATCATTTTTTTTTAAATATTTATTTATTTATTTATTTATTTATTTATTTATTTATTTATTTATTTATTAGACATAAGTACACTGTAGCTGTCTTCAGACACTCCAGAAGAGGGTGTCAGATTCTGGAGAATCTAAATCCCTCTTATAGTCTGCCTATGATGTACATAAACACAGCCTCACATACACTTCTAAAAATTTAAAGATGAGTGGGGCCACTGAAAGGGCTCAACAATTAACAGCATTGTCTCCTCTTCCAGAGAACCTGGGATCAACTACCAGCAACTTTATTGTGGCCCATCTCCAGTTCCAGGAGATCAGACAGACAGACAGACAGACAGAGATAAGGATGGCAGGCCTGCCTGGTCTTTCATTTTTTCTTATCCTTTTAAAAAATGTTTATTTATTTATTTATTTATTCATTTATTTATTAGATATAAGTACCCTGTAGCTGCCTTCAGATACTCCAGAAGAGGGTGTCAGATTCTGGAGAATATAAATCCTTCTTATGGTCTGCATATGATGTACATAAACAAAGCCTCACATATACTTCTAAAAATTTAAAGATGGGTGGGGCCACTGAAGGGGTCAACAATTAACAGCATTGTCTCCTCTTACAGAGAACCTGGGATCTACTACCAGCAAAAATATGGTGGCCCATCTCCAGTTTCCGGGGATCAGACAGACAGACAGACTAACAGACAAGGATGGCAGGCCTGCCTGGTTGTTCTTTCTTTCTTATCCTTTTTGAAAAAATGTTTATTTATTTATTTATGTATTTATTAGATATAAGTACACTGTAGAGGTCTTCAGACACTCCAGAAGAGGTTGTCAGATTCTGGAGAATCTAAATCCCTCTTATGGTCTGCATATGATGTACATAAACACAGACTCACATTTACTTCCAAAAATTTAAAGATGGGTGGGGCCACTGAAAGGGATCAACAATTAACAGCATTGTCTCCTCTTCCAGAGAACCTGAGATCAACTACCAGCAACTATATGGTGGCCCATTTCCAGGTCCAGGGAATCAGAAAGACAGATAGACAGACAGACAGAGATAAGGATGGCAGGCCTCCCTGGTATTTCTTTTTTTCTTATCATTTTTTTAAAAAGTTTATTTATTCATTTATTTATTTATTTATTTATTTATTTATTTATTTATTTATTTATTTATTAGAATAAGTACACTGTAGCTGTCTTCAGACACTCCAGAAGAGGGTGTCAGATTCTGGAGAATCTAAATCCCTCTTATAGTCTGCCTATGATGTACATAAACACAGCCTCACATACACTTCTAAAAATTTAAAGATGAGTGGGGCCACTGAAAGGGCTCAACAATTAACAGCATTGTCTCCTCTTCCAGAGAACCTGGGATCAACTATCAGCCACTATATGGTGGCCCATCTCCAGTTCCCCGGGATCAGACAGACAGACAGACAGACAGAGTTAAGGAACGCAGGCCTGCCTGGACTTTCTTTTTTTCTTATCATTTTTTAAAAATGATTATTTATTTATTTATTTATTTATTTATTAGATATAAGTACATGGTAGCAGTCTTCAGACACTCCAGAAGACGGTGTCAGATTCTGGACAATCTAAATCCCTCTTATGGTCTGCATATGAGGTACATAAACACATCCTCACATATACTTCTAAAAATTTAAAGATGGGTGGGGCCACTTTACTGCTCAAAATTAACAGCATTGTCTCCTCTTCCAGAGAACCTGGGTTCAACTACCAGCAACTATATGGTGGCCCATCTCCAGTTCCAGGGGATCAGACAGACAGACAGACATACAGACAGATAGAGATAAGGATGGCAGGCCTGCCTGGTCTTTCTTTCTTTCTTATCCTTTTTAAGAAATGTTTATTTATTTATTAATGTATATTAGATATAAGTACACTGTAGCTGTCTTCAGACACTGAGGAAGAGGGTGTCAGATTCTGGAGAATCTAAATCCCTCTTATGGACTGCAAATGATGTACATAAGCACAGACTTACAATTACTTCCAAAAATTTAAAGATGTGTGGGGCCACTGAAAGGGCTCAACAATTAACAGCATTGTCTCCTCTTCCAGAGAACCTGGGATCAACTACCAGCAACTATATGGTGGCCCATCTCCAGTTCCAGGGGATCAGATAGACAGACAGACAGACAGAAGAGATAAGGATCGCAGGTCTGCCTGTTCTTTCTTTCTTTCTTTCTTTCTTTCTTTCTTTCTTTCTTTCTTTCTTTCTTTCTTATCCTTTTAAAATGTTTATTTATTTATTTATTTATTTATTTATTTATTTATTTATTTATTAGATTTAAGTACACTGTAGCTGTCTTCAGAAACTCAGGAGGAGGGTTTCAGGTTCTGGAGTATCTAAATCCCTCTTATGGACTGCATATGATGTACATTAACATAGCCTCATATATACTTCTAAAAATTTAAAGATGGGTGGGGCCACTGAAAGGGCTCAACAATTAACAGCCTTGTCTCCTCTTCCAGAGAACCTGGGATCAACTACCAGCAACTATATAATGGCCCATCTCCAGTTCCAGGGGATCAGACAGACAGACAGACAGACAGACTAGAATGGCAGGCCTGTCTGGTTTTTCATTCTTTCTTATCCTTTTTAAAACATCTTTCTTTCTTTCTTTCTTTCTTTCTTTCTTTCTTTCTTTCTTTCTTTCTTTCTTTATTTATTTATTTATTAGATATAAGTACACTGTAGATGTCTTCAGACACTCCAGAAGAGGGTATCAGTTTCTGGAGAATCTAAATCCCTCTTATGGTCTGCATACAATGTACATAAACACAGCCTCACATATACTTCTAAAAATTTAAAGATGGGTGGGGCCACTGAAAGGGCTCAACAATTAACAGCATTGTCTCCTCTTCCAGAGAACCTGGGATCAACTACCAGCAACTATATGGTGGCCCATCTCTAGTTCCAGGGGATCAGACAGACAGACTGACAGACAGAGATAAGTATGGCAGGCCTACCTGGTCTTTCTTTTCTTCTTATCCTTTTAAAAAAATGTTTATTTATTTATTTATGTATGTATTTATTAGATATAAGTACACAGTAGCTGTCTTCAGACACTCCAGAAGAGGGTGTCAGATTACGGAGAATCTAAATCCCTCTTATGGTCTGCATAAGATGTACATAAACACAGCCTCATATATACTTCTAAAAATTTAAAGATGGGTGGGGCCACTTAAAGGGCTCAACAAATACCAGCATTTTCTCCTCTTCCAGAGAACCTGGGATCAACTACCAGCAAAAATATGGTGGCCCATCTCCAGTTTCAGGGGATCAGATAGACAGATAGACAAACAGACAAGGAAGGCAGGCCTGCTTGGTTTTTATATCTTTCTTATCCTTTTTAAAACATGTTTATTTATTTATTTATGTATTTATTAGATATAAGTACACTCTAGCTGTCTTCAGACACTCCAGAAGAGGGTGTCAGATTCTGAAGAATCTAAATCCCTCTTATGGTCTGCATATGATGTACATAAACACAGCCTCACAAATTCTAAAAATTTAAAGATGGGTGGGGCCACTGAAAGGGCTCAAAAATTAACAGCATTGTCTCCTCTTGCAGAGAAACTGGGATCAACTACCAGCAACTATATGGTGGCCCATCTCCAGTTCCAGGGTATCAGACAGACAGACAGATAGACAGAGATAAGGATGGCAGGCCTGCCTGGTCTTTCTTTCTTTCTTTCTTATCCTTTTTTAAAAATGTTTATTTATTTATTTATTTATTTATTTATTTATTAGATATAAGTACACTGTAGTTGTCTTCAGTCACTCCAGAAGAGGGTGTCAGATTCTGGAGAATATAAATCCCTCTTATGGTCTGCATATGATGTACATAAACACAGCCTCACATATAATTCTAAAAATTTAAAGATGGGTGGGGCCCCAGAAAGGGCTCAATAATTAACAGCATTGACTCCTCTTCCAGAGAACCTGGGATCAACAATGAGCAACTATATGGTGGCCCATCTTTAGTTCCAGTGGATCAGACAGACAGACAGACAGACAGAGATAAGGATGGCAGGCCTGCCTGGTCTTTCTTTTTTTCTTATCCTTTTTAAAAAATGTTTATTTATTTATGTATGTATTTATTTATTTATTTATTTATTTATTTATTTATTTATTTATGTATTTATTAGATATAAGTACAATGTAGTTGTTTTCAGACACTCCAGAAGAGGGTGTCAGATTCTGGAGAATCTAAATCCCTCGTATGGTCTGCATATGATGTACATAAACACAGCCTCACATATACTTCTAAAAATTTAAAGATGGGTGGGGCTACTGAAAGGGCTCAACAACTAACAGCATTGTCTCCTCTTCCAGAGTACCTGGGATCAACTACCAGCAACTATATGGTGGCCTATCTCCAGTTCCAGGGGATCTGACAGATAGAGAGACAGACAGACAGACAAGGTGGCAGGCCTGCCTGGTCTTTCTTTCTTTCTTATCCTTTTTAAAAATGTTTATTAATTTATGTATGTATTTATTAGATAAAAGTACACGGTAGCTGTCTTCAAACACTCCCCAAGAGGGTGTCAGATTCTGGAGAATCTATATCCCTCTTATGATCTGCATATGATGTACATAAACACAGCCTCACATATACTTCTAAAAACTTAAAGATGGGTGGGGCCACTGAAAGGGCTCAACAATTAACAGCATTGTATCCTCTTCCAGAGAACCTGGGATCAACTACCAGCAATTATATGGTGGCCCATCTCCAGTTCCGGGGATCAGACAGACAGACAGACAGACAAGGATGGCAGGCCTGCCTGGTCTCTCTTTCTTTATTATCCGTTTTAAAAAATGTTTATTTGTTTATTTATGAATTTATTAGATATAATTACACTGTAGCTGTCTTCAGACACTCCAGAAGAGGGTGTCAGATTCTGGAGAATCTAAATCCCTCTTATGGTCTGCATATTCGGTACATAAACACAGCCTTACATATACTTCTAAAAATTTAAAGATGGGTGGGCAACTGAAAGGGCTCAACAATTAACAGCATTGTCTTCTCTTCTAGAGAACCTGGGATCAACTACCAGCAACTCTATGGTGGCCCATCTCCAGTTCCAGGGGATCAGACAGACAACCAGACAGAGATAAGGATGGCAGGCCTGCCTGGTCTTTCTTTCTTTCTAATCGATTTTAAAAAATGTTTATTTATGTATTTATGTATTTATTAGATATAAGTACACTGTATCCGTCTTAGACACTCCAAAAGACTGTGTCAGATTCTGGAGAATTTAATCCCTCTTATGGTCTGAATATGATGTACATAAACACAGCGTCACATTTACTTCTAAAAATTCAAAGATGGGTGTGGCCACTGAAAGGGCTCAACAATTAACAGCATTGTCTCCTCTTCCAGAGGACCTGGGATCAACTACCAGCAACTATATGGTGGCCCATCTCCAGTTCTAGGGGATCAGACAGACAGACAGACAGAGAGACAGACAGACAGACAAAGATAAGCATGGCAGGCCTGCCTGGTTTTTCTTTCTTACTTATCCTTTTTAAAAAATGTTTATTTATTTATTTATTTATTTATTTATTTATTTATTTATTTATTTATTTATTATATATAAGAACACTGTAGCTGTCTTCAGACACTCAAGAAGAGGGTGTGAGGTTCTGGATAATCTATGTCCCTCTTATGGTCTGCATATGATGTACATAAACACAGCCTCACATATACTTCTAAAAATTTAAAGATGGTTGGGGCCACTGAAAGGGCTCAAAAATTAACAGCATTGACTCCTCTTCCAGAGAACCTGGGATCAACTACCAGCAACTATATGGTGGCCCACCTTTAGTTCCAGGGGATCAGACAGCCAGACAGCCAGACAGAGATAAGGATGGAAGGCCTGCCTGGTCTTTCTTTCTTTCTTATCCTTTTAAAAAAATGTTTATTTATTTATTTATTTATGTATTATTAGATATAAGTACACTGTAGCTGTCTTCAGACACTCCAGTAGAGGGTGTCTGATTATGGAGAATCTAAATCCTCTTATAATCTGCATATGATGTACATAAACACAGCCTCAGGTATACTTCTAAAAATTTAAAGAAGTGTGGGGCCACTAAAAGGGCTCAACAATTAACAGCATTATCTCCTCTTCCAGAGAATCTTGGATCAACTACCAGCAACTATATGGTGGCCCATCTCCAGTTCCCGGGGATCAGATAGACAGACAGACAGACAGACAGAGATATGGATGGAAGGCCTGCCTGGACTTTCTTTCTTTCTTATTTTTTTTAAAAAATGTTTATTAGTTTATGTATTTATTTATTTATTTATTTATTTATTTATTTATTTATTTATTAGATATAAGTACACTGTAGCTGTCTTCAGACAATCCAGAAGAGGGTGTCAGATTCCTGAGAATCTAAATCCCTCTTATGGTCTGCATATGATGTACATAAACAAAGCCTCACATATACTTCTAAAAATTTAAAGATGGGTGGGGCCACTTAAAGGGCTCAACAAATAACAGCATTGTCTCCTCTTCCAGAGAACCTGGGATCAACTACCAGCAAGTATAAGATGGACCATCTCCAGTTCCAGGGGATCAGACAGACAGATAGACAGACAGAGATAAGGATGGCACTCCTGCCTGGTCTCTCTTTATTTCTTATCCATTTTAAAAAATGTTTATTTATTTATTTATTTATTTATTTATTTATTAGATATAAATGCACTGTAGCTGTCTTCAGACACTCCAGAAGAGGGTGTCAGATTCTGATGAATCTAAATCCCTCTTCTGGTCTGCATATGATGTACATAAACACAGCCTCACATACACTTCTAAAAATTTAAAGATGGGTAGGGCCACTGAAAGTGCTCAACAGTATCAGCATTTTCTCCTCTTCCAGAGAACCTGGGATCAACTACCAGCAACTATATGGTGGCCCATCTCCATTTCCGGGGATCAGATAGACAGACAGACAGACAGACAGAGATATGGATGGCATGCCTGCCTGGTCTTTCTTTCTTGCTTATCCTTTTTAAAAAATGTTTATTTATTTATTTATTTATTTATTTATTTATTTATTTATGTATTTATTAGATATAAGTACACTGTAGCTGTTCAGACACTCCAGTAGAGGGTGTCAGATTCTGGAGAATCTAAAACCCTCTTATGGTCTGCATATGATGTACATAAACACAGCCTCACATACACTTCTAAATATTTAAAGATGGGTGGGACCACTGAAAGGTCTCAACAATTAACAGCATTGTCTCCCCTTCCAGAGAACCTGGGATCAACTACCAGCAACTATATGGTGGCCCATATCCAGTATCAGAGGATCAGACAGACAGACAGACAGACAGACAGAGATAAGGATGGCAGGCCTGCCAGGTCTTTCTTTCGTTCTTATCCTTTTTTAAAAATGTTTATTTATTTATTTACTTATTTATTTATTTATTTATTCATTTATTTATTTTTTTATGTATTATTCGATATAAGTACACTGTAGCTGTCTTCAGATACTCCAGTAGAGGGTGTCAGAATCTGGAGAATCTAAACCCCTCTAATGGTCTGCATATGATGTACATAAACAGAGACTCAATATACTTCTAAAAATATAAAGATTGGTGGGGCCACTGAAAGGGCTCAACAATTAACAGCATTGTCTCCTCTTCCAGAGAACCTGGGACCAACTACCAGCAACTATATGGTGGCCCATCTCCAGTTCCAGGGGATCAGACAGACAGAGAGACAGACAGACAGAGATAAGGATGGCAGGCCTGCCTGGTCTTTCTTTCTTTCTTATCCTTTTTAAAAAAATGTTTATTTATTTATTTATTTATGTATATATTTATTCGATATAAGTACACTGTAGCTGTCTTCAGACACTCCAGAAGAGGGTGTCAGATTCTGGAGAATCTAAATTCCTCTTATGGTATGCATATGATGTACATAAACAGAGATTCACATACACTTCTAAAAATTTAAAGATGGGTGGGGCCACTTAAAGGGCTCAACAAATAACAGCATTGTCTCCTCTTCCAGAGAACCTGGGATCAACTACCAGCAAGTATATGATGGACCATCTCCAGTTCCAGGGGATCAGACAGACAGATAGACAGACAGAGATAAGGATGGCACTCCTGCCTGGTCTTTCTTTATTTCTTATCCATTTTAAAAAATGTTTATATATTTATTTATTTATTTATTTATTTATTAGATATAAATACACTGTAGCTGTCTTCAGACACTCCAGAAGAGGGTGTCAGATTCTGGAGAATCTAAATCCCACTTAAGGTCTGCATATGATGTACATTAACACAGCCTCACATACACTTCTAAAAATTTAAGGATGGGTGGGGCGACTGAAAGGGCTCAACAATTAACAGCATTGTCTCCTCTTCCAGAGAACCTGGGATCAACTACCAGCAACTATATGGTGGCCCATCTCCAGTTCCAGGAGATCAGAAAGACAGACAGACAGACAGAGAAAAGGATGGCAGGCCCTGCCTGGTCTTTCTTTTTTTCTTATCATTTTTTTTTAAATATTTATTTATTTATTTATTTATTTATTTATTTATTTATTTATTTATTTATTTATTTATTAGACATAAGTACACTGTAGCTGTCTTCAGACACTCCAGAAGAGGGTGTCAGATTCTGGAAATCTAAATCCCTCTTATAGTCTGCCTATGATGTACATAAACACAGCCTCACATACACTTCTAAAAATTTAAAGATGAGTGGGGCCACTGAAAGGGCTCAACAATTAACAGCATTGTCTCCTCTTCCAGAGAACCTGGGATCAACTACCAGCAACTTTATTGTGGCCCATCTCCAGTTCCAGGAGATCAGACAGACAGACAGACAGACAGAGATAAGGATGGCAGGCCTGCCTGGTCTTTCATTTTTTCTTATCCTTTTAAAAAATGTTTATTTATTTATTTATTTATTCATTTATTTATTAGATATAAGTACCCTGTAGCTGCCTTCAGATACTCCAGAAGAGGGTGTCAGATTCTGGAGAATATAAATCCTTCTTATGGTCTGCATATGATGTACATAAACAAAGCCTCACATATACTTCTAAAAATTTAAAGATGGGTGGGGCCACTGAAGGGGTCAACAATTAACAGCATTGTCTCCTCTTACAGAGAACCTGGGATCTACTACCAGCAAAAATATGGTGGCCCATCTCCAGTTTCCGGGGATCAGACAGACAGACAGACAAACAGACAAGGATGGCAGGCCTGCCTGGTTGTTCTTTCTTTCTTATCCTTTTTGAAAAAATGTTTATTTATTTATTTATGTATTTATTAGATATAAGTACACTGTAGAGGTCTTCAGACACTCCAGAAGAGGTTGTCAGATTCTGGAGAATCTAAATCCCTCTTATGGTCTGCATATGATGTACATAAACACAGACTCACATTTACTTCCAAAAATTTAAAGATGGGTGGGGCCACTGAAAGGGATCAACAATTAACAGCATTGTCTCCTCTTCCAGAGAACCTGAGATCAACTACCAGCAACTATATGGTGGCCCATTTCCAGGTCCAGGGAATCAGAAAGACAGATAGACAGACAGACAGAGATAAGGATGGCAGGCCTCCCTGGTATTTCTTTTTTTCTTATCATTTTTTTAAAAAGTTTATTTATTCATTTATTTATTTATTTATTTATTTATTTATTTATTTATTTATTTATTTATTTATTAGAATAAGTACACTGTAGCTGTCTTCAGACACTCCAGAAGAGGGTGTCAGATTCTGGAGAATCTAAATCCCTCTTATAGTCTGCCTATGATGTACATAAACACAGCCTCACATACACTTCTAAAAATTTAAAGATGAGTGGGGCCACTGAAAGGGCTCAACAATTAACAGCATTGTCTCCTCTTCCAGAGAACCTGGGATCAACTATCAGCCACTATATGGTGGCCCATCTCCAGTTCCCCGGGATCAGACAGACAGACAGACAGACAGAGTTAAGGAACGCAGGCCTGCCTGGACTTTCTTTTTTTCTTATCATTTTTTAAAAATGATTATTTATTTATTTATTTATTTATTTATTAGATATAAGTACATGGTAGCAGTCTTCAGACACTCCAGAAGACGGTGTCAGATTCTGGACAATCTAAATCCCTCTTATGGTCTGCATATGAGGTACATAAACACATCCTCACATATACTTCTAAAAATTTAAAGATGGGTGGGGCCACTTTACTGCTCAAAATTAACAGCATTGTCTCCTCTTCCAGAGAACCTGGGTTCAACTACCAGCAACTATATGGTGGCCCATCTCCAGTTCCAGGGGATCAGACAGACAGACAGACATACAGACAGATAGAGATAAGGATGGCAGGCCTGCCTGGTCTTTCTTTCTTTCTTATCCTTTTTAAGAAATGTTTATTTATTTATTAATGTATATTAGATATAAGTACACTGTAGCTGTCTTCAGACACTGAGGAAGAGGGTGTCAGATTCTGGAGAATCTAAATCCCTCTTATGGACTGCAAATGATGTACATAAGCACAGACTTACAATTACTTCCAAAAATTTAAAGATGTGTGGGGCCACTGAAAGGGCTCAACAATTAACAGCATTGTCTCCTCTTCCAGAGAACCTGGGATCAACTACCAGCAACTATATGGTGGCCCATCTCCAGTTCCAGGGGATCAGATAGACAGACAGACAGACAGAAGAGATAAGGATCGCAGGTCTGCCTGTTCTTTCTTTCTTTCTTTCTTTCTTTCTTTCTATCTTTCTTTCTTTCTTTCTTTCTTTCTTTCTTTCTTTCTTTCTTTCTTTCTTTCTTATCCTTTTAAAATGTTTATTTATTTATTTATTTATTTATTTATTTATTTATTTATTTATTTATTAGATTTAAGTACACTGTAGCTGTCTTCAGAAACTCAGGAGGAGGGTTTCAGGTTCTGGAGTATCTAAATCCCTCTTATGGACTGCATATGATGTACATTAACATAGCCTCATATATACTTCTAAAAATTTAAAGATGGGTGGGGCCACTGAAAGGGCTCAACAATTAACAGCCTTGTCTCCTCTTCCAGAGAACCTGGGATCAACTACCAGCAACTATATAATGGCCCATCTCCAGTTCCAGGGGATCAGACAGACAGACAGACAGACAGACTAGAATGGCAGGCCTGTCTGGTTTTTCATTCTTTCTTATCCTTTTTAAAACATCTTTCTTTCTTTCTTTCTTTCTTTCTTTCTTTCTTTCTTTCTTTCTTTCTTTATTTATTTATTTATTTATTAGATATAAGTACACTGTAGATGTCTTCAGACACTCCAGAAGAGGGTATCAGTTTCTGGAGAATCTAAATCCCTCTTATGGTCTGCATACAATGTACATAAACACAGCCTCACATATACTTCTAAAAATTTAAAGATGGGTGGGGCCACTGAAAGGGCTCAACAATTAACAGCATTGTCTCCTCTTCCAGAGAACCTGGGATCAACTACCAGCAACTATATGGTGGCCCATCTCTAGTTCCAGGGGATCAGACAGACAGACTGACAGACAGAGATAAGTATGGCAGGCCTACCTGGTCTTTCTTTTCTTCTTATCCTTTTAAAAAAATGTTTATTTATTTATTTATGTATGTATTTATTAGATATAAGTACACAGTAGCTGTCTTCAGACACTCCAGAAGAGGGTGTCAGATTACGGAGAATCTAAATCCCTCTTATGGTCTGCATAAGATGTACATAAACACAGCCTCATATATACTTCTAAAAATTTAAAGATGGGTGGGGCCACTTAAAGGGCTCAACAAATACCAGCATTTTCTCCTCTTCCAGAGAACCTGGGATCAACTACCAGCAAAAATATGGTGGCCCATCTCCAGTTTCAGGGGATCAGATAGACAGATAGACAAACAGACAAGGAAGGCAGGCCTGCTTGGTTTTTATATCTTTCTTATCCTTTTTAAAACATGTTTATTTATTTATTTATGTATTTATTAGATATAAGTACACTCTAGCTGTCTTCAGACACTCCAGAAGAGGGTGTCAGATTCTGAAGAATCTAAATCCCTCTTATGGTCTGCATATGATGTACATAAACACAGCCTCACAAATTCTAAAAATTTAAAGATGGGTGGGGCCACTGAAAGGGCTCAAAAATTAACAGCATTGTCTCCTCTTGCAGAGAAACTGGGATCAACTACCAGCAACTATATGGTGGCCCATCTCCAGTTCCAGGGTATCAGACAGACAGACAGATAGACAGAGATAAGGATGGCAGGCCTGCCTGGTCTTTCTTTCTTTCTTTCTTATCCTTTTTTAAAAATGTTTATTTATTTATTTATTTATTTATTTATTTATTTATTTATTTATTAGATATAAGTACACTGTAGTTGTCTTCAGTCACTCCAGAAGAGGGTGTCAGATTCTGGAGAATATAAATCCCTCTTATGGTCTGCATATGATGTACATAAACACAGCCTCACATATAATTCTAAAAATTTAAAGATGGGTGGGGCCCCAGAAAGGGCTCAATAATTAACAGCATTGACTCCTCTTCCAGAGAACCTGGGATCAACAATGAGCAACTATATGGTGGCCCATCTTTAGTTCCAGTGGATCAGACAGACAGACAGACAGACAGACAGAGATAAGGATGGCAGGCCTGCCTGGTCTTTCTTTTTTTCTTATCCTTTTTAAAAAATGTTTATTTATTTATGTATGTATTTATTTATTTATTTATTTATTTATTTATTTATGTATTTATTAGATATAAGTACAATGTAGTTGTTTTCAGACACTCCAGAAGAGGGTGTCAGATTCTGGAGAATCTAAATCCCTCGTATGGTCTGCATATGATGTACATAAACACAGCCTCACATATACTTCTAAAAATTTAAAGATGGGTGGGGCTACTGAAAGGGCTCAACAACTAACAGCATTGTCTCCTCTTCCAGAGTACCTGGGATCAACTACCAGCAACTATATGGTGGCCTATCTCCAGTTCCAGGGGATCTGACAGATAGAGAGACAGACAGACAGACAAGGTGGCAGGCCTGCCTGGTCTTTCTTTCTTTCTTATCCTTTTTAAAAATGTTTATTAATTTATGTATGTATTTATTAGATAAAAGTACACGGTAGCTGTCTTCAAACACTCCCCAAGAGGGTGTCAGATTCTGGAGAATCTATATCCCTCTTATGATCTGCATATGATGTACATAAACACAGCCTCACATATACTTCTAAAAACTTAAAGATGGGTGGGGCCACTGAAAGGGCTCAACAATTAACAGCATTGTATCCTCTTCCAGAGAACCTGGGATCAACTACCAGCAATTATATGGTGGCCCATCTCCAGTTCCGGGGATCAGACAGACAGACAGACAGACAAGGATGGCAGGCCTGCCAGGTCTCTCTTTCTTTATTATCCGTTTTAAAAAATGTTTATTTGTTTATTTATGAATTTATTAGATATAATTACACTGTAGCTGTCTTCAGACACTCCAGAAGAGGGTGTCAGATTCTGGAGAATCTAAATCCCTCTTATGGTCTGCATATTCGGTACATAAACACAGCCTTACATATACTTCTAAAAATTTAAAGATGGGTGGGCAACTGAAAGGGCTCAACAATTAACAGCATTGTCTTCTCTTCTAGAGAACCTGGGATCAACTACCAGCAACTCTATGGTGGCCCATCTCCAGTTCCAGGGGATCAGACAGACAACCAGACAGAGATAAGGATGGCAGGCCTGCCTGGTCTTTCTTTCTTTCTAATCGATTTTAAAAAATGTTTATTTATGTATTTATGTATTTATTAGATATAAGTACACTGTATCCGTCTTAGACACTCCAAAAGACTGTGTCAGATTCTGGAGAATTTAATCCCTCTTATGGTCTGAATATGATGTACATAAACACAGCGTCACATTTACTTCTAAAAATTCAAAGATGGGTGTGGCCACTGAAAGGGCTCAACAATTAACAGCATTGTCTCCTCTTCCAGAGGACCTGGGATCAACTACAAGCAACTATATGGTGGCCCATCTCCAGTTCTAGGGGATCAGACAGACAGACAGACAGAGAGACAGACAGACAGACAAAGATAAGCATGGCAGGCCTGCCTGGTTTTTCTTTCTTTCTTATCCTTTTTAAAAAATGTTTATTTATTTATTTATTTATTTATTTATTTATTTATTTATTTATTTATTTATTTATTATATATAAGAACACTGTAGCTGTCTTCAGACACTCAAGAAGAGGGTGTGAGGTTCTGGATAATCTATGTCCCTCTTATGGTCTGCATATGATGTACATAAACACAGCCTCACATATACTTCTAAAAATTTAAAGATGGTTGGGGCCACTGAAAGGGCTCAAAAATTAACAGCATTGACTCCTCTTCCAGAGAACCTGGGATCAACTACCAGCAACTATATGGTGGCCCACCTTTAGTTCCAGGGGATCAGACAGCCAGACAGCCAGACAGAGATAAGGATGGAAGGCCTGCCTGGTCTTTCTTTCTTTCTTATCCTTTTAAAAAAATGTTTATTTATTTATTTATTTATGTATTATTAGATATAAGTACACTGTAGCTGTCTTCAGACACTCCAGTAGAGGGTGTCTGATTATGGAGAATCTAAATCCTCTTATAATCTGCATATGATGTACATAAACACAGCCTCAGGTATACTTCTAAAAATTTAAAGAAGTGTGGGGCCACTAAAAGGGCTCAACAATTAACAGCATTATCTCCTCTTCCAGAGAATCTTGGATCAACTACCAGCAACTATATGGTGGCCCATCTCCAGTTCCCGGGGATCAGATAGACAGACAGACAGACAGACAGAGATATGGATGGAAGGCCTGCCTGGACTTTCTTTCTTTCTTATTTTTTTTAAAAAATGTTTATTAGTTTATGTATTTATTTATTTATTTATTTATTTATTTATTTATTTATTTATTAGATATAAGTACACTGTAGCTGTCTTCAGACAATCCAGAAGAGGGTGTCAGATTCCTGAGAATCTAAATCCCTCTTATGGTCTGCATATGATGTACATAAACAAAGCCTCACATATACTTCTAAAAATTTAAAGATGGGTGGGGCCACTTAAAGGGCTCAACAAATAACAGCATTGTCTCCTCTTCCAGAGAACCTGGGATCAACTACCAGCAAGTATAAGATGGACCATCTCCAGTTCCAGGGGATCAGACAGACAGATAGACAGACAGAGATAAGGATGGCACTCCTGCCTGGTCTCTCTTTATTTCTTATCCATTTTAAAAAATGTTTATTTATTTATTTATTTATTTATTTATTAGATATAAATGCACTGTAGCTGTCTTCAGACACTCCAGAAGAGGGTGTCAGATTCTGATGAATCTAAATCCCTCTTCTGGTCTGCATATGATGTACATAAACACAGCCTCACATACACTTCTAAAAATTTAAAGATGGGTAGGGCCACTGAAAGTGCTCAACAGTATCAGCATTTTCTCCTCTTCCAGAGAACCTGGGATCAACTACCAGCAACTATATGGTGGCCCATCTCCATTTCCGGGGATCAGATAGACAGACAGACAGACAGACAGAGATATGGATGGCATGCCTGCCTGGTCTTTCTTTCTTGCTTATCCTTTTTAAAAAATGTTTATTTATTTATTTATTTATTTATTTATTTATTTATTTATTTATGTATTTATTAGATATAAGTACACTGTAGCTGTTCAGACACTCCAGTAGAGGGTGTCAGATTCTGGAGAATCTAAAACCCTCTTATGGTCTGCATATGATGTACATAAACACAGCCTCACATACACTTCTAAATATTTAAAGATGGGTGGGACCACTGAAAGGTCTCAACAATTAACAGCATTGTCTCCCCTTCCAGAGAACCTGGGATCAACTACCAGCAACTATATGGTGGCCCATATCCAGTATCAGAGGATCAGACAGACAGACAGACAGACAGACAGAGATAAGGATGGCAGGCCTGCCAGGTCTTTCTTTCGTTCTTATCCTTTTTTAAAAATGTTTATTTATTTATTTACTTATTTATTTATTTATTTATTCATTTATTTATTTTTTTTATGTATTATTCGATATAAGTACACTGTAGCTGTCTTCAGATACTCCAGTAGAGGGTGTCAGAATCTGGAGAATCTAAACCCCTCTAATGGTCTGCATATGATGTACATAAACAGAGACTCAATATACTTCTAAAAATATAAAGATTGGTGGGGCCACTGAAAGGGCTCAACAATTAACAGCATTGTCTCCTCTTCCAGAGAACCTGGGACCAACTACCAGCAACTATATGGTGGCCCATCTCCAGTTCCAGGGGATCAGACAGACAGAGAGACAGACAGACAGAGATAAGGATGGCAGGCCTGCCTGGTCTTTCTTTCTTTCTTATCCTTTTTAAAAAAATGTTTATTTATTTATTTATTTATGTATATATTTATTCGATATAAGTACACTGTAGCTGTCTTCAGACACTCCAGAAGAGGGTGTCAGATTCTGGAGAATCTAAATTCCTCTTATGGTATGCATATGATGTACATAAACAGAGATTCACATACACTTCTAAAAATTTAAAGATGGGTGGGGCCACTTAAAGGGCTCAACAAATAACAGCATTGTCTCCTCTTCCAGAGAACCTGGGATCAACTACCAGCAAGTATATGATGGACCATCTCCAGTTCCAGGGGATCAGACAGACAGATAGACAGACAGAGATAAGGATGGCACTCCTGCCTGGTCTTTCTTTATTTCTTATCCATTTTAAAAAATGTTTATATATTTATTTATTTATTTATTTATTTATTAGATATAAATACACTGTAGCTGTCTTCAGACACTCCAGAAGAGGGTGTCAGATTCTGGAGAATCTAAATCCCACTTAAGGTCTGCATATGATGTACATTAACACAGCCTCACATACACTTCTAAAAATTTAAGGATGGGTGGGGCGACTGAAAGGGCTCAACAATTAACAGCATTGTCTCCTCTTCCAGAGAACCTGGGATCAACTACCAGCAACTATATGGTGGCCCATCTCCAGTTCCCGGGGATCAGATAGACAGACAGACAGACAGACAGACAGACAGAGATATGGATGGAAGGCCTGCCTGGTCTTTCTTTCTTTCTTATCCTGTTTAAATAATGTTTATTTATTTATTTTTTAATTTATTTATTTATTTATTAGATATAAGTACACAGTAGCTGTCTTCAGACACTCCAGTAGAGGGTGTCAGATTCTGATGAATCTAAATCCCTCTTCTGGTCTGCATATGATGTACATAAACACAGCCTCACATACAATTCTAAAAATTTAAACATGGGTAGGGCCATTGAAAGGGCTCAACAAACCGGGCGTGGGGCCCACGCCTTTAATCCCAGCACTCGGGAGGCAGAGGCAGGCGGATTTCTGATTTCCCGGCTAGCCTGGTCAACAAAGTGAGTTCCAGGACAGCCAGGGCTACACAGAGAAACCCTGTCTCGAAAAAACCAAAAAAAAAAAAAAAAAAAAAAAGAAAGAAAGAAAGAAAGGGCTCAACATTAACAGCATTGTCTCCTCTTCCAGAGAACCTGGGATCAACTACCAGCAACTATATGGTGGCCCATCTCCAGTTCCAGGGGATCAGATAGACAGACAGACAGACAGACAGAGATATGGATGGCAGGCCTGCCAGGTCTTTCTTTATTTCTTATCCTGTTTAAATAATGTTTATTTATTTATTTATTTATTTATTTATTTATTTATTTATTAGATATAAATACACTGTAGCTGTCTTCAGACACTCCAGTAGAGGGAGTCAGATTCTGGAGAATCTAAATCCCTCGTATGGTCTGCATATGATGTACATAAACACAGCCTAGCATATACTTCTAAAAATTTAAAGATGGGTGGGGCTACTGAAAGGGCTCAACAACTAACAGCATTGTCTCCTCTTCCAGAGTACCTGGGATCAACTACCAGCAACTATATGGTGGCCTATCTCCAGTTCCAGGGGATCTGACAGATAGAGAGACAGACAGACAGACAGACAGACAAGGTGGCAGGCCTGCCTGGTCTTTCTTTCTTTCTTATCCTTTTTAAAAATGTTTATTAATTTATGTATGTATTTATTAGATAAAAGTACACGGTAGCTGTCTTCAAACACTCCCCAAGAGGGTGTCAGATTCTGGAGAATCTATATCCCTCTTATGATCTGCATATGATGTACATAAACACAGCCTCACATATACTTCTAAAAACTTAAAGATGGGTGGGGCCACTGAAAGGGCTCAACAATTAACAGCATTGTCTCCTCTTCCAGAGAACCTGGGATCAACTACCAGCAATTATATGGTGGCCCATCTCCAGTTCCGGGGATCAGACAGACAGACAGACAGACAAGGATGGCAGGCCTGCCTGGTCTCTCTTTCTTTATTATCCTTTTTAAAAAATGTTTATTTGTTTATTTATGAATTTATTAGATATAATTACACTGTAGCTGTCTTCAGACACTCCAGAAGAGGGTGTCAGATTCTGGAGAATCTAAATCCCTCTTATGGTCTGCATATTCGGTACATAAACACAGCCTTACATATACTTCTAAAAATTTAAAGATGGGTGGGCAACTGAAAGGGCTCAACAATTAACAGCATTGTCTTCTCTTCTAGAGAACCTGGGATCAACTACCAGCAACTCTATGGTGGCCCATCTCCAGTTCCAGGGGATCAGACAGACAACCAGACAGAGATAAGGATGGCAGGCCTGCCTGGTCTTTCTTTCTTTCTAATCGATTTTAAAAAATGTTTATTTATGTATTTATGTATTTATTAGATATAAGTACACTGTATCCGTCTTAGACACTCCAAAAGACTGTGTCAGATTCTGGAGAATTTAATCCCTCTTATGGTCTGAATATGATGTACATAAACACAGCGTCACATTTACTTCTAAAAATTCAAAGATGGGTGTGGCCACTGAAAGGGCTCAACAATTAACAGCATTGTCTCCTCTTCCAGAGGACCTGGGATCAACTACCAGCAACTATATGGTGGCCCATCTCCAGTTCTAGGGGATCAGACAGACAGACAGACAGAGAGACAGACAGACAGACAAAGATAAGCATGGCAGGCCTGCCTGGTTTTTCTTTCTTACTTATCCTTTTTAAAAAATGTTTATTTATTTATTTATTTATTTATTTATTTATTTATTTATTTATTATATATAAGAACACTGTAGCTGTCTTCAGACACTCCAGAAGAGGGTGTGAGGTTCTGGATAATCTATATCCCTCTTATGGTCTGCATATGATGTACATAAACACAGCCTCACATATACTTCTAAAAATTTAAAGATGGTTGGGGCCACTGAAAGGGCTCAAAAATTAACAGCATTGTCTCCTCTTCCAGAGAACCTGGGATCAACTACCAGCAACTATATTTTGGCCCATCTCCAGTTCCAGTGGATATGACAGATAGACAGACAGACAGACGGACAGACAAGGTGGCAGGCCTGCCTTGTCTTTCTTTCTTTCTTATCCTTTTTAAAAAATGTTTATTTATTTATTTATGTATTTATTAGATATAAGTACACTGTAGCTGTCTTCAGACACTCCAGAAGTGGGTGTCAGATTCTGGAGAATCTAAATCACCCTATTGTCTGCATATGAGGTACATAAACAGAGACTCACATATACTTCTAAAAATATAAAGATGGGTGGGACCACTGAAAGGGCTCAACAATTAACAGCATTATCTCCTCTTCCAGAGAACCTGGGATCAACTACCAGCAACTATATGATGGCCCATCTCAAGTTCCAGGGGATCAGAAAGACAGACAGACAGACAGAGAGAGATAAGGATGACAGGCCTGCCTGGTATTTCTTTCTTTCTTATCCTTTTTAAAAAATGTTTATTTATTTATTTATTTATTTATTTATTTATTTATTTATGAATTTATTCGATATAAGTACACTGTAGCTGTCTTCAGACACTCCAGTAGAGGGTGTCAGATTCTGGAGAATCTAAATCCTTCTTATGGTCTGCATATGATATACATAAACAGAGACTCACATATACTTCTAAAAATTTAAAGATGGGTGGGACCACTGAAAGGGCTCAACAATTAACAGCATTATCTCCTCTCCAGAGAACCTGGGATCAACTACCATCAACTATATGGTGGCCCATCTCCAGTTCCAGGGGATCAGACAGACAGACAGAGAAACAGACAAGGATAAGGATGGCATGCCTGCCTGGTCTTTCTTTCTTTCTTTCTTATCCATTTTTTAAAATGTTTATTTATTTATTTATTTATTTATTTATTCATTTATTCATTTATTTATGTATTTATTAGATATAAGTATACTGTAGCTGTCTTCAGACACTCCAGAATAGGGTGTCAGAATCTGGAGAATATAAATCCCTCTAATGGTCTGCATATGATGTACATAAACACAGTCTCACATATACTTCTAAAAATTTAAAGATGGGTGGGGTCCCTGAAAGGGCTCAAAAATTAACAGCATTGACTCCTCTTCCAGAGAACCTGGGATCAACTACCAGCAACTATATGGTGGCCCACCTTTAGTTCCAGGGGATCAGACAGCCAGACAGCCAGACAGAGATAAGGATGGAAGGCCTGCCTGGTCTTTCTTTCTTTCTTATCCTTTTAAAAAAATGTTTATTTATTTATTTATTTATTTATTTATTTATGTATTATTAGATAAAAGTACACTGTAGCTGTCTTCAGACACTCCAGTAGAGGGTGTCTGATTATGGAGAATCTAAATCCTCTTATAATCTGCATATGATGTACATAAACACAGCCTCAGGTATACTTCTAAAAATTTAAAGAAGTGTGGGGCCACTAAAAGGGCTCAACAATTAACAGCATTATCTCCTCTTCCAGAGAATCTTGGATCAACTACCAGCAACTATATGGTGGCCCATCTCCAGTTCCCGGGGATCAGATAGACAGACAGACAGACAGACAGAGATATGGATGGAAGGCCTGCCTGGACTTTCTTTCTTTCTTATTTTTTTTAAAAAATGTTTATTGGTTTATGTATTTATGTATTTATTTATTTATTTATTTATTTATTTATTAGATATAAGTACACTGTAGCTGTCTTCAGACAATCCAGAAAAGGGTGTCAGATTCCTGAGAATCTAAATCCCTCTTATTGTCTGCATATGATGTACATAAACACAGCCTCACATACACTTCTAAAAATTTAAAGATGGGTAGGGCCACTGAAAGGGCTCAACAGTAACAGCATTTTCTCCTCTTCCAGAGAACCTGGGATCAACTACCAGCAACTATATGGTGGCCCATCTCCATTTCCGGGGATCAGATAGACAGACAGACAGACAGACAGAGATATGGATGGCATGCCTGCCTGGTCTTTCTTTCTTGCTTATCCTTTTTAAAAAATGTTTATTTATTTATTTATTTATTTATTTATTTATTTATTTATTTATTTATTTATGTATTTATTAGATATAAGTACACTGTAGCTGTTCAGACACTCCAGTAGAGGGTGTCAGATTCTGGAGAATCTAAAACCCTCTTATGGTCTGCATATGATGTACATAAACACAGCCTCACATACACTTCTAAATATTTAAAGATGGGTGGGACCACTGAAAGTTCTCAACAATTAACAGCATTGTCTCCCCTTCCAGAGAACCTGGGATCAACTACCAGCAACTATATGGTGGCCCATATCCAGTATCAGAGGATCAGACAGACAGACAGAAAGACAGAGATAAGGATGGCAGGCCTGCCAGGTCTTTCTTTCGTTCTTATCCTTTTTTAAAAATGTTTATTTATTTATTTACTTATTTATTTATTAATTTATTCATTTATTTATTTTTTTATGTATTATTCGATATAAGTACACTGTAGCTGTCTTCAGATACTCCAGTAGAGGGTGTCAGAATCTGGAGAATCTAAACCCCTCTAATGGTCTGCATATGATGTACATAAACAGAGACTCACATATACTTCTAAAAATATAAAGATTGGTGGGGCCACTGAAAGGGCTCAACAATTAACAGCATTGTCTCCTCTTCCAGAGAACCTGGGACCAACTACCAGCAACTATATGGTGGCCCATCTCCAGTTCCAGGGGATCAGACAGACAGAGAGACAGACAGACAGAGATAAGGATGGCAGGCCTGCCTGGTCTTTCTTTCTTTCTTATCCTTTTTAAAAAATGTTTATTTATTTATTTATTTATGTATATATTTATTCGATATAAGTACACTGTAGCTGTCTTCAGACACTCCAGAAGAGGGTGTCAGATTCTGGAGAATCTAAATCCCTCTTATGGTATGCATATGATGTACATAAACAGAGATTCACATACACTTCTAAAAATTTAAAGATGAGTGGGGCCACTTAAAGGGCTCAACAAATAACAGCATTGTCTCCTCTTCCAGAGAACCTGGGATCAACTACCAGCAAGTATATGATGGACCATCTCCAGTTCCAGGGGATCAGACAGACAGATAGACAGACAGAGATAAGGATGGCACTCCTGCCTGGTCTTTCTTTATTTCTTATCCATTTTAAAAAATGTTTATTTATTTATTTATTTATTTATTTATTTATTTATTTATTAGATATAAATACACTGTAGCTGTCTTCAGACACTCCAGAAGAGGGTGTCAGATTCTGGACAATCTAAATCCCACTTAAGGTCTGCATATGATGTACATTAACACAGCCTCACATACACTTCTAAAAATTTAAGGATGGGTGGGGCGACTGAAAGGGCTCAACAATTAACAGCATTGTCTCCTCTTCCAGAGAACCTGGGATCAACTACCAGCAACTATATGGTGGCCCATCTCCAGTTCCCGGGGATCAGATAGACAGACAGACAGACAGACAGACAGACAGACAGACAGACAGACAGAGATATGGATGGAAGGCCTGCCTGGTCTTTCTTTCTTTCTTATCCTGTTTAAATAATGTTTATTTATTTATTTATTTATTTATTTATTTATTTATTTATTTATTAGATATAAGTACACAGTAGCTGTCTTCAGACACTCCAGTAGAGGGTGTCAGATTCTGATGAATCTAAATCCCTCTTCTGGTCTGCATATGATGTACATAAACACAGCCTCACATACACTTCTAAAAATTTAAACATGGGTAGGGCCATTGAAAGGGCTCAACAAGCGGGGCGTGGGGCCCACGCCTTTAATCCCAGCACTCGGGAGGCAGAGGCAGGCGGATTTCTGAGTTCCCGGCTAGCCTGGTCTACAAAGTGAGTTCCAGGACAGCCAGGGCTACACAGAGAAACCCTGTCTCGAAAAAACCAAAAAAAAAAAAAAAAAAAAAAGAAAGAAAGAAAGAAAGGGCTCAACATTAACAGCATTGTCTCCTCTTCCAGAGAACCTGGGATCAACTACCAGCAACTATATGGTGGCCCATCTCCAGTTCCAGGGGATCAGATAGACAGACAGACAGACAGACAGAGATATGGATGGCAGGCCTGCCAGGTCTTTCTTTATTTCTTATCCTGTTTAAATAATGTTTATTTATTTATTTATTTATTTATTTATTTATTTATTTATTTATTTATTAGATATAAATACACTGTAGCTGTCTTCAGACACTCCAGTAGAGGGTGTCAGATTCTGGAGAATCTAAATCCTCTTATAATGTGCATATGATGTACATAAACACAGCCTCAAGTACTTCTAAAAATTTAAAGAAGTGTGGGGCCACTGAAAGGGCTCAACAATTAACAGAATGGTCTCCTCTTCCAGAGAACCTTGGATCAACTACCAGCAACTATATGGTGGCCCATCTCCAGTTCCCGGAGATCAGATAGAAAGACAGACAGACAGAGATATGGATGGTAGGCCTGCCTGGTCTTTCTTTATTTCTTATCCTTTTAAAAAAATGTTTATTTATTTATTTATTTATTTATTTATCTATTTATTTATTAGATATCAGTACACTGTAGCTGTCTTCAGATACTCCAGAAGAGGGTGTCAGATTCTGGAGAATCTAAATCCCTTTTATGGTCTGCATATGATGTACATAAACACAGCCTCACATACACTTCTAAATATTTAAAGATGGGTGAGACCACTGAAATGTCTCAACAATTAACAGCATTGTCTCCTCTTCCAGAGAACCTGGGATCAACTACCAGCAACTATATGGTGGCCCATATCCAGTATCAGAGGATCAGACAGACAGACAGACAGACAGACAGAGATAAGGATGGCAGGCCTGCCTGGTCTTTCTTTCTTTCTTATCTTTTTAAAAAATGTTTATTTATTTATTTATATTTATTTAATTATTTATTTTTAATGTATTTATTAGATATAAGTACACAATACTTGTCTTCAGACACTCCAGAAGAGGGTGTCAGATTCTGGAGAATCTAAATCCCTCTTATGGTCTGCATATGATGTACATAAACACAGCCTCTCATATACTTCTAAAAATTTAAATATGGGTGGGGCCATGTCTTAGTTAGGGTTTTACTGCTGTGAACAGACACCATGACCAAGGCAAGTCTTATAAAAAACAATATTTAATTGGGGCTGGCTTACAGGTTCAGAGGTTCAGTCCATTATTATCAAGGTGGGAGCATGGCAGTATCCAGGCAGGCATGGCGCAGGAGGAGCTGAGAGTTCTATGTCTTCATCCAAAGGCTGCTAGTAGAAGACTGACTTCCAGACAACTAGGGTGAGGATCTTATACCTACACCCACAGTGACACACCCATTCCAACCAGGTCACACCTATTCCAACAAGGCCACACTTTCAGATGGTGCCACTCCCTGGTCCAAGGATATACAAACCATCACATTCCACTCCCTGGTCCCCATAGACTTGTTCAAAAACATGAGTCTATGGGGGCCATACTTAAACATAGCATAATGCAAAATGCATTTAGTGCAACTTTCAAAGTCCTCATAGTCTATAGCAGTTGCAACAATGTTAAAAGTCCAAAGTTCAAGGTCTCTTCTGGGATTCATTCAACTTAATTAACTGTAATCCCCAAAGCAAGGCAGGAAACCAGCTGGGCAAACTCCAAACTCTGCATCTCCATGGCTGATGTCAAAGTGGTCTTCAGATCTCCACTCCTTTTTCATCTTTTTTGACTGCAACAAACTGCTTCCTCCTGGGCTGGTTCCACTCCCTGTTAGCAGCTTTCCTCAGCATGTATCCCATGGCTCTGGCATTTTTAACATCTTTGAGTCTCCAAGGCAATTTCAATGTTACATCTTCTTCTTTCAGTGTCGGGGATTCCACTTGATCTTTTGGACTCCTCCTAAGGACTGGCATCACTTCTCCATCTCTGTCCTCTGTAGCACTCTATGCTCAGGTTGATCCACTCCATTATGGCTGCTGTTCTTGGTGATCATCCCATGGTACTGACATCTCCAATACACTGGGGTGTTCCACTCCAACTAGGCTTCACCAATAGCCTCTCATAGGCTCTCTTCAGGGTGCCAAGCCTCAAATCCTTTGCATGACCCCTTCAATCCTGGGCCATCAACTACAGCTGAGGCTTCACCTTCTCCAATGGGCTTCCCTGGCCTCTCACAGTGCTAAGCCTCAGCTTCTCTCCATGATCCCTTTATTCCTTCACAAGCAGTACCACCTGAGTGACTCTTACACATTACCAAGTCCAGCCGCAGCATGAGGTACAACCTTGGGTATCTCTGGAACACAGCTTCTTTGTGCTCCCAGAAAACAATTTCCAGAAGATTTCACCTCAACGATGCTGGTCTCTTCTTAATCACTGCTAATTCCTTAGCTCCAGCTAACCAGCATCAATTTTCCCAGTAGTTCCTTCCATTCTTAACTCTAGAGCCAGAGCCACATGGCTGAAGCTGCCGAGTTCTGCTGCTTACAGGAACTAGAACATGATCCCCTTGTATTATTACATTATCACTAGCTTTATGTTTTCTAAATCCTTCACTGCCTAAGCTTGGTTATCCTGGTTCTTGCTCTGTAGATTGACCTTGAATGTAGAGATCAGCATGCTTGTCTCATGGGATTAAAGGTGTGTACCACCATGCCTGGATCTTATTTAGCTGGGTAGGATCTTGCCCCAAGGTCCCACTCCCTTAATCTTTATCTCCTAGAACACAAGATTTTGTTCCATTTCACTTCCTGGTACTCCTTTAATACTCAAACCATATATTTTATATTTTTCCTTTCTAAGCTTGCTATGCTTGTTCAAACTTTTCTTCATAAGACTTAACCAGAGAACAAAGTCTCTGCTGGGCTTTTTTGAAACTTCTTTTGTCAATGCAATTAATCCAAGTCTCTTCACCTTAGCCTCAAGCAAACTTTTCAGACAAGGGCAAAAAGTAGCCACATTCTTCACCAAAATACCACAAAACCAGTCTTTATGCCACATTCTGAAATTATTCTCCTTTGAAATCTCTTGGGCCAGGTCAACACAATTCAAATCAATCCCAGCAACAAAGTCTTCCATATTCCTACTAGGATGACCCATTAAGCCCCATTTAAAGCATTCCACTGCTTTCCAAATCCAAAGTCCCAAAATCCACATTCTTTCAAATAAAAGCATGGTCAGGCCTATCACAGCAATACCCCACTCCTGGTACCAACTTGTCTTAGTTAGGGTTTTACTGCTGTGAACAGACACCATGACCAAGGCAAGTCTTATAAAAAACAATATTTAATTGGGGCTGGCTTACAGGTTCAGAGGTTCAGTCCATTATTATCAAGGTGGGAGCATGGCAGTATCCAGGCAGGCATGGCGCAGGAGGAGCTGAGAGTTCTATGTCTTCATCCAAAGGCTGCTAGTAGAAGACTGACTTCCAGACAACTAGGGTGAGGATCTTATACCTACACCCACAGTGACACACCCATTCCAACCAGGTCACACCTATTCCAACAAGGCCACACCTTCAGATGGTGCCACTCCCTGGTCCAAGGATATACAAACCATCACAGGCCACTAAAAGGGATCAACAATTAACAGCATTGTCTCCTCTTCCAGAGAACCTGGGATCAACAACCAGCAATTATATGGTGGCCCATTTCCAGTTCCAGGGGATCAGACAGACACACAGACAGACAGACAGAGATAAGGATGGCAGGCCTGCCTGGTCTTTCTTTCTTTCTTATCATTTTAAAAAAGGTTTATTTATTTATTTATTTATTTATGTATTTATTAGATATAAGTACACTGTAGCTATCTTCAGACACTCCAGAAGAGGCTGTTTGATTCTGTAGAATGTAAATCCCCCTTATGTTCTGCATATGATGTACATAAACACAGCCTCACATATTCTTCTAAAAATTAAAAGATGGTTGGGGCCACTGAAAAGAACCAACAATTAACAGCATTGTCTCCTCTTCCAGAGAACCTGGGATCAACTACCAGCAACTATATGTTGGCCCATCTCCAGTTTCAGGGGATCAGACAGACAAACAGACAGACAGACAGACAGAGATAAGGATGGCAGGCCTGCCTGGTCTTTCTTTCTTATCCTTTTAAAAAATGTTTATTTATTTATTTATTTATGTATTTTTTATATATAAGTACACTGTAGCTGTCTTCAGACACTCCAGAAGAGGGTGTCAGATTCTGAAGAATCTAAATCCCTCTTATGGTCTGCATATGATGTACATAAACACAGTCTCACATATACTTCTAAAAATTTAAAGATGGGTGGGGTCACTGAAAGGGCTCAACAATTAACAGCATTGTCTCCTCTTCCAGAGAACCTGGGATGAACTACCAGCAACTATATGGTGGCCCATCTCCAGTTCCAGGGGATCAGACAGACAGACAGACAGACAGATATAAGGATGGCAGGCCTGCCTGGTCTTTCTTTCTTTATTATACTGTTGAAAAAATGTTTATTTATTTATTTATTTATTTATATATTTTTAATTATTTATGTATTTATTAGATATAAGACCACTGTAGCTGTCTTCAGACACTTCAGAAGATGTTGTCAGATTCTGGAGAATCTAAATCCCTCTCATGGTCTGCATATGATGTACATAAACACAGACTCACATATACTTCTAAAAATTTAAAGATGTGTGGGGCCACTGAAAGGACTCAACAATTAACAGCATTGTCTCCTCTTCCAGAGAAACTCGGATCAACTACCAGCAACTATATGGTGGCCCATTCCAGTTCCAGGGGATCAGACAGACAGACAGACAGACAGACAGAGATAAGGATGGCAGGCCTGCTGGACTTTCTTTTTTTCTTATCCTTTTTAAAAAATGTTTATTTATTTATTTATTTATTTATTTATTTATTTATTTATTTATTTATTTATTAGATATAAGTACACTGTAGCTGTCCTCAGACACTCCAGAAGAGGGTGTCAGATTCTGGAGAATCTAAATCCCTCTTATGGTCTGCATATGATGTACATAAACACAGCCTCTCATATACTTCTAAAAATTTAAATATGGGTGGGGCCACTAAAAGGGATCAACAATTAACAGCATTGTCTCCTCTTCCAGAGAACCTGGGATCAACTACCAGCAACTATATGGTGGCCCATCTGCAGTTCCAGGGGATCAGACAGACAGAGAGACAGACAGACAGAGATAAGGATGGCAGGCCTGCCTGGTCTTTCTTTCTTTCTTATCCTTTAAAAAATGTTTATTTATTTATGTATTTATTATATATAAGTACACTGTAGCTGTCTACAGACACTCCAGAAGAGTGTGTTAGATTCTAGAGAATCTAAATCCCTCTTATGGTCTGTGTATGATGTACATAAACACAGCCTCACATATACTGAGCTGAGGTGTCACAGGCCAACTGCTGGAATTTCTGAGTACCACCTAGAGAGAGTAAAGCTATGCTGTGGTTGTTTAATTTATGTATTTTATTATTTCTATTTGTTGTTTTGTTTTGTTTTATTTGTTTTTAGAGAAGGCCTCAGTCTGTAGCTCTGGCTGACCCAGGACTGCCTACCTGTGTTAATTAGGGTTTCACAGCTGAGAACAGACACCAAGAGCAAGGTAAGGTTTAGAAAACCCGACCTTCAGTGGTGGCTCAAGCTCTTAATGAGAGCACTCTGTAGGCAGAGGCAGTAAGTTTCTGAGTTCGAGGCCACCCTGGTGAAAGACATGGTTAGGCAGGGCTAGGGTAGGCTAGGGTAGGCTAGGGTAGGCTAGGGTAGGCTAGGGTAGGCTAGGGTAGGCTAGGGTAGGCTAGGGTAGGCTAGGGTAGGCTAGGGTAGGCTAGGGTAGGCTAGGGTAGGCTAGGGTAGGCTAGGGTAGGCTAGGGTAGGCTAGGGTAGGCTAGGGTAGGCTAGGGTAGGCTAGGGTAGGCTAGGGTAGGCTAGGGTAGGCTAGGCCAGGGTGAGAAGAAAGAAAGAAAGAAAGAAAGGAAGAAAGGAAGAAAGAAAGGAAAAAGGTTTTATAAAAAGTGTTAAAGTTTTTAAAAATTAAAAAAAAAATACCAGATCACCATCACACAGCATTGGCTGTCTTCAGGTGTATCCTTTCAGCCTCCAAAACAAAAAGCAATGGCTGGCTGTCTTCAGGTGTATCCTATTCTCCAGTCTTATTTCCAACCTAAGAGCTGGGCTGAGCTGCCTCATTATGTAATTGCAAACCTTCCTTGGTTTGTCTTTTCCATTTCTAAGACTAACAGGCCTTTTTCTATTTAGAGAATATGCTCATGACTGTACTTTAGATATAGTAAATATAACTGTTGCTTATAAAACTTGTTTTCTAGGAATTTTTAAAGGGCAATGGCAGAGTTTATTTTTTAAAAATATTTTGCATTTATTTATTTGTGTGAGTGATGAAGCTCAGGTCTTCAAACTCGTCAGGAGGTATGCTTACCTCCCCTCTCTCTCAACCCCTCTCTCTCCTCTCTCAATGATTGTGTAAGAATGTTTTGCATGTGTATGCTGTGCCCACAGACTCCAGAACACAGTATTAGATCCCCTGGAACTGGAGATGGGCCACCATATATAATACTGGTAATTGAGCCCAGGTTCTCTGGAAGAGGAGACAATGCTCTTAATTGTTGAGCCCTCTCTGTAGCCACATCTTTCTTTCTTTTTTTTTTTTTTTTGAGTATATGTGAGGCTGTGTTTATATACATCATATGCAGACAATAAGAATGATTTAGATTCTTCAGAATCTGACACCCTCTTCTGGACTGTCTGAAGATAGCTACAGCATACTTAAATATAATAAATAAATAAATCTTTAAAAAGAAAAGGAAAAGTAAAAAAGAAAGAACAGGCCTGCCATATGCATGTTCATAGAGGAAAATGGAAGAGACCCCAATCTAACCCCAGCAGGGTGCTTCCTTCTGGATGGTAGCTCACAGTTTCATCCCAGCAAGACAGGCAAATCACTGAGTTCAAGGACAGTAAGGTTCAGGACAGCCAAGGTTAGGAAGGAAAAGGGTCTATGTTGAGAATACAAACCTACAAAACAACAACTAGGTAAAAGAAGTGACAGTGTAACTTGGGGTAGGGTACCAACAAGAGAAAGCTTTCTGTTACCACTTACAAACACCAGTAGCCTTGCACCCTTCTGCCCAGGTCCCTGCCTTCCTTTCTAGGAATTCTAAGGATGCCAGGGTGTGGGGGAATCCAGATTAACTTTTTAATAACAAAGACTTGGTCTTTGATGTCTATAGGAAGCCCTTCTCAGTGCCTTTAACTACCACTGAACTTTCAGGGCTGTGACTCAACTGTAACAAGGAACAGAGCTAAGAACCTGCAGCCTTTGAAAACAACTATTTTTTTAAAGTGGGGGACACAAATCAGCAGTAGAACCCCTCAGGTTCAGCCATAATACTTGTTAGGGAAACAGCCTCAATGTCCGGAGCTGAGGTCTCATGGGTGAACTGCTTCAAACTCTGAGTATCATTGAAAGAAAGAAAAGATATCATGTGGTTTCTTAATTTATTTATTTTATTATTTCTATTTTTTTGTTTTCTTTTGTTTTGTTTTAGAAAAGGCCTCAGTCTGTAGCTATGGCTGACCTAGGACAGACTACATGTGTTAATTAGGGTTTCACAGTTGAGAAACAGACCATACCTATGTAAGACTTAGAAAACCCAACAGTCAGTGGTGGCTCGAGCTCTTAATGAGAGCACTCTGGAGGCAGAGGCAGTCAGTTTCTGAGTTCGAGGCCAGCCTGGTTAAAGACAGGGATAGGCAGGGCTAGGCAAGGCAGGGCTGGGCTAGGCTAGGCTAGGCAAGGGGCTGGGCTAGGCAAGGCAAGGGGCTAGGCTAGGCAACGCAAGGGGCTAGGCAAGACAGACAGACAGAGAGAAAGACAGACAAGGATGGAAGCCTGCCTGGTTTTTCTTTCTTTCTTATCCCTTTTAAAAAATGTATATTTATTTATTTATTTATTTATTTATTTATTTATTTATTTATTTATTAGATATAAGTACACTGTAGCTGTCTTCAGACACTCCAGAAGAGGGTTTCAGATTCTGGAGAATCTATATCCCTCTTATGGTCTGCATATGATGTACATAAACACAGACTCACATATACTTCTAAAAATTTAAAGATGGGTAGGACCACTGAAAGGGCTCAACAATTAACAGCATTGTCTCCTCTTCCAGAGAACCTGGGATCAACTACCAGCAACTATATGGTGGCCCATCTCCAGTTCCCGGGGATCAGATAGACAGACAGACAGACAGACAGAGATATGGATGGAAGGCCTGCCTGGACTTTCTTTCTTTCTTATTTTTTTTAAAAAATGTTTATTGGTTTATGTATTTATTTATTTATTTATTTATTTATTTATTTATTTATTAGATATAAGTACACTGTAGCTGTCTTCAGACAATCCAGAAGAGGGTGTCAGATTCCTGAGAATCTAAATCCCTCTTATGGTCTGCATATGATGTACATAAACAAAGCCTCACATATACTTCTAAAAATTTAAAGATGGGTGGGGCCACTTAAAGGGCTCAACAAATAACAGCATTGTCTCCTCTTCCAGAGAACCTGGGATCAACTACCAGCAAGTATAAGATGGACCATCTCCAGTTCCAGGGGATCAGACAGACAGATAGACAGACAGAGATAAGGATGGCACTCCTGCCTGGTCTCTCTTTATTTCTTATCCATTTTAAAAAATGTTTATTTATTTATTTATTTATTTATTTATTTATTTATTAGATATAAATACACTGTAGCTGTCTTCAGACACTCCAGAAGAGGGTGTCAGATTCTGATGAATCTAAATCCCTCTTCTGGTCTGCATATGATGTACATAAACACAGCCTCACATACACTTCTAAAAATTTAAAGATGGGTAGGGCCACTGAAAGGGCTCAACAGTAACAGCATTTTCTCCTCTTCCAGAGAACCTGGGATCAACTACCAGCAACTATATGGTGGCCCATCTCCATTTCCGGGGATCAGATAGACAGACAGACAGACAGACAGAGATATGGATGGCATGCCTGCCTGGTCTTTCTTTCTTGCTTATCCTTTTTAAAAAATGTTTATTTATTTATTTATTTATTTATTTATTTATTTATGTATTTATTAGATATAAGTACACTGTAGCTGTTCAGACACTCCAGTAGAGGGTGTCAGATTCTGGAGAATCTAAAACCCTCTTATGGTCTGCATATGATGTACATAAACACAGCCTCACATACACTTCTAAATATTTAAAGATGGGTGGGACCACTGAAAGGTCTCAACAATTAAAAGCATTGTCTCCCCTTCCAGAGAACCTGGGATCAACTACCAGCAACTATATGGTGGCCCATATCCAGTATCAGAGGATCAGACAGACAGACAGACAGACAGACAGACAGAGATAAGGATGGCAGGCCTGCCAGGTCTTTCTTTCGTTCTTATCCTTTTTTAAAAATGTTTATTTATTTATTTACTTATTTATTTATTCATTCATTCATTTATTTATTTTTTTATGTATTATTCGATATAAGTACACTGTAGCTGTCTTCAGATACTCCAGTAGAGGGTGTCAGAATCCGGAGAATCTAAACCCCTCTAATGGTCTGCATATGATGTACATAAACAGAGACTCACATATACTTCTAAAAATATAAAGATTGGTGGGGCCACTGAAAGGACTCAACAATTAACAGCATTGTCTCCTCTTCCAGAGAACCTTCGACCAACTACCAGCAACTATATGGTGGCCCATCTCCAGTTCCAGGGGATCAGACAGACAGAGAGACAGACAGACAGAGATAAGGATGGCAGGCCTGCCTGGTCTTTCTTTCTTTCTTATCCTTTTTAAAAAATGTTTATTTATTTATTTATTTATTTATTTATTTATGTATATATTTATTCGATATAAGTACACTGTAGCTGTCTTCAGACACTCCAGTAGAGGGTGTCAGATTCTGATGAATCTAAATCCCTCTTCTGGTCTGCATATGATGTACATAAACAAAGCCTCACATACACTTCTAAAAATTTAAACATGGGTAGGGCCATTGAAAGGGCTCAACAAGCCGGGCGTGGTGGCACACGCCATTAATCCCAGCACTCGGGAGGCAGAGGCAGGCGGATTTCTGAGTTCCCGGCTAGCCTGGTCTACAAAGTGAGTTCCAGGACAGCCAGGGCTACACAGAGAAACCCTGTCTCGAAAAAACCAAAAAAAAAAAAAAAAAAAAAAAAGAAAGAAAGAAAGAAAGAAAGGGCTCAACATTAACAGCATTGTCTCCTCTTCCAGAGAACCTGGGATCAACTACCAGCAACTATATGGTGGCCCATCTCCAGTTCCAGGGGATCAGATAGACAGACAGACAGACAGACAGAGATATGGATGGCAGGCCTGCCAGGTCTTTCTTTATTTCTTATCCTGTTTAAATAATGTTTATTTATTTATTTATTTATTTATTTATTTATTTATTTATTTATTTATTTATTAGATATAAATACACTGTAGCTGTCTTCAGACACTCCAGTAGAGGGAGTCAGATTCTGGAGAATCTAAATCCTCTTATAATGTGCATATGATGTACATAAACACAGCCTCAAGTATACTTCTAAAAATTTAAAGAAGTGTGGGGCCACTGAAAGGGCTCAACAATTAACAGAATGGTCTCCTCTTCCAGAGAACCTTGGATCAACTACCAGCAACTATATGGTGGCCCATCTCCAGTTCCCGGAGATCAGATAGAAAGACAGACAGACAGAGATATGGATGGTAGGCCTGCCTGGTCTTTCTTTATTTCTTATCCTTTTAAAAAAATGTTTATTTATTTATTTATTTATTTATTTATCTATTTATTTATTAGATATCAGTACACTGTAGCTGTCTTCAGATACTCCAGAAGAGGGTGTCGGATTCTGGAGAATCTAAATCCCTTTTATGGTCTGCATATGATGTACATAAACACAGCCTCACATACACTTCTAAATATTTAAAGATGGGTGAGACCACTGAAATGTCTCAACAATTAACAGCATTGTCTCCTCTTCCAGAGAACCTGGGATCAACTACCAGCAACTATATGGTGGCCCATATCCAGTATCAGAGGATCAGACAGAAAGACAGACAGACAGACAGAGATAAGGATGGCAGGCCTGCCTGGTCTTTCTTTCTTTCTTATCTTTTTAAAAAATGTTTATTTATTTATTTATATTTATTTAATTATTTATTTTTAATGTATTTATTAGATATAAGTACACAATACTTGTCTTCAGACACTCCAGAAGAGGGTGTCAGATTCTGGAGAATCTAAATCCCTCTTATGGTCTGCATATGATGTACATAAACACAGCCTCTCATATACTTCTAAAAATTTAAATATGGGTGGGGCCACTAAAAGGGATCAACAATTAACAGCATTGTCTCCTCTTCCAGAGAACCTGGGATCAACAACCAGCAATTATATGGTGGCCCATTTCCAGTTCCAGGGGATCAGACAGACACACAGACAGACAGACAGAGATAAGGATGGCAGGCCTGCCTGGTCTTTCTTTCTTTCTTATCATTTTAAAAAAGGTTTATTTATTTATTTATTTATTTATGTATTTATTAGATATAAGTACACTGTAGCTATCTTCAGACACTCCAGAAGAGGCTGTTTGATTCTGTAGAATGTAAATCCCCCTTATGTTCTGCATATGATGTACATAAACACCGCCTCACATATTCTTCTAAAAATTAAAAGATGGTTGGGGCCACTGAAAAGAACCAACAATTAACAGCATTGTCTCCTCTTCCAGAGAACCTGGGATCAACTACCAGCAACTATATGGTGGCCCATCTCCAGTTTCAGGGTATCAGACAGACAAACAGACAGACAGACAGACAGAGATAAGGATGGCAGGCCTGCCTGGTCTTTCTTTCTTTCTTATCCTTTTAAAAAATGTTTATTTATTTATTTATTTATGTATTTTTTATATATAAGTACACTGTAGCTGTCTTCAGACACTCCAGAAGAGGGTGTCAGATTCTGAAGAATCTAAATCCCTCTTATGGTCTGCATATGATGTACATAAACACAGTCTCACATATACTTCTAAAAATTTAAAGATGGGTGGGGTCACTGAAAGGGCTCAACAATTAACAGCATTGTCTCCTCTTCCAGAGAACCTGGGATGAACTACCAGCAACTATATGGTGGCCCATCTCCAGTTCCAGGGGATCAGACAGACAGACAGACAGACAGATATAAGGATGGCAGGCCTGCCTGGTCTTTCTTTCTTTATTATACTGTTGAAAAAATGTTTATTTATTTATTTATTTATTTATTTATTTTTATTTATTTATGTATTTATTAGATATAAGACCACTGTAGCTGTCTTCAGACACTTCAGAAGATGTTGTCAGATTCTGGAGAATCTAAATCCCTCTCATGGTCTGCATATGATGTACATAAACACAGACTCACATATACTTCTAAAAATTTAAAGATGTGTGGGGCCACTGAAAGGACTCAACAATTAACAGCATTGTCTCCTCTTCCAGAGAAACTCGGATCAACTACCAGCAACTATATGGTGGCCCATTCCAGTTCCAGGGGATCAGACAGACAGACAGACAGACAGACAGAGATAAGGATGGCAGGCCTGCTGGACTTTCTTTTTTTCTTATCCTTTTTAAAAAATGTTTATTTATTTATTTATTTATTTATTTATTTATTTATTTATTTATTTATTTATTAGATATAAGTACACTGTAGCTGTCCTCAGACACTCCAGAAGAGGGTGTCAGATTCTGGAGAATCTAAATCCCTCTTATGGTCTGCATATGATGTACATAAACACAGCCTCTCATATACTTCTAAAAATTTAAATATGGGTGGGGCCACTAAAAGGGATCAACAATTAACAGCATTGTCTCCTCCTCCAGAGAACCTGGGATCAACTACCAGCAACTATATGGTGGCCCATCTGCAGTTCCAGGGGATCAGACAGACAGACAGACAGACAGAGATAAGGATGGCAGGCCTGCCTGGTCTTTTTTTCTTATCCTTTAAAAAATGTTTATTTATTTATGTATTTATTATATATAAGTACACTGTAGCTGTCTACAGACACTCCAGAAGAGTGTGTTAGATTCTAGAGAATCTAAATCCCTCTTATGGTCTGTGTATGATGTACATAAACACAGCCTCACATATACTGAGCTGAGGTGTCACAGGCCAACTGCTGGAATTTCTGAGTACCACCTAGAGAGAGAAAAGCTATGCTGTGGTTGTTTAATTTATGTATTTTATTATTTCTATTTGTTGTTTTGTTTTGTTTTATTTGTTTTTAGAGAAGGCCTCAGTCTGTAGCTCTGGCTGACCCAGGACTGCCTACCTGTGTTAATTAGGGTTTCACAGCTGAGAACAGACACCAAGAGCAAGGTAAGGTTTAGAAAACCCGACCTTCAGTGGTGGCTCAAGCTCTTAATGAGAGCACTCTGTAGGCAGAGGCAGTAAATTTCTGAGTTCGAGGCCACCCTGGTGAAAGACATGGTTAGGCAGGGCTAGGGTAGGCTAGGGTAGGCTAGGGTAGGCTAGGGTAGGCTAGGGTAGGCTAGGGTAGGCTAGGGTAGGCTACGGTAGGCTAGGGTAGGCTACGGTAGGCTAGGGTAGGCTAGGGTAGGCTAGGCCAGGGTGAGAAGAAAGGAAGAAAGGAAGAAAGAAAGAAAAAAGGTTTTATAAAAAGTGTTAAAGTTTTTAAAAATTAAAAAAAAAATACCAGATCACCATCACACAGCATTGGCTGTCTTCAGGTGTATCCTTTCAGCCTCCAAAACAAAAAGCAATGGCTGGCTGTCTTCAGGTGTATCCTATTCTCCAGTCTTATTTCCAACCTAAGAGCTGGGCTGAGCTGCCTCATTATGTAATTGCAAACCTTCCTTGGTTTGTCTTTTCCATTTCTAAGACTAACAGGCCTTTTTCTATTTAGAGAATATGCTCATGACTGTACTTTAGATATAGTAAATATAACTGTTGCTTATAAAACTTGTTTTCTAGGAATTTTTAAAGGGCAATGGCAGAGTTTATTTTTTAAAAATATTTTGCATTTATTTATTTGTGTGAGTGATGAAGCTCAGGTCTTCAAACTCGTCAGGAGGTATGCTTACCTCCCCTCTCTCTCAACCCCTCTCTCTCCTCTCTCAATGATTGTGTAAGAATGTTTTGCATGTGTATGCTGTGCCCACAGACTCCAGAACACAGTATTAGATCCCCTGGAACTGGAGATGGGCCACCATATATAATACTGGTAATTGAGCCCAGGTTCTCTGGAAGAGGAGACAATGCTCTTAATTGTTGAGCCCTCTCTGTAGCCACATCTTTCTTTCTTTTTTTTTTTTTTGAGTATATGTGAGGCTGTGTTTATATACATCATATGCAGACAATAAGAATGATTTAGATTCTTCAGAATCTGACACCCTCTTCTGGACTGTCTGAAGATAGCTACAGCATACTTAAATATAATAAATAAATAAATCTTTAAAAAGAAAAGGAAAAGTAAAAAAGAAAGAACAGGCCTGCCATATGCATGTTCATAGAGGAAAATGGAAGAGACCCCAATCTAACCTCAGCAGGGTGCTTCCTTCTGGATGGTAGCTCACAGTTTCATCCCAGCAAGACAGGCAAATCACTGAGTTCAAGGACAGTAAGGTTCAGGACAGCCAAGGTTAGGAAGGAAAAGGGTCTATGTTGAGAATACAAACCTACAAAACAACAACTAGGAAAAAGAAGTGACAGTGTAACTTGGGGTAGGGTACCAACAAGAGAAAGCTTTCTGTTACCACTTACAAACACCAGTAGCCTTGCACCCTTCTGCCCAGGTCCCTGCCTTCCTTTCTAGGAATTCTAAGGATGCCAGGGTGTGGGGGAATCCAGATTAACTTTTTAATAACAAAGACTTGGTCTTTGATGTCTATAGGAAGCCCTTCTCAGTGCCTTTAACTACCACTGAACTTTCAGGGCTGTGACTCAACTGTAACAAGGAACAGAGCTAAGAACCTGCAGCCTTTGAAAACAACTATTTTTTTAAAGTGGGGGACACAAATCAGCAGTAGAACCCCTCAGGTTCAGCCATAATACTTGTTAGGGAAACAGCCTCAATGTCCGGAGCTGAGGTCTCATGGGTGAACTGCTTCAAACTCTGAGTATCATTGAAAGAAAGAAAAGATATCATGTGGTTTCTTAATTTATTTATTTTATTATTTCTATTTTTTTGTTTTCTTTTGTTTTGTTTTAGAAAAGGCCTCAGTCTGTAGCTATGGCTGACCTAGGACAGACTACATGTGTTAATTAGGGTTTCACAGTTGAGAAACAGACCATACCTATGTAAGACTTAGAAAACCCAACAGTCAGTGGTGGCTCGAGCTCTTAATGAGAGCACTCTGGAGGCAGAGGCAGTCAGTTTCTGAGTTCGAGGCCAGCCTGGTTAAAGACAGGGATAGGCAGGGCTAGGCAAGGCAGGGCTGGGCTAGGCTAGGCTAGGCAAGGGGCTGGGCTAGGCAAGGCAAGGGGCTAGGCTAGGCAACGCAAGGGGCTAGGCAAGACAGACAGACAGAGAGAAAGACAGACAAGGATGGAAGCCTGCCTGGTTTTTCTTTCTTTCTTATCCCTTTTAAAAAATGTATATTTATTTATTTATTTATTTATTTATTTATTTATTTATTTATGTATTTATTAGATATAAGTACACTGTAGCTGTCTTCAGACACTCCAGAAGAGGGTTTCAGATTCTGGAGAATCTATATCCCTCTTATGGTCTGCATATGATGTACATAAACACAGACTCACATATACTTCTAAAAATTTAAAGATGGGTAGGACCACTGAAAGGGCTCAACAATTAACAGCATTGTCTCCTCTTCCAGAGAACCTGGGATCAACTACCAGCAACTATATGGTGGCCCATCTCCAGTTCCAGGGGATCAGACAGACAGACAGAGATACAGACAGATAGAGTTAAGGATGGCAGGCCTACCTGGTCTTTCATTCTTTCTTATCCTTTTAAAAAATGTTTATTTATTTATTTATTTATTTATTTATTTATTTATTTATTTATTTATTCGATATAAGTACACTGTAGCTGTCTTCAGACACTCCAGAAGAGGGTGTCAGATTCTGGAGAATCTAAATCCCTCTTATGGTCTGCATATGATGTACATGAACACAGCCTCACATATACTTATAAAAATTTAAAGATGGGTGGGGCCACTGAAAGGGCTCAAAAATTAACAGCATTGTCTCCTCTTCCAGAGAACCTGGGATCAACTACCAGCAACTATATGGTGGCCCATCTCCAGTTCCAGGCGATCAGACAGACAGACAGACATACAGACAAGGATGGCAGGCCTTCCTGGTTTTTATTTCTTTCTTATCCGTTTAAAAAGGTTTATTTATTTATTTATGAATTTATTATATATAAGTACACTTTAGCTGTCTTCAGACACTCAGGAAGAGGGTGTCAGATTCTGATGAATCTAAGTCCCTCTTATGATATGCATATGATGTACATAAAAACAGCTTCACATTTATTTCTAAAAATTTAAAGATGGGTGGGGCCACTGTGAGGGCTCAACAATTAACAGCATTGTCTCCTCTTCCAGAGAACCTGGGATCAACTACCAGCAACTATATGGTGGCCCATCTCCAGATCCAGGGGATCAGAGAGACAGACAGACAGACAGACAGACAAGGATGGCAGGCCTGCCTGGTTTTTCTTTCTTTCTTATCCTTTTTAAAACATGTTTATTTATTTATTTATGTATTTATTAGATATAAGTACACTGTAGCTGTCTTCAGACACTCAGAAGAGGGTATCAGATTCTGGAGAATATAAATCCCTCTTATGGTCTACATACAATGTACATAAACACAGCCTCACATATACTTCTAAAAATTTAAAGATGTGTGGGGCCACTGAAAGGGCTCAACAATTAACAGCATTGTCTCCTCTTCCAGAGAACCTGGGATTAAACTACCAGCAACTATGTGGTGGCCCATCTCCAGTTCCAGGGGATCAGACAGACAGACAGACAGACAGACAGAGATAAGGATGGCAGGCCTGCTAGTCTTTCTTTTTTTCTTATCCTTTTAAAAAATGTTTATTTATTTATTTATTTATTTATTTATTTATTTATTTATTTATTTATTTATTTATTAGATATAAGTACACTGTAGCTGTCTTCAGACACTCCAGAAGAGGGTATCAGATTCTGGAGAATCTAAATACCTCTTATGGTCTGCATATGATGTACATAACACAGCCTCACATATATTTCTAAAAATTTAAAGATGTGTGGGGCCACTGAAAGGGCTCAACAATTAACAGCATTGTCTCCTCTTACAGAGAACCTGGATCAACTACCAGCAACTATATGGTGGCCCATCTCCAGTTCCAGGGAATCAGACAGACAGACAGACAGACAGATATAAGGATGGAAGGCCTGCCTGGATTTTCTTTCTTTATTATCCTTATTTAAAAATGTTTATTTGTTTATTTATGTATTTATTAGACATAAGTACACTGTAGCTGTCTTCAGACACTCCAGAAGAGGGTGTCATATGCTGGAGAATCTAAATCCCTCTTATGGTCTGCATTTGATGTACATAAACATAGCCTCACATATACTTCTAAAAATTTAAAGATGGGTGGGGCCACTGAATGGGCTCAACAATTAACAGCATTGTCTCCTTTTCCAGAGAACCTGGGATCAACTACCAGCAACTATATGGTGTCCCATCTCCAGTTACAGGGGATCAGACAGACAGACAGACAGACAGACAGTGATAAGGATGGCAGGCCTGCATGGTCTTTCTTTCTTTCTTCTCCGTTTAAAAAAATGTTTATTTATTTATTTTTATTTATTTATTTATTTATTTATTTATTTTTAATGTATTTATTAGATATAAGTACACAATACTTGTCTTCAGACACTCCAGAAGAGGTTGTCAGATTCTGGAGAATCTAAATCCCTCTTATGGTCTGCATATGATGTACATAAACACAGCCTCACATATACTTCTAAAAATTTAAAGATGGGTGGGGCCACTAAAAGGGATCAACAATTAACAGCATTGTCTCCTCTTCCAGAGAACCTGGGATCAATAACTAGTAATTATATGGTGGCCCATCTCCAGTTCCAGGGGATCAGACAGACACACAGACAGACAGACAGAGATAAGGATGGCAGGCCTGCCTGGTCTTTCTTTCTTTCTTATCATTTAAAAAAAGTTTATTAATTTATTTATGTATTTATTAGATATAAGTACACTATAGCTATCTTCAGACACTCCAGAAGAGGGTGTTTGATTCTGCAGAACGTAAATCCCATTTATGTTCTGCATATGATGTACATAAACACAGCCTCACATATTCTTCTAAAAATTTAAAGATGGTTGGGGCCACTGAAAGGAACCAACAATTAACAGCATTGTCTCCTCTTCCAGAGAACCTGGGATCAACTACCAGCAACTATATGTTGGCCCATCTCCAGTTTCAGGGGATCAGACAGACAAACAGACAGACAGAAAGACAGAGATAAGGATGGCAGGCCTGCCTGGTCTTTCTTTCTTTCTTATCCTTTTTAAAAAATGTATATTTATTTATTTATTTATTTATTTATTTATTTATGTATTTTTTAGATATAAGTACACTGTAGCTGTCTTCAGACACTCCAGAAGAGGGTGTCAGATTCTGGAGAATCTAAATCCCTCTTATGGTCTGCATATGATGTACATAAACACAGACTCACATATACTTCTAAAAATTTAAAGATGTGTGGGGCCACTGAAAGGACTCAACAATTAACAGCATTGTCACCTCTTCCAGAGAACCTCGGATCAACTACCAGCAAATATATGGGGCCCATTCCAGTTCCAGGGGATCAGACTGACAGACAGACAGACAGACAGACAGAGATAAGGATGGCCGGCCTGCTGGTCTTTCTTTTTTTCTTATCCTTTTTAAAAAATGTTTGTTTATTTACTTATTTATTTATTTATTTATTTATTCATTCATTTATTTATTTATTTATTTATTTATTTATTTATTTATTTATTTATTAGATATAAGTACACTGTAGCTGTCTTCAGACACTCCAGAAGAGGGTGTCAGATTGTGGAGAATCTAAATCCCACTTATGATCTGCATATGATGTACATAAACACAGACTCACATATACTTCTAAAAATTTCAAGATGTGTGGGGCCACTGAAAGCGCTCAACAATTAACAGCATTGTCTCCTCTTCCAGAGAACCTGGGATCAACTACCAGCAACTATATGGTGGCCCATCTCCAGTTCCAGGGGATTAGACAGACAGACAGACAGAGATAAGGATGGCAGGCCTGCTGGTCTTTCTTTCTTTCTTATCCTTTTTAAAAAATGTTTATTTATTTATTTATTTATTTATTTATTTATTTATTTATTTATTTATGTATTTATTAGATATATGTACACTGTATCCGTCATAGACACTCCAAAAGACGGTGTCAGATTCTGGAGAATCTAAATCCCTCTTACGGTCTGAATATGATGTACATAAACACAGCATCACATTTACTTCTAGAAATTTAAAGATGAGTGGGGCCACTGAAAGGGCTGAACAATTAACACAATTGTCTCCTCTTCAGAGTACCTGGGATCAACTACCAGCAACTATATGGTGGCCCAATTCCAGTTCCAGGAGATCAGACAGACAGACAGACAGAGAGACAGACAGACAGACATAGATAAGGATGACTGTCCAGCCTGGTCTTTCTTTCTATCTTATTCTTTTTAAAAAATGTTTGTTTGTTTATTTATTTATTTATTTATTTATTTATTTATTTATGTATTTATTAGATATAAGTACACTTTAGCTATCTTCAGACACTCCAGAAGAGGGTGTCAGATTCTGGAGAATCTATATCCCTCTTATGGTCTGCATATGATGTACATAAACACAGCCTCACATATACTTCTAAAAATTTATAGATGTTTGGGGCCACTGAAAGGTCTCAACAATTAACAGCATTGTCTACTCAACAGAGATCCTGGGATCAACTACCAGCAACTATATGGTGGCCCATCTCCAGTACCATGTGATCAGACAGACAAACAGAGAGACAAGGATAAGGATGGCAGGCCTGCCTGGTCTTTCTTTCTTTTTTATCCTTTTTAAAAAATGTTTATTTATTTATTTATGTATTTATTAGATATAAGTACAATGTAGCTGTCTTCAAACAATCCAGAAGAGGGTGTCAGATTCTGGAGAATCTAAATCCCTCTTATGGTCTGCATATGATGTACATAAACACAGCACAACTTTACTTCTAAAAATTCAACGATGGGTGGGGCCACTGAAATGGCTCAACAATTAACAGCATTGTCTCCTCTTCCAGAGAGCCTGGGATCAACTACCAGTAACTATATGGTGGCCCATCTCCAGTACCAGGGTATCAAACAGACAGACAGACAGACAGAGATAAGGATGGCAGGCCTGCCTGGTCTTTCTTTCTTTCTTATCCTTTTTAAAAAAAATTATTTTTTATATATGTATTTATTAGATATATGTACACTGTAGCTGTCTTTAGACACTGCAGAAGAGGGTGTCAGATTCTGGAGAATCTAAATCCCTCTTAGGGTCTGCATATGATGTACATAAACACAGACTCACATTTTCTTCTAAAAATTTAAAGATGGGTGGGGCCACTGAAAGGGCTCAACAATTAACAGCATTGTCTCCTCTTCCAGAGAACCTGGGATAAACTACCAGCAACACTATGGTGGCCCATCTCCAGTTCCAGGGTATCAGACAGACAGACAGACAGACAGAGATAAGGGTGGCAGGCCTGCCTGGTCTTTCTTTTTTCTTATCCTTTTTAAATAATGTTTTTTTTAATTATTTATTTATGTATTTATTAGATATAAGTACAGAGTAGCTGTCTTCAGAACTCCAGAAGAGGGTGTCAGATTCTGGAGAATCTAAATCCCTCTTATGGTCTGCATATGATGTACATAAACACAGCCTCACATATACTTCTAAAAATTTAAAGATGGGTAGGACCACTGAAAGGGCTCAACAATTAACATCATTGTCTCCTCTTCCAGAGAACCTGGGATCAACTACCAGCAACTATATGGTGGCCCATCTGCAGTTCCAGGGTATCAGACAGACAGACAGACAGAAAGAGATAAGGATGGAGGCCTGCCTGGTCTTTCTTTCTTACTTATACTTTTTAGAAAATGTTTATTTATTTATTTATGTATTTATTAGATATAAGTACACTGTAGCTGTCTTCAAACACTCTAGAAGAGGGTCTCATCTTCTGGAGAATCTAAATCCCTCTTATGGTCTGCATATGATGTACATAAACACAGCCTCGCATATACTTCTAAAAATTTAAAGATGGGTGGGCCCACTGAAAAAGCTAAACAATTAACAGCATTGCCTCTTCTTCCAGAGAACGTGGGATCAACTACCAGCAACTATATGGTGGCCCATCTCAAGTTCCAGGGGATAAGACAGACAGACAGACAGACAGAGATAAGGATGGCAGGCCTGCCTGATTTTTCTTTCTTTCTTATCCTTTTTAAAAAATGTTTATTTATTTGTTTATTTATTTATTTATTTATTTGTTTATTTATTTATGAATTTATTAGATATAAGTACACTGTAGCTGTCTTCAGACTCTCCAGAAGAGGGTGTCAGATTCTGGAGAATCTATATCCCTCTTATGGTTGCATATGATGTACATGAACACAGCCTCACATATACTTCTAAAAATTTAAAGATGTGTGGGGCCACTGAAAGGGCTCAACAATTAACAGCATTGTCTCCTCTTCCAGAGAACCTGAAATCAACTACCAGCAACTATATGGTGGCCCATTTCCAGTTCCAGGGGATCAGACAGACAGACAGACAGAGATAAGGATGGCAGGCCTGCCTGGTCTTTCTTTCTTTCTTATCGTTTTAAAAAATGTTTATTTAATTATTTATGTATTTATTAGATATAAGTACACTGTAGCTGTCTTCAGACACGCCAGAAGAGGGTGTCAGATTCTGGAATATCTAAATCCCTCTTATGGTATGTATATGATGTACATAAACACAGCCTCACATATACTTCTAAAAATTTAAAGATGGGTTGGGCTACTGAAAGGGCTCAACAATTAACAGCACTGACTCCTATTCCAGAGAACCTGGGATCAACTACCAGCAATTATATGGTGGCCCAACTCCAGTTCCAGGGGATCAGACAGAAAGACAGACAGACAGACAAGGATGGCAGGCCTGCCTGGTCTCTCTTTCGTTATTATCCTTTTTTAAAATGTTTATTTGTTTATTTATGAATTTATTAGATATAAGTACACTGTAGCTGTCTTCAGACACTGCAGAAGAGGGTGTCAGATTCTGGAGTATCTAAACCCTCTTATGGTCTGCATATGATGTACATAAACACAGCACAACTTTACTTCTAAAAATTCAAAGATGGGTGGGGCCACTGAAATGGCTCAACAATTAACAGCATTGTCTCCTCTTCCAGAGAACCTGGGATGAACTACCAGCAACTATATGGTGGCCCATCTCCAGTTCCAGGGGATCAGACAGACAGACAGACAGACAGAGATAAGGATGGCAGGCTTGCCTGGTCTTTCTTTCTTTATTATACTGTTGAAAAATTGTTTATTTATTTATTTATTTATTTTTATTTATGTATTTATTAGATATAAGTACACTGTAGCTGTCTTCAGACACTTCAGAAGATGTTGTCAGATTCTGGAGAATCTAAATCCCTCTTATGGTCTGCATATGATGTACATAAACACAGACTCACATATACTTCTAAAAATTTAAAGATGTGTGGGGCCACTGAAAGGACTCAACAATTAACAGCCTTGTCTCCTCTTCCAGAGAACCTCGGATCAACTACCAGCAAATATATGGGGCCCATTCCAGTTCCAGGGGATCAGACTGACAGACAGACAGACAGACAGACAGAGATAAGGATGGCAGGCCTGCTGGTCTTTCTTTTTTTCTTATCCTTTTTAAAAAATGTTTATTTATTTATTTGTTTATTTATTTATTTATGTATTTATTAGATATATGTACACTGTATCCGTCATAGACACTCCAAAAGACGATGTCAGATTCTGGAGAATCTAAATCCCTCTTACGGTCTGAATATGATGTACATAAACACAGCATCACATTTACTTCTAGAAATTTAAAGATGAGTGGGGCCACTGAAAGGGCTGAACAATTAACAGAATTGTCTCCTCTTCAGAGTACCTGGGATCAACTACCAGCAACTATATGGTGGCCCATCTCCAGTTCCAGGAGATGAGACAGACAGACAGACAGAGAGACAGACAGACAGACATAGATAAGGATGACAGTCCAGCCTGGTCTTTCTTTCTATCTTATTCTTTTTAAAAAATGTTTGTTTGTTTATTTATTATTTATTTATTTATTTATTTATTTATGTATTTATTAGATATAAGTACACTTTAGCTATCTTCAGACACTCCAGAAGAGGGTGTCAGATTCTGGAGAATCTATATCCCTCTTATGGTCTGCATATGATGTACATAAACACAGCCTCACATATACTTCTAAAAATTTAAAGATGTGTGGGGCCACTGAAAGGTCTCAACAATTAACAGCATTGTCTACTCATCAGAGATCCTGGGATCAACTACCAGCAACTATATGGTGGCCCATCTCCAGTTCCATGTTATCAGACAGACAGACAGAGAGACAAGGATAAGGATGGCAGGCCTGCCTGGTCTTTCTTTCTTTTTTATCCTTTTAATAAAATGTTTATTTATTTATTTATGTATTTATTAGATATAAGTACAATGTAGCTGTCTTCAAACAATCCAGAAGAGGGTGTCAGATTCTGGAGAATCTAAATCCCTCTTATGGTCTGCATATGATGTACATAAACACAGCACAACTTTACTTCTAAAAATTCAAAGATGGGTGGGGCCACTGAAATGGCTCAACAATTAACAGCATTGTCTCCTCTTCCAGAGAGCCTGGGATCAACTACCAGCAACTATATGGTGGCCCATCTCCAGTACCAGGGTATCAAACAGACAGACAGACAGACAGAGATAAGGATGGCAGGCCTGCCTGGTCTTTCTTTCTTTCTTATCCTTTTAAAAAATATTTATTTTTTATATATGTATTTATTAGATATAAGTACACTGTAGCTGTCTTTAGACACTGCAGAAGAGGATGTCAGATTCTGGAGAATCTAAATCCCTCTTAGGGTCTGCATATGATGTACATAAACACAAACTCACATTTTCTTCTAAAAATTTAAAGATGGGTGGGGCCACTGAAAGGGCTCAACAATTAACAGCATTGTCTCCTCTTCCAGAGAACCTGGGATCAACTACCAGCAACTATATGGTGGCCCATCTCAAGTTCCAGGGGATAAGACAGACAGACAGACAGACAGACAGAGATAAGGATGGCAGGCCTGCCTGCTTTTTCTTTCTTTCTTATCCTTTTTAAAAAATGTTTATTTATTTGTTTATTTATTTATTTATTTGTTTATTTATTTATGTATTTATTAGATATAAGTACACTGTAGCTGTCTTCAGACTCTCCAGAAGAGGGTGTAAGATTCTGGAGAATCTATATCCCTCTTATGGTTGCATATGATGTACATGAACACAGCCTCACATATACTTTTAAAAATTTAAAGATGTGTTGGGCCACTGAAATGGCTCAACAATTAACAGCATTGTGTCCTCTTCCAGAGAACCTGAAATCAACTACCAGCAACTATATGGTGGCCCATCTCCAGTTCCAGGGGATCAGACAGACAGACAGACAGAGATAAGGATGGCAGGCCTGCCTGGTCTTTCTTTCTTTCTTATCGTTTTAAAAAATGTTTATTTAATTATTTATGTATTTTTTAGATATAAGTACACTGTAGCTGTCTTCAGACACTCCAGAAGAGGGTGTCAGATTCTGGAATATCTAAATCCCTCTTATGGTATGTATATGATGTACATGAACACAGCCTCACATATACTTCTAAAAATTTAAAGATTGGTTGGGCTACTGAAAGGGCTCAACAATTAACAGCACTGACTCCTCTTCCAGAGAACCTGGGATCAACTACCAGCAATTATATGGTGGCCCAACTCCAGTTCCAGGGGATCAGACAGAAAGACAGACAGACAGACAAGGATGGCAGGCCTGCCTGGTCTCTCTTTCGTTATTATCCTTTTTTAAAATGTTTATTTATTTATGAATTTATTAGATATAAGTACACTGTAGCTGTCTTCAGACACTGCAGAAGAGGGTGTCAGATTCTGGAGTATCTAAATCCCTCTTATGGTATGCATATGATGTACATAAACACAGCCTCACATATACTTCTAAAAATTTAAAGATGGGCGGGGCAACTGAGAGGGCTCAACAATTAACAGCATTGTCTCTTCTTCCAGAGAATCTGGGATCAAATACCAGCAACTATATGGTGACCATTCTCCAGTTCCAGGGGATCAGATAGACAGACAGACAGACAGACAGACAGACAGAGATAAGGATGGCAGGCCTGCCTGGTCTTTCTTTCTTTCTTATCCTTTTTAAAAAATGTTTATTAATTTACGTATGTATTTATTAGATATAAGTACACTGTAGCTGTCTTCAAACACTCCCGAAGAAGGTGTCAGATTCTGGAGAATCTATATCCCTCTTATGGTCTGCATATGATGTACATAAACACAGCCTCACATATACTTCTAAAAATTTAAAGATGGGTGGGGCCACTGAAAGGGCTCAACAATTAACAGCACTGACTCCTCTTCCAGAGAACCTGGAATCAACTACCAGAAATTATATGGTGGCCCATCTCCAGTTCCAGGGGATCAGACAGACAGACAGACAGACAGACAAGGATGGCAGGCCTGCCTGGTCTCTCTTTCTTTATTATCCTTTTTTAAAAATGTTTATTTGTTTATTTATGAATTTATTAGATATAAGTACATTGTAGCTGTCTTCAGACACACCAGAAGAAGGTGTCAGATTCTGGAGAATCTAAATCCCTCTTATGGTCTGCATATTCGGAACATAAACACAGCCTCACATATACTTCTAAAAATTTAAAGATGGGTGGGGCCACTGAAAGGGCTCAACAATTAACAGCATTGTCTCCTCTTCCAGAGAACCTGGGATCAACAACAAGCAACTCTATGGTGGCCCATCTCCAGTTCCAGGGGATCAGACAGACAGAGAGACAGACAGAGATAAGGATGGCAGGCCTGCCTGGTCTTTCTTTCTTTCGTATCGTTTTTAAAAAATGTTTATTTATTTATTTATGTATTTATTAGATATAAGTACACTGTATACGTCATAGACACTACAAAAGACAGTGTCAGATTCTGGAGAATCTAAATTTCTCTTATGATCTGAATATGATGTACATAAACACAGCATCACATTTACTTCTAGAAATTTAAAGATGGGTGGGGCCACTGAAAGGGCTGAACAATTAACAGCATTGTCTCCACTTCAGAGGACCTGGGATCAACTGCCAGCAACTATATGGTGGCCCATCTCCAGTTCCAGGAGATCAGACAGACAGACAGACAGAGAGACAGCCAGACAGACAAAGATAAGAATGGCAGTCCTGCCTGGTCTTTCTTTCTTTCTTATCCTTTTAAAAAAATGTTTGTTTATTTATTTATTTATTTATTTATTTATTTATTTATTTATGTATTTATTAGATATAAGTACACTGTAGCTGTCTTCAGACACTCCAGAAGAGGGTGTCCGATTCTGGAGAATCTATATCCCTCTTATGGTCTCCATATGATGTACATAAACACAGCCTCACATATACTTCTAAATATTTAAAGATGGGTGGCGCCACTGAAAGGGCTCAACAATTAACATCATTGGCTCCTCTTCCAGAGAACCTGGGATATCCCTGAAAAATTCGAAAAATGCAAAAATCACACTATAGGACTTGGAATATGATGAGAAACCCTGAAAAAGTCCAAAAATAAGAAATTCACACTTGTAGGACCTGCAATATAGTGAGAAACCCTGAAACAGTCGAAAAATGAGAAAATCACACTGTAGAAGATCGAGTATGGTGAGCAACCCTGAAAAATTTTAAAAATTAGAAAAATCACACTGTAGAACCTGGAATATGTTGAGAAACTCTGAAAAAGTCAAAAAATTAGAAAAATCAGACTGTAGGGCTTGGAATATGATGAGAAAGCCTGAAAAAGACGAAAAATGAGAAAAATCACACAATAGAATCTGCAGTATGGTGAGAAACACTGAAACAGTCGAAAAATAAGAAAATCAAACTTGTAGTACCTGCAATTAGGTGAGAAACCCTGAAAAATTCCAAAAATGAGAAAATCACACTGTAGGATTTGGAATATGATGAGAAACCGTGAAAAAGTCAAAAAATGAGAATAATACACTGTAGGAGCTGGAATATGATGAGAAACCCTGAAAGAGTCGAAAAATAAGAAAACCACACTTGTAGGACCTCCAATATGGTGAAAAACCCTGAAAAAGTCGAAAAATGAGAAAATCACAGTGTAGGACCTGGAATATGGTGAGAAACCGTGAAAAAGTCTTAAAATGAGAAAATCACACTTTAGGACATGGAATATGGTGAGAAACCTTGAAAAAGTCAAAAATGAGAAAAATCAAACTGTAGTAAAAGGAATATGGTGATAAAATCTGAAAAAGTTGAAAAATTAGAAAAATCACACTCTAGGACTTGGAATAAGATGAGAAACCCTGAAAAAGTCAAAAAATGAGAAAATCACACTGTAGGACTTGGAATAAAATAAGAAACCGTGAAAAAGACAAAAAATGACAAAAGTACACGGTAGGAGATGGAATATGGAGAGAAACCGTTAAAAAGTAGAAAAATAAGATATACACACTTGTAGGACATGCAATATTGTGAGAGACCATGAAAATGTCTTAAAATGAGAAAATCACACTGTAGTACCTGGAATATGGTGAGAAACCCTGAAAAAGTCCAAAAATAAGAAATTCACACCTGTAGGACCTGCAATATGGTGAGAAACCCTGAAAAAGTCGAAAAATGAGAAAATCACACTGTAGGACTTGGAATAAGATTAGACACCCTGAAAAAGTCAGAAAATGAGAAAATTTGACTGTAGGACTTGGAATAAGATGAGAAACCCTGAAAAAGTTGAAAAATGAGAAAATCACAATGTAGAAGATGGAATATGGTGAGCAATCCTGAAAAAGTCAAAAAATGAGAAAATCACACTGTGGAACCTGGAATATGGTGAGAAACTCTGAAAAAGGCGAAAAATTGGAAAAATAACACTCTAGGACTTGGAATATGATGAGAAACCCTGAAAAAGTCAAAAATGAGAAAATCAGACTGTAGTAGCTGGAATATGGTGAGAAACATTGAAAAAGTCTCAAAATGAGAAAATCATACAGTTGGACCTGCAATATGGTGAGAAACACTGAAACAGTCAAAAAATAAGAAAATCAAACTTGTAGTACCTGCAATATGGTGAGAAACCCTGAAAAATTCCAAAAATGAGAAAATCACACTGTAGGATTTAGAATATGATGAGAAACCGTGAAAAAGTCAAAAAATGAGAAAAATACACTGTAGAAGCTGGAATATGGTGAGTAAACCCTGAAAAAGTCGAAAAATAAGAAAATCACACTTGTAGAACCTCCAATATGGTTTGAAACCCTGAAAAAGTCGAAAAATAAGAAAATCACACTTGTAGAACCTCCAATATGGTGAGAAACCCTGAAAAAGTCTAAAAATGACAAAATCACACTGTAGGACCTGGAATATGGTGAGAAACCCTAAAAAAGTCCAAAAATAAGAAATTCACACTTGTAGGACTTGCAATATGGTGAGAAACCCTGAAAAAGTCGAAAAATGAGAAAATCACGCAGTATTACCTGGAATATGGTGAGAAACACTGAAAAAGTCTTAAAATGAGAAAATCACACTGTAGGACCTGGAATATGGTGAGAAACCCTGAAAAAGTCCAAAAATAAGAAATTCATACTTGTAGGACCTGCAATATGGTGAGAAACCCTGAAAAAGTCTAAAAATGAGAAAATCACACTGTAGTACCTGGAATATGGTGAGAAACCCTGAAAAAGTCTAAAATTGAGAAAATCAAACAGTAGGACCTGGAATTTGGTGAGAAACCCTGAAAGATCGAAAAATAAGAAAATCAAACTTGTAGTACCTGCAATATGGTGAGAAACCCTGAAAAATTCCAAAAATGAGAAAATCACACTGTAGGATTTGGAATATGATGAGAAACCGTGAAAAAGTCAAAAAATGAGAATAATACACTGTAGGAGCTGGAATATGATGAGAAACCCTGAAAGAGTCGAAAAATAAGAAAACCACACTTGTAGGACCTCCAATATGGTGAAAAACCCTGAAAAAGTCGAAAAATTAGAAAATCACAGTGTAGGACCTGGAATATGGTGAGAAACCTGAAAAAGTCGAAAAATGAGAAAATCACACAGTAGGTCCTGGAATTTGGTCAGAAACACTGAAAAAGTGTAAAATAAGAAAATCACACTGTAGTACCTGGAATATGGTGACAAACCCTGAAAAAGTCTAAAAATGAGAAAATCACACTGTAGGACATGGAATATGGTGAGAAACCTTGAAAAAGTCAAAAAATGAGAAAAATCACACTGTAGTAAAAGGAATATGGTGATAAAATCTGAAAAAGTCGAAAAATTAGAAAAATCACACTCTAGGACTTGGAATAAAATGAGAAACCCTGAAAAAGTCAAAAAATGAGAAAATCACACTGTAGGACTTGGAATATGATGAGAAACCCTGAAAAAGTCAAAAAATGAGAAAATCACACTGTAGGACTTGGAATAAAATGAGAACCCGTGAAAAAGACAAAAAATGACAAAAGTACACGGTAGGAGATGGAATATGGAGAGAAACCGTTAAAAAGTAGAAAAATAAGATATACACACTTGTAGGACATGCAATATGGTGAGAGACACTGAAAAAGTCTTAAAATGTGAAAATCACACTGTAGTACCTGGAATATGGTGAGAAACCCTGAAAAAGTCCAAAAATAAGAAATTCACACGTGTAGGAACTGCAATATGGTGAGAAACCCTGAAAAAGTCGAAAAATGAGAAAATCACACTGTAGGACTTGGAATAAGATGAGACACCCTGAAAAAGTCAAAAAATGAGAAAATTTCACTGTAGGACTTGGAATAAGATGAGAAACCCTGAAAAAGTTGAAAAATGAGAAAATCACAATGTAGAAGATGGAATATGGTGAGCAATCCTGAAAAAGTCAAAAAATGAGAAAATCACACTGTGGAACCTGGAATATGGTGAGAAACTCTGAAAAAGGCGAAAAATTGGAAAAATCACACTCTAGGACTTGGAATATGATGAGAAACCCTGAAAAAGTCAAAAATGAGAAAATCAGACTGTAGGACTTGGAATAAGATGAGACACCCTGAAAAAGTCAAAAAATGAGAAAATTTCACTGTAGGACTTGGAATAAGATGAGAAACCCTAAAAAAGTCGAAAAATGAGAAAAATACACTGAAGGAGTTGGAATATGTTGAGAAACCCTGAAAAAGTCTTAAAATGGGAAAATCATACTGTAGGACCTGGAATATGGTGAGAAACTCTGAAAAAGTCGAAAAAAGAGAAAATCACACTCTAGGACTTGGAATATGATGAGAAACCCTGAAAAAGTCAAAAATTTGAAAATCAGACTGTAGTAGCTGGAATATGGTGAGAAACATTGAAAAAGTCTCAAAATGAGAAAATCACACATTTGGACCTGCAATATGGTGAGAAACACTGAAACAGTCGAAAAATAAGAAAATCAAACTTGTAGTACCTGCAATATTGTGAGAAACCCCTGAAAAATTCCAAAAATGAGAAAACCACACTGTAGGATTTAGAATATGATGAGAAACCGTGAAAAAGTCAAAAAATGAGAAAAATACACTGTAGAAGCTGGAATATGGTGAGTAAACCCTGAAAAAGTCGAAAAATAAGAAAATCACACTTGTACAACCTCCAATATGTTGAGAATCCCTGAAAAAGTCTTAAAATGAGAAAATCACACTGTAGAACTTGGAATAAGATGAGAAACCCTAAAAAAGTCGAAAAATGAGAAAAATACACTAAAGGAGTTGGAATATGTTGAGAAACCCTGAAAAGTCTTAAAATGAGAAAATCACACTGTAGGACCTAGAATATG
>NW_028227278.1:8606838-8651838 GCF_978045245.1 Mus caroli
TTGAATATGGTGAGAAAACACTGAAAAAGTCTAAAAATGAGAAAATCACACAGTAGGACCTGGAATATGGTGAGAAACCCTGAAGCAGTCGAAAATTAAGAAAATCAAATTTGTCATATCTGCAATATGGTGAGAAACCCTGAAAAAGTCAAAAAATGAGAAATTAACACTTGTAGGACCTGCAATATGGTGAGAAACCCTGAAAAAGTCGAAAAATGAGAAAATCACACTGTAGGACTTGGAATATGGTGAGACACCCTGAAAAACTCAAAAAATGAGAAAATCACACTGTAGAAGATGGAATATGGTGAGCAATCCTGAAAAATTCAAAAAATGAGAAAAATCACACTGTGGAAACTGGAATATGGTGAGAAACTCTGAAAAAGGCGAAAAATTAGAAAAATCACTCTCTAGGACTTGGAATATGATGAGAAACCCTGAAAAAGTCAAAAAATAAGAAATTAACACTTGTAGGACCTGCAATATGGTGAGAAATCCTGAAAAAGTCGAAAAATGAGAAAATCACACTGTAGGACTTGGAATATGGTGAGACACCCTGAAAAACTCAAAAAATGAGAAAATCACACTGTAGAAGATGGAATATTGTGAGCAATCCTGAAAAAGTCAAAAAATGAGAAAAATCACACTGTGGACCCTGGAATATGGTGAGAAACTCTGAAAAAGGCGAAAAATTAGAAAAATCATTCTCAAGGACTTGGAATATGATGAGAAACCCTGAAAAAGTCGAAAAATGAGAAAATCACACTGTAGTAGCTGGAATATGGTGATAAACACTGAAAAAGTCTCAAAACGAGAAAATCACACAGTAGGACCTGCAATATGGTAAGAAACACTGAAAAAGTCGAAAAATAAGAAAATCAAACTTGTAGTACCTGCAATATGTTGAGAAACCCTGAAAAATTCCAAAAATGAGAAAATCACACTGTAGGATTTGGAATATGATGAGAAACCGTGAAAAAGTCAAAAAATGAGAATAATACACTGTAGGAGCTGGAATATGATGAGAAACCCTGAAAAAGTCGAAAAATGAGAAAATCACGCAGTAGGTCCTGGAATTTGTTCAGAAACACTGAAAAAGTCTAAAATAAGAAAATCACACTGTAGTACCTGGAATATGGTGACAAACCCTGAAAAAGTCTTAAAATGAGAAAATCACACTGTAGGACATGGAATATGGTGAGAAACCTTGAAAAAGTCAAAAAATGAGAAAAAAATCACACTGCAGTAAAAGGAATATGGTGATATAATCTGAAAAATTCGAAAATTAGAAAAATCACACTCTAGGACTTGGAATAAGATGAGAAACCCTGAAAAAGTCAAAAAATGAGAAAATCACACTGTAGGACTTGGAATATGATGAGAAACCCTGAAAAAGTCGAAAAATGAGAAAATCACACTGTAGAAGATGGAATATGGTGAGCAACCCTGAAAAAGTCAAAAATTAGAAAAATAACACTGTAAAACCTGGAATATGGTGAGAAACTCTGAAAAAGTCGAAAAATATGAAAAATCACACTCTAGGACTTGGAATATGATGAGAAACCCTGAAAATGTCAAAAAATGAGAAAATCACACTGTAGTAGCTGGAATATGGTGAGAAACACTGAAAAAGTCTCAAAATGAGAAAATCACACAGTAGGACCTGCAATATGGTGAGAAACACTTAAACAGTCAAAAAATAAGAAAATCAAACTTGTAGAACCTGCAATATGTTGAGAAACCCTGAAAAATTCCAAAAATGAGAAAATCAGACTGTAGGATTTAGAATATGATGAGAAACCGTGAAAAAGTCAAAAAATGAGAACAATACACTGTAGAAGTTGGAATATGGTGAGAAACCTTGAAAAAGTCGAAAAATAAGAAAATCACACTTGTAGAACCTCCAATATGGTGAGAAACCCTGAAAAAGTCAAAAAATGAGAAAATCACACTGTAGGACCTGGAATATGATGAGAAACACTGAAAAAATCAAAAAATGAGAAAATAACATTGTAGGGCTTGGAATATGATGAGAAAACCTGAAAAAGTCAAAAAATGAGAAAATCACACTGTAGGACTTGGAATATGATGAGAAACCCTGAAAAAGTCAAAAAATGAGAAAATCACACTGTAGGACTTGGAATATGATGAGAAACCCTGAAAAAGTCGAAAAATGAGAAAATCACACTGTAGAAGATGGAATATGGTGAGCAACTCTGAAAAAGTCGAAAATTAGAAAAATAACACTGTAGAAACTGGAATATGGTGAGAAACTCTGAAAAAGTCGAAAACATAGAAATATCACACTCTAGGACTTGGAATATGTTGAGAAACCCTGAAAATTTCCAAAAATGAGAAAATCACACTGTAGGACTTGGAATATGATGAGAAACCCTGAAAAAGTCAAAAAATGAGAAAATCACACTGTAGTACCTGGAATATGTTGAGAAACCCTGAAAAAGTCTTAAAATAAGAAAATCACACTGTAGGACCTGGAATATGGTGAGAAACTCTGAAATAGTCGAAAAAAGAGAAAATCACACTCTAGGACTTGGAATATGATGAGAAACCCTGAAAAAGTCAGAAAATGAGAAAATCACACTGTAGTACCTGGAATATGGTGAGAAACCCTGAAAAATTCCAAAAATGAGAAAATCACACTGTAGTATTTAGAATATGATGAGAAACCGTGAAAAAGTCAAAAAATGAGAAAAATACACTGTAGAAGCTGGAATATGGTGAGAAACCCTGAAAAAGTAGAAAAATATGAAAATCACACTTATAGAACCTCCAATATGGTGAGAAACCCTGAAAAAGTCAAAAAATGAGAAAATCACACTGTAGGACCTGGAATATGGTGAGAAACACTGAAAAAGTCAAAAAATGAGAAATAACACTGTAGGACTTGGAATATGATGAGAAACCCTGAAAAAGTCAAAAAATGAGAAAATCACACTGTAGGACTTGGAATATGATGAGAAACCCTGAAAAAGTCGAAAAATGAGAAAATCACACTGTAGAAGATGGAATATGGTGAGCACCACTGAAAAAGTCGAAAATTAGAAAAATAACACTGTAGAAACTGGAATATGGTAAGAAACCCTGAAAAATTCCAAAAATGAGAAAATCACACTGTAGGATTTGGATTATGATGAGAAACCGTGAAAAAGTCAAAAAATGAGAATAATACACTGTAGGAGCTCGAATATGATGAGAAACCCTGAAAAAGTCGAAAAATAAGAAAATCACACTTGTAGGACCTCCAATATAGTGAAAAACCCTGAAAAAGTCGAAAAATGAGAAAATCACAGTGTAGGACCTGGAATATGGTGAGAAACCCTGAAAAAGTCGAAAATGAGGAAATCACGCAGTAGGTCCTGGAATATGGTGAGAAACACTGAAAAAGTCTAAAATAAAAAAATTACACTGTAGTACCTGGAATATGGTGACAAACCCTGAAAAAGTCTTAAAATGAGAAAATCACACTGTAGGACATGGAATATGGTGAGAAACCTTGAAAAAGTCAAAAAATGAGAAACATCACACTGTAGTAAAAGGAATATGGTTATATAATCTGAAAAAGTCGAAAAATTAGAAAAATCACACTCTAGGACTTGGAATATGATGAGAAACCTTGAAAAAGTCAAAAAATGAGAAACAACACTGTAGTAAAAGGAATATGGTGATATAATCTGAAAAAGTCGAAAAATTAGAAAAATCACAGTCTAGGACTTGGAATATGATGAGAAACACTGAAAAAGTCTAAAAATGAGAAAATCACACTGTAGGACTTGGAATATGATGAGAAACACAGAAAAAGTAAAAATATGAGAAAATCACACAGTAGGATCTGGAATATGGTGAGAAACCCTGAAAAAGCACAACCCTCTTCCGGTCAGAAAAGCACCAGGGCAGCTGGGGCGCAGGGTCGGCTGACACTCGCCAGCTACCCACAACACCCGCCACAGGATCTTAAGACTTCTGGTGAGTGGAGCACAGCTTCTGCTCCAACCCAAGTGCTCGGGACCTGAGACTGCATTAGTTAGGGAAGCAGAAACCGGCCTGAGTAGGGCCACAGGCCTCATCCGGCCGGATCAGCGCTGGGGTAGTGGGAGCGCAGGGTTGCCTGACACCCGCCAGCTACCCACGACCCCCGCCGCAGGATTTTGGGACTCTGGTGAGTGGAACACAGCTTCTGCTCCAATCTTTAAACAGTGACAACGATAACAACTATCCCCAGAGATTACCAGATGGCGAAAGGTAAACGTAATAATCTTACTAACAGAAACCAAGACCACTCACCATCATCAGAACCCAGCACCCCCACTTTGCCCAGTCCAGGGCACCCCAACACACCGGAAAAGCTAGACACGGATTTAAAAGCATATCTCCTGATGATGATAGAGGACTTCAAGAAGGACTTTAATAACACACTTAAAGAAATGCAGGAGAACACTGCTAAACAGGCAGAAGACAATAAAGAGGAAGCACAAAAATCCCTTAAAGAATTGCAGGAGAACACTGCTAAAGAGTTATAAATCCTTAAAGAAAAACAGGATAACATAATCAAACAGGTAGAAGTCCTTACAGAAAAACAGGAAAACACATCCAAACAGATGATGGAAATGAACAAAACCATACTAGAACTAAAAAGGGAAGTAGACACAATAAAGAAAACCCAAAATGAGGCAACACTGGAGATAGAAACCCTAGGAAAGAAATCTGGAACCATAGATACGAGCATCAGCAACAGAATACAAGAGATGGAAGAGAGAATCTCAGGTGCAGAAGATTCCATAGAGAACATCGGCACAACAATCAAGGAAAATGTAAAATGCAAAAAGATCCTAACTCAAAACATCCAAGAAATACAGGACACAATGAGAAGACCAAACCTACGGATAATAGGAGTGGATGAGAATGAAGATTTTCAACTCAAAGGACCAGCAAACATCTTCAACAAAATTATAGAAGAAAACTTCCCAAATCTAAAGAAAGAGATGCCCATGAACATACAAGAAGCCTCAGAACTCCAAATAGACTGGACCAGAAAAGAAATACCTCCCGACACATTATAATCAGAACAACAAATGCTCTAAATAAAGAGAATACTAAAAGCAGTAAGAGAAAAAGGCCAAGTAACATATAAAGGCAAGCCTATCAGAATTACACCAGATTTTTCACCAGAGACTATGAAAGCCAGAAGATCCTGGACGGATGTTATACAGACACTAAAAGAACACAAATTCCAGCCCAGGCTACTATACCCAGCCAAACTCTCAATTAACATAGATGGAGAAACCAAAGTATTCCACGACAAAACCAAATTCACACATTATCTCTCCACGAATCCAGCCCTTCAAAGGATAACAACAGAAAAAAAACAATACAAGGACAGGAACCACGCCCTAGAAACAACAAGAAGGTAATCCCTCAACAAACCTAAAAGAAGACAGCCACAAGAACAAAATGCCAACTTTAACAACAAAAATAACAGGAAACAACAATTACTTTTCCTTAATATCTCTTAATATCAATGGACTCAACTCCCCGATAAAAAGACATAGACTAACAAACTGGCTACACAAACAAGACCCAACATTTTGCTGCTTACAGGAAACTCATCTCAGAGAAAAGGATAGACACTACCTCAGAATGAAAGGCTGGAAAACAATTTTCCAAGCAAATGGCATGAAGAAACAAGATGGAGTAGCCATTCTAATATCTGATAAGATTGACTTCCAACCCAAAGTCATTAAAAAAGACAGGGAGGGACACTTCATACTCATCAAAGGTAAAATCCTCCAAGAGGAACTATCAATCCTGAATATCTATGCTCCAAATACAAAGGCAGCCACATTCATTAAAGAAACTTTAGTAAATCTCAAAGCACACATTGCACCTCATACAATAATAGTGGGAGACTTCAACACACCACTTTCACCAATGGACAGATCATGGAAACAGAAACTAAACAGGGACACAGTGAAACTAAGAGAAATTATGAATCAAATGGATCTGGCAGATATCTACAGAACATTCTATCCTAAAGCAAAAGGATATACCTTCTTCTCAGCACCTCATGGTACCTTCTCCAAAATTGACCACATAATTGGTCACAAAGCAGGCCTCAACAGATACAAAAATATTGAAATTGTCCCATGCATCCTATCAGATCACCATGGACTAAGGCTGATCTTCAATAACAAAATAAATAATAGAAAGCCAACCTTCACGTGGAAACTGAACAACACTCTTCTCAATGATACCTTGGTCAAGGAAGGAATAAAGAAAGAAATTAAGGACTTTTTAGAGTTCAATGAAAATGAAGCCACAACATACCCAAACTTATGGGACGCAATGAAAGCATTTCTAAGAGGAAAACTCATTGCTCTGAGTGCCTCCAAAAGGAAACTAGAGAGAGCACACATTAGCAGCTTGACAACACACCTAAAAGCACTAGAACAAAAGGAAGCAAATTCACCCAAGAGGAGTAGACGGCAGGAAATAATCAAACTCAGGGGTGAAATCAACCAAGTGGAAACAAGAAAAACTATTCAAAGAATCAACCAATCAAGGAGCTGGTTCTTTGAGAAAATCAACAAGATAGATAAACCCTTAGCCAGACTCACTAGAGGGCACAGGGAAGCATCCTAATTAACAAAATCAGAAATGAAAAAGGAGACATAACAACAGATCCTGAAGACATCCAAAACACCATCAGATCCTTCTACCAAAGGCTATACTCAACAAAACTGGAGAACCTGGATGAAATGGAGAAGTTCCTAGACAGATACCAGGTACCAAAATTGAATCAAGATCAGGTTAATGATCTAAACAGCCCTATATCCCCCAAAGAAATAGAAGCAGTCATTAATAGTCTCCCAACTAAAAAAAGCCCAGGACCAGATGGGTTTAGTGCAGAGTTCTATCAGACCTTCAAAGAAGATCTAATCCCAGTTCTTCACAAACTATTCCACAAAATAGAAACAGAAGGTACTCTACCCAACTCATTCTATGAAGCCACAATTACTCTGATACCTAAACCACAAAAAGACCCAACAAAGATAGAAAACTTCAGACCAATATCCCTTATGAATATTGATGCAAAAATCCTCAATAAAGTTCTTGCTAACCGAATCCAAGAACACATCAAAACAATCACCCATCCTGACCAAGTAGGTTTCATCCCAGGGATGCAGGGATGGTTCAATATACGGAAATCCATCAACGTAATCCAGTATATAAACAAACTCAAAGACAAAAACCACATGGTCATCTCGTTAGATGCGGAAAAAGCATTTGACAAGATCCAACACCCATTCATGATAAAAGTCTTGGAAAGATCAGGAATTCAAGGCCCATACCTAAACATGATAAAAGCAATCTACAGCAAACCAGTAGCCAACATCAAAGTAAATGGTGAGAAGCTTGAAGCAATCCCTCTAAAATCAGGGACTAGACAAGGCTGTCCACTTTCTCCATACCTATTCAACATTGTACTTGAAGTCCTAGCCAGAGCAATTCGACAACAAAAGGAGATCAAAGGGATACAAATTGGAAAAGATGAAGTCAAAATATCACTCTTTGCAGATGATATGATAGTATATATAAGTGACCCTAAAAATTCCACCAGAGAACTCCTAAGCCTGATAAACAGCTTCGGTGAAGTAGCTGGATATAAAATTAACTCAAACAAATCAATGGCCTTTCTCTACACAAAGAATAAACAGGCTGAGAAAGAAATTAGGGAAACAACACCCTTCTCAATAGTCACAAATAATATAAAATATCTTGGCGTGACTCTAACTAAGGAAGTGAAAGATCTGTATAATAAAAACTTCAAGTCTCTGAAGAAAGAAATTATAGAAGATCTCAGAAGATGGAAAGATCTCCCATGCTCATGGATTGGCAGGATCAACATTGTAAAAATGGCTATCTTGCCAAAAGCAATCTACAGATTCAATGCAATCCCCATCAAAATTCCAAATCAATTCTTCAACGAATTAGAAAGTGCAATCTGCAAATTCATCTGGAATAACAAAAAACCTAGGATAGCAAAAACTCTTCTCAAGGATAAAAGAACCTCTGGTGGAATCACCATGCCGGACCTAAAGCTCTACTACAGAGCAATTGTGATAAAAACTGCATGGTACTGGTATAGTGACAGACAAATAGACCAATGGAATAGAATTGAAGACCCAGAAATGAACCCACACACCTATGGTCACTTGATCTTCGACAAGGGAGCTAAAAACATCCAGTGGAAGAAAGACAGCATTTTCAACAAATGGTGCTGGCACAACTGGTTGTTAACATGTAGAAGAATGCGAATCGATCCATTCCTATCTCCTTGTACTAAGGTCAAGTCTAAGTGGATCAAGGAACTTCACATAAAACCAGAGACACTGAAACTTATAGAGGAGAAAGTGGGGAAAAGCCTTGAAGATATGGGCACAGGGGAAAAATTCCTGAATAGAACAGTAATGGCTTGTGCTGTAAGATCGAGAATTGACAAGTGGGACCTCATGAAACTACAAAGCTTCTGCAAGGCTAAAGACACCATCAATAAGACAAAAAAAACACCAACAGATTGGGAAAGGATCTTCACCTATCCTAAATCAGATAAGGGACTAATATCCAATATATATATAAAGAACTCAAGAAGGTGGACTCCAGAAAGTCAAATAACCCCATTAAAAAATGGGGCTCAGAACTGAACAAAGAATTCTCACCTGAGGAATACCGAATGGCAGAGAAACACCTGAAAAACTGTTCAACATCCTTAATCATCAGGGAAATGCAAATCAAAACAACCCTGAGATTCCACCTCACACCAGTCAGAATGGCTAAGATCAAAAATTCAGGTGACAGCAGATGCTGGCAAGGATGTGGAGAAAGAGGAACACTCCCCCATTGTTGGTGGGATTGCAAGCTTGTACAACCACTCTGGAAATCAGTCTGGCGGTTCCTCAGAAAATTGGACATAGTACTAGCGGAGGATCCAGCAATACCTCTCCTGGGCATATATCCAGAAGATGTCCCAACCGGTAAAAAGGACACATGCTCCACTATGTTCATAGCAGCCCTCTTTATAATAGCCAGAAGCTGGAAAGAAACCAGATGTCCCTCAACAGAGGAATGGATACAGAAATTATGGTACATTTACACAATGGAGTACTACTCAGCTATTAAAAAGAATGAATTTATGAAATTCCTAGCCAAATGGAAGGACCTGGAGGGCATCATCTTGAGTGAAGTAACACAATCACAAAATAACTCACACAATATGTATTCACTGATAAGTGGATATTAGCCCAAAACTTAGGATACCCAAGATATAAGATACAATTTGATAAACGCATGAAACTCAAGAAGAATGAAGACCAAAGTGTGGACACTGTGCACCTTCTTAGAATTGGGAACAAAACACCCAGGGAAGGAGTTACAGAGACAAAGTTCGTAGCTGTGATGAAAGGATGGACCATTTAGAGACTGCCATATCCAGGGATCCATCCCATAATCAGCTTCTAAACGCTGACACCATTGCATACACTAGCAAGATTTTGCTGAAAGGACCCAAATATAGCTGTCTCTTGTGAGACGATGCCGGGGCCTAGCAAACACAGGAGTGGATGTTCACAGTCAGCTATTGGATGTATCACAGGGCTCCCAATGGAGAAGCTAGAGAAAGTACCCAAGGAACTAAAGGGATCTGCAACCCTATTTTTGGAACAACATGATGTACTAACCAGAACCCCGGAGCTCTTGTCTCTAGCTGCATATGTATCGAAAGATGGCCTAGTCGGCCATCAATGGAAAGAGAGGCCCATTGGACTTGCAAATATTATATGCCCCAATATAGGGGAATGCCAGGGCCAAAAGAATGGGAATGGGTGGGTAGGGAAGTGGGGGGCGCTATGGGGGACTTTTGGGATAGCATTGGAAATGTAATTGAGGAAAATATGTAATAAAAATATTAAAAATCAAAAAAAAAAAGAAACCCTGAAAAAGTCTTAAAAAGAAAAAATCACACAGTAGGACCTGCAATATGTTGAGAAACACTGAAAAATCTTAAAATGAGAAAATCACACTGTAGGACCTGGAATATGGTAACTCTGAAAAAGTCGAAAAATGAGAAATTCAGACTTGTAGGACCTGCAATATGGTGAGAAACACTGAAAAAGTCAAAACATGAGAAAATTACACTGTAGGACCTAGAATATGTTGAGAAACAATTTAAAAGTCCAAAAAAGAGAAAATCACCCTCTAGGACATGGAATATGATGAGAAAACCTGAAAAAGTCAAAAAATGAGAAAATAACACTGTAGTACCTTGAATATGGTGAGAAAACACTGAAAAAGTCTAAAAATGAGAAAAACACACAGTAGGACCTGGAATATGGTGAGAAACCCTGAAGCAGTCGAAAAATAAGAAAATCAAATTTGTCATATCTGCAATATGGTGAGAAACCCTGAAGTGTCAAAAAATGAGAAAAATACACTGAAGGAGTTAGAATATGGTGAGAAACCCTGAAAAAGTCAAAAAATAAGAAATTCACACTTGTAGGACCTGCAATAGGGTGAGAAATTCTGAAAAAGTCAAAAAATGAGAAAATCACACTGTAGGACTTGGAATATGGTGAGAAACCTGAAAAAGTCGAAAAATGAGAAAATCACGCAGTAGGACCAGGAATATTGTGAGAAAACTTGAAAAAGTCTAAAAATGAGAAAAATACACCGTAGGAGCTGGAATATGGTGAGAAAACCTGAAAAAGTCGAAAAATAAGAAACTCACACTTGTTTGACCTCCATTATGGTGAGAAACCCTGAAAAAGTCGAAAAATGAGAAAATCACACTGTAGGACCTGGAATATGGTGAGAAACCCTGAAAAAGTAAAAAATGAGAAAATCACACTATAGAACTTGGAATATGATGAAAAACCCTGAAAAAGTCGAAAAATGAGAAAATCACACTGTAGTAGCTGGAATATGGTGAGAAACACTGAAAAAGTCTCAAAATGAGAAAATCACACAGTAGGACCTGCAATATGGTGATAAACACTTAAACAGTCAAAAAATAAGAAAATCAAACTTGTAGTACCTGCAATATGGTGAGAAACCCTGAAAATTTCCAAAAATGCGAAAATCACACTGTAGGATTTAGAATATGATGAGTAACCGTTAAAAAGTCAAAAAATGAGAAAAATACACTGTAGAAGCTGGAATGTGTTGAGAAACCCTGAAAAAGTCTTAAAACGAGACAATCACACTGTAGGACTTGGAATAAGATGAGAAACCCTGAAAAAGTCGAAAAATGAGAAAATCACACTGTAGTACCTGGAATGTGTTGAGAAACCCTGAAAAAGTCTTAAAAACGAGAAAATCACACTGTAGGACCTGGAATATGGTGAGAAACTCTGAAATAGTCGAAAAAAGAGAAAATCACACTCTAGGACTTGGAATATGATGATATACCATGAAAAAGTCAAAAAAAATGAGAAAATCACACTGTAGTACCTGGAATATGGTGAGAAACCCTTAAAAAGTCTAAAAATGAGAAAATCAAACAGTAGGAGCTGGAATATGGTGAGAAACCCTGAAAGATCGAAAAATAAGAAAATCAAACTTGTAGTACCTGCAAAATGGTGAGAAACCCTAAAAAAGTCAAAAAAGGAGAAAATCAAAATATAGGACTTGGAATAAGATGAGAAACCGTGAAAAAGACAAAAAATGACAGAAATACACTGTAGGAGCTGAAATATGGTGAGCAACCCTGAAAAATTCAAAAAATGAGAAAAATCACAATGTAGAACCTGCAATATGGTGAGAAACCCTGAAAAATTCCAAAAATGAGAAAATCACACTGTAGGATTTGGAATAAGATGAGAAACGGTGAAAAAATCAAAAAAATGAGAATAATACACTGTAGGAGCTGGAATATGTTGAGAAACCCTGAAAAAGTTGAAAAATAAAAAAATCACACTTGTAGGACCTCCAATATGGTGAAAAACCCTGAAAAAGTCGAAAAATGAGAAAATTACAGTGTAGGACATGGAATATGGTGAGAAACCCTGAAAAAGTCAAAAATGAGAAAATCACGCAGTAGGTCCTGGAATTTGGTGAGAAGCACTGAAAAAGTCTAAAATAAGAAAATCACACTGTAGTACCTGGAATATGGTGACAAACCCTGAAAATGTCAAAAAAATGAGAAAATCACACTGTAGGACTTGGAATATGGTGAGAAACCCTGAAAAAGTCGAAAAATGAGAACATCAGGCAGTAGGACCTGGAATATGGTGAGAAACACTGAAAAATCTTGAAATGAAAAAATCACACTGTAGGACCTGGAATATGGTGAGTAACTCTGAAAAAGTCGAAAAATTAGAAATTCACACTTGTAGGACCTGCAATATGGTGAGAAACACTGAAAAAGTCAAAAAATGAGAAAATTACACTGGTGGACCTGGAATATGTTGAGAAACCCTTTAAAAGTCGAAAAAAGAGAAAATCACCCTGTAGGACTTGGAATAAGATGAGAAAACCTGAAAAAGTCAAAAAATGAGAAAATAACACTGTAGTACCTTGAATATGGTGAGTAAACACTGAAAAAGTCTAAAAATGAGAAAATCACACAGTAGGACCTGGAATATGGTGAGAAACCCTGAAAAAGTCGAAAAATAAGAAAATCAAATTTGTCTTATCTGCAATATGGTGAGAAACCCTGAAAAAGTCAAAAAATAAGAAATTCACACTTGTAGGACCTGCAATATGGTGAGAAACCCTGAAAAAGTCGAAAAATGAGAAAATCACACTGTATGACTTGGAATAAGATGAGACACCCTGAAAAAGTCAAAAAATGAGAAAATCACACTGTAGGACTTGGAATAAGATGAGAAACCCTGAAAAAGTTGAAAAATGAGAAAATCATACTGTAGAAGATGGAATATGTTGAGCAATCCTGAAAAAGTCAAAAAATGAGAAAAATCACACTGTGGAACCTGGAATATGGTGAGAAACTCTGAAAAAGGCGAAAAATTAGAAAAATCACTCTCTAGGACTTGGAATATGATGAGAAACCCTGAAAAAGTCGAAAAATGAGAAAATCACACTGTAGTAGCTGGAATATGGTGATAAACACTGAAAAAGTCTCAAAATGAGAAAATCACACAGTAGGACCTGCAATATGGTAAGAAACACTGAAACAGTCAAAAAATAAGAAAATCAAACTTGTAGTACCTGCAATATGTTGAGAAACCCTGAAAAATTCCAAAAATGAGAAATCACACTGTAGGATTTGGAATATGATGAGAAACCCTGAAAAAGTCGAAAAATAAGAAAATCACACTTGTAGGACCTCCAATATGGTGAAAAACCCTGAAAAAGTCGAAAAATGAGAAAATCACAGTGTAGGACCTGGAATATGGTGAGAAACCCTGAAAAAGTCGAAAAATGAGAAAATCACGCAGTAGGTCCTGGAATTTGGTGAGAAACACTGAAAAAGTCTAAAATAAGAAAATTACACTGTAGTACCTGGAATATGGTGACAAACCCTGAAAAAGCCTTTAAATGAGAAAATCACACTGTAGGACATTGAATATGGTGAGAAACCTTGAAAAAGTCAAAAAATGAGAAACAACACTGTAGTAAAATGAATATGGTGATATAATCTGAAAAAGTCGAAAAATTAGAAAAATCACAGTCTAGGACTTGGAATATGATAAGAAACCCTGAAAAAGTCAAAAAATGAGAAAATCACACTGTAGGACTTGGAATATGATGAGAAACACTGAAAAAGTAAAAAAATGAGAAAATCACACAGTAGGACCTGGAATATGGTGAGAAACCCTGAAAAAGTCTTAAAATGAGAAAATCACACAGTAGGACCTGCAATATGTTGAGAAACACTGAAAAATCTAAAAATGAGAAAATCACACTGTAGGACCTGGAATATGGTGAGTAACTCTGAAAAAGTCGAAAAAAAAGAAATTCACACTTGTAGGACCTGCAATATGGTGAGAAACACTGAAAAAGTCAAAACATGAGAAAATTACACTGTAGGACCTGGAATATGTTGAGAAACACTTTAAAAGTCGAAAAAAGAGAAAATCACCCTCTAGGACATGGAATATGATGAGAAAACCTGAAAATGTCAAAAAATGAGAAAATAACACTGTAGTACCTTGAATATGGTGAGAAAAACACTGAAAAAGTCTAAAAATGAGAAAATCACACAGTAGGACCTGGAATATGGTGAGAAACCCTGAAGCAGTCGAAAAATAAGAAAATCAAATTTGTCATATCTGCAATATGGTGAGAAACCCTGAAAGAGTCAAAAAATGAGAAAAATACACTGAAGGAGCTGGAATATGGTGAGAAACCCTGAAAAAGTCAAAAAATAAGAAATTCACACTTGTAGGACCTGCAATAGGGTGAGAAATTCTGAAAAAGTCGAAAAATGAGAAAATCACACTGTAGGACTTGGAATATGGTGAGAAACCCTGAAAAAGTCGAAAAATGAGAAAATCACGCAGTAGGACTTGGAATATTGTGAGAAAACGTGAAAAAGTCTAAAAATGAGAAAAATACACTGTAGGAGCTGGAATATGGTGAGAAAACCTGAAAAAGTCGAAAAATAAGAAACTCACACTTGTTTGACCTTCATTATGGTGAGAAACCCCGAAAAAGTTGAAAAATGAGAAAATCACACTGTAGGACCTGGAATATGGTGAGAAACCCTGAAAAAGTCAAAAAATGAGAAAATCACACTATAGAACTTGGAATATGATGAAAAACCCTGAAAAAGTCGAAAAATGAGAAAATCACACTGTAGAAGATGGAATATGGTGAGCAACCGTGAAAAAGTCAATAATTAGAAAAATCACACTCTAGGACTTGGAATATGATGAGGAACCCTGAAAAAGTCGAAAAATGAGAAAATCACACTGTAGTACCTGGAATGTGTTGAGAAACCCTGAAAAAGTCTTAAAATGAGAAAATCACACTGTAGGACCTGGAATATGGTGAGAAACTCTGAAAGAGTCGAAAAAAGAGAAAATCACACTCTAGGACTTGGAATATGATGATATAACCTGAAAAAGTCAAAAAAATGAGAAAATCACACTGTAGTACCTTGAATATGGTGAGTAAACACTGAAAAAGTCTAAAAATGAGAAAATCACACAGTAGGACCTGCAATATGGTGAGAAACACTGAAAAAGTCAAAAAATGAGAAAATCACACTATAGGATTTGGAATATGATGAGAAACCGTGAAAAAATCAAAAAAATGAGTATAATACACTGTAGGAGCTGGAATATGATGAGAAACCCTGAAAAAGTCGAAAAATAAGAAAATCACACTTGTAGGACCTCCAATAGGGTGAAAAACCCTGAAAAAGTCGAAAAATGAGAAAATTACAGTGTAGGACATGGAATATGGTGAGAAACCGTGAAAAAGTCAAAAATGAGAAAATGACGCAGTAGGTCCTGGAATTTGGTGAGAAACAGTGAAAAAGTCTAAAATAAGAAAATCACACTGTAGTACCTGGAATATGGTGACAAACCCTGAAAAAGTCAAAAAATGAGAATATTACACTGTAGGACCTGGAATATGTTGAGAAACCCTTTAAAAGTCGAAAAAAGAGAAAATCACCCTATAGGACTTGGAATAAGATGAGAAAACCTGAAAAAGTCTCAAAATGAGAAAATAACACTGTAGTACCTTGAATATGGTGAGTAAACACTGAAAAAGTCTAAAAATGAGAAAATCACACAGTAGGACCTGCAATATGGTGAGAAACACTGAAAAAGTCAAAAAATGAGAAAAATACACTGAAGGAGCTGGAATATGGTGAGAAACCCTGAAAAAGTCAAAAAATAAGAAATTCACACTTGTAGGACCTGCAATATGGTGAGAAACCCTGAAAAAGTTGAAAAATGAGAAAATCACACTGTAGGACTTGGAATAAGATGAGACACCCTGAAAAAGTCAAAAAATGAGAAAATCACCCTGTAGGACTTGGAATAAGATGAGAAACCCTGAAAAAGTTGAAAAATGAAAAAATCACACTGTAGAAGATGGAATATGTTGAGCAATCCTGAAAAAGTCAAAAAATGAGAAAAATAACACTGTGGAACCTGGAATATGGTGAGAAACTCTGAAAAAGGCGAAAAATTAGAAAAATCACTCTCTAGGACTTGGAATATGATGAGAAACCCTGAAAAAGTCAAAAAATGAGAAAATCACACTGTAGGACTTGGAATATGATGAAAAACCCTGAAAAAGTCGAAAAATTTGAAAATCACACTGTAGAAGATGGAATTTGGTGAGTAACCCTGAAAAAGTCAATAATTAGAAAAATCACACTCTAGGACTTGGAATATGATGAGGAACCCTATAAAAGTCGAAAAATGAGAAAATCACACTGTAGTAGCTGGAATATGGTGAGAAACACAGAAAAAGTCTCAAAATGAGAAAATCACACATTAGGACCTGCAATATGGTGATAAACACTTAAACAGTCAAAAAATAAGAAAATCAAACTTGTAGTACTTGCACTATGGTGAGAAACCCTGAAAATTTCCAAAAATGCGAAAATCACACTGTAGGATTTAGAATATGATGAGTAACCGTGAAAAAGTCAAAAAATGAGAAAAATACAGTGTAGAAGCTGGAATATGGTAAGAAACCCTGAAAAAGTCAAAAAATAAGAAAATCACACTTGTAGAACCTCCAATATGGTGAGAAACCCTGAAAAAGTCGAAAAATGATAAAATCACACTGTAGGACCTGCAATATGGTGAGAAACACTGAATCAGTCGAAAAATAAGAAAATCACACTTGTAGAACCTCCAATATGGTGAGAAACCCTGAAAAAGTCGAAAAATGAGAAAATCACACTGTAGGACCTGGAATATGGTGAGAAACCCTGAAAAAGTCTTAAAATGTGAAAATCATACTTTAGGACTTGGAATAAGATGAGAAACCCTGAAAAAGTCGAAAAATGAGAAAATCACACTGTAGTACCTGGAATATGTTGAGATACCCTGAAAAAGTCTTAAAATGAGAAAATCACACTATAGGACCTGGAATATGGTGAGAAACTCTGAAATAGTCGAAAAAAGAGAAAATCACACTCTAGGACTTGGAATATGATGAGAAACCCTGAAAAGGTCAAAAAAATGAGAAAAGTACACTGTAGTACCTGGAATATGGTGAGAAACCATGAAAAAGTCTAAAAATGAGAAAATCAAACAGTAGGACCTGGAATATGGTGAGAAACCCTGAAAGATAGAAAAATAAGAAAATCAAACTTGTAGTACCTGCAATATGGTGAGAAACCCTGAAAACGTCAAAAAAGGAGAAAATCACAATATAGGACTTGGAATAAGATGAGAAACCGTGAAAAAGACAAAAAATGACAAAAATACACGGTAGGAGCTGAAATATGGTGAGAAACACTGAAAAAGTCGAAAAATAAGAAAATCAAACTTGTAGTACCTGCAATATGGTGAGAAACCCTAAAAAATTCCAACAATGAGAAAATCACACTGTAGGATTTGGAATAAGATGAGAAACCGTGAAAAAATCAAAAAAATGAGAATAATACACTGTAGGAGCTGGAATATGATGAGAAACACTGAAAAAGTCGAAAAATAAGAAAATCACACTTGTAGGACCTCCAATATGGTGAAAAACCCTGAAAAAGTCGAAAAATGAGAAAATTACAGTGTAGGACATGGAATATGGTGAGAAATCCTGAAAAAGTCAAAAATGAGAAAATCACGCAGTAGGTCCTGGAATTTGGTGAGAAACACTGAAAAAGTCTAAAATAAGAAAATCACACTGTAGTACCTGGAATATGGTGACAAACCCTGAAAATGTCAAAAAAATGACAAAATCACACTGTAGGACTTGGAATATGGTGAGAAACCCTGAAAAAGTCGAAAAATGAGAAAATCACGCAGTAGGAGCTGGAATATGGTGAGAAACCCTGAAAAAGTCCAACAATAAGAAAATCACACTTGTAGGACCTGCAATATGGTGAGAAACCTTGAAAAAGTCGAAAAATGAGAAAATCACACTGTAGGACTTAAAGTAAGATGAGAAACCCTGAAAAAGTCAAAAAATGAGAAAATCACACTATAGGACTTGGAATATGGTGAGAAACCCTGAAAAAGTCAAAAAATGAGAAAATTACACTGTAGGACCTGGAATATTTTTGAGAAACCCTGAAAAAGTCCGAAAAAGAGAAAATCACACTCTAGGACTTGGAATATGATGAAAAAACCTGAAAAAGTCAAAAAATGAGAAAATCACACTGTAGTACCTAGAATATTGGTGAGAAACACTGAAAAAGTCTTAACGTGAGAAAATCACACAGTAGGACCTGGAATATGGTGAGAAACCCTGAAACATTTGAAAAATAAGAAAATCAAACTTGTAGTACCTGCAATATGGTGAGAAACCCTGAAAAAGTCGAAAAATGAGAAAATTACACTGTTCGACTTGGAATAAGATGAGAGACCGTGAAAATTTTAAAAAATGAGAAAAATACACTGTAGTAGCTGGAACATGGTGAGAAACCCTGCAAAAGTCGAAAATTAAGAAATTCACACTTGTAGGACCTGCAATATGGTGAGAATCCCTGAAAAAGTCGAAAAATGAGAAAATCACACTCTAGGACTTGGAATATGATAAGAAACCCTGAAAAAGTCGAAAAATGAGAAAATCACACAGTAGGACCTGCAATATGGTGAGAAACCCTGAAACAGTCGAAAAATAAGAAAATCAAACTTGTAGTACCTGCAATATGGTGAGAAACCCTGAAAAAAGAAAGAAAGAAAGAAAGAAAGAAAGAAAGAAAGAAAGAAAGAAAGAAAGAAAGAAAGAAAGAAAGAAAGAAAGAAAGGAGAATAAAAAGTTTTTATAAAAGTTTTATAAAAAGTGTTAAAGTTTTTAAAAATTAAAAAAAAAAATTACCAGATCACCATCAAGCACACACAGCATTGGCTGTCTTCAGGATTATCCCTTCAGCCTCCAAAACAAAAAGCAATGGCTGGCTGGCTTCATGTGTTTCCTATTCTTGAGTCTTATTTCCAACCTAAGAGCTGGGCTGAGCTGCCTCATTATGTAATTGCAAATCTTCCTTGGTTTGTCTTTTCCATTTCTAAGACTAACAGGCCTTTTTCTATTTAGAGAATATGCTCATGACTGTCCTTTAGATATAGTAAATATAACTGTTGCTCAATAAAAATTATTTTGCATGTATTTATTTGTGTGAGTGATGAAGCTCAGGTCTTCAAACTCGTCAGGAGTTATAATTACCTCCCCTCTCTCTCACCCACTCTCTGTCCTCTCTCTGAATGATCTATTTTATTTTTAGTGTAAGAATGTTTTGCATGTGTATGCTGTGCCCACAGACTCCAGAACAGAGTAATAGATCCCCTGGAACTGGAGATGGGCCACCATATATATATATACTGGTAATTGAGCCCAGGTTCTCTGGAAGAGGAGACAATGCTCTTAATTGTTGAGCCCTCTCTGTAGCCACATCTTTCTTTCTTTCTTTCTTTCTTTCTTCCTTTCTTTCTTTCTTTCTTTCTTTCTTTCTTTCTTTCTTTCTTTCTTTCTTTCTTTCTTTCTTTCTTTTTTTTTGAGCATATGTTAGGCTGTGTTTATATACATCATATGCAGACAATAAAAATGATTTAGATTCTTCAGCATCTGACACCCTCTTCTGGAGTGTCTGAACATAGCTACAGCATACTTTGATATAATAAATAAATAAATCTTTAAAAAGAAAAGGAAAAGTAAAAAAGAAAGAACAGGCCTGCCATATGCATGTTCATAGAGGAAAATGGAAGAGACCCCAATCTAACCTCAGCAGGGTGCTTCCTTCTGGATGGTAGCTCACAGTTTCATCCCAGCAAGACAGGCAAATCACAGAGTTCAAGGACAGTAAGGTTCAGGACAGCCAAGGTTAGGAAGGAAAAGGGTCTATGTTGAGAATACAAACCCTCAGGGGGTGGGGGAATCCAGATTAACTTTTTAATAACAAAGACTTGGTCTTTGATGTCTAGAGGAAGCCCTTCTCAGTGCCTTTAACTAAGACTGAACATTCAGGGCTGTGACTCAACTGTAACAAGGAACAGGGCTAAGAACCTGCAGCCTTTGAAAACAACTATTTTTTTAAAGTGGGGGACACAAATCAGCAGTAGAACCCCTCAGGTTCAGCCATAATACTTGTTAGGGAAACAGCCTCAATGTCCGGAGCTGAGGTCTCATGGGTGAACTGCTTCAAGCTCTGAGTATCATTGAAAGAAAGTAAAGATATCATATGGTTGCTTAATTTATTTATTTTATTATTTCTATTTTTTCTTTTCTTTTGTTTTGTTTTAGAAAAGGCCTCAGTCTGTAGCTATGGCTGACCTAGGACAGACTACATGTGTTAATTAGGGTTTCACAGCTGAGAAACAGACAATACCTATGTAAGACTTAGAAAACCCAACAGTCAGTGGTGGCTCGAGCTCTTAATGAGAGCACTCTGGAGGGAGAGGCAGTCAGTTTCTGATTTCGAGGCCAGCCTGGTTAAAGACAGGGATAGGCAGGGCTAGGCAAGGCAGGGCTAGGCTAAGCAAGGGGCTAGGTTAGGCTAGGCAAGGGGCTAGGCTAGGCTAGGCTAGGCAAGGGGCTAGGCAAGACAGTAAGACAGACAGACAAGTATGGCAGGCCTGCCTGGTTTTTCTTTCTTTCTTATCCCTTTTAAAAAATGTTTATTTATTTATTTATTTATTTATTTATTTATTTATTTATTTATTAGATATAAGTACACTGTAGCTGTCTTGAGAAACTGCAGAAAAGGGTGTAAGATTCTGGAGAATCTAAATCCCTCTTATGGGCTGCATATGATGTACATAAACACAGCCTCACATATACTTCTAAAAATTTATAGATGGGTGGGGCCACTGAAAGGGCTCAACAATTAACAGAATTGTCTCCTCTTCCAGAAAACCTGGGATCAACTAACAGCAACTATATGGTGGCCCAGCTCCAGTTCCAGGGGATTAGAAAGACAGACAGACAGACAGACAGACATAAGGATGGCAGGCCTGCCTGGTCTTACTTTATTTCTTATCCTTTTAAAAAATATTTTATTTATTTATTTATTTATTTATTTATTTATTTATTTATTTATTTATTTTTTAGATATAAGTACACTGTAGCTGTCTTCAGACACTCCAGTAGAGGGTGTCAGATTCTGGAGAATCTAAATCCCTCTTATGGTCTGCATATGATGTACTTAAACACAGCCTCAAATATACTTCTAAAAATTTAAAGATGGGTGGGGCCACTGAAAGGGCTCAATAATTAACAGCATTGTCTCCTCTTCCAGAGAACCTGGGATCAACTACAAGCAACTATATGGTTGCCCATCTCCAGTTCCAGGGGATCAGACAGAGAGACAGACAGACAGACAGAGATAAGGATGGAAGGCCTGCCTGGTCTTTCTTTCTTTCTTATCCTTTTTAAAAAATGTTTATTTATTTATTTATTTATTTATTTATTTATTTATTAGATATAAGTACACTGTAGCTATCTTCAGACACTCCAGAAGAGGGTGTCATATTCTGGAGAATCTAAATCCCTCTTATGGTCTGCATATGATGTACATAAACACAGCCTCACATACACCTCTAAAAATTTAAAGATGAGTGGGGCCACTGAAAGGGCTCAACAATTAACAGCATTGTCTCCTCTTCCAGAGAACCTGGGATCAACTACCAGCAACTATATGGTGGCCCATCTCCAGTTCCAGGAGATCAGAAAGACAGACAGACAGACAGAGAAAAGGATGGCAGGCCCTGCCTGGTCTTTCTTTTTTTCTTATCATTTTTTTTTAAATATTTATTTATTTATTTATTTATTTATTTATTTATTTATTTATTTATTTATTTATTTATTTATTAGACATAAGTACACTGTAGCTGTCTTCAGACACTCCAGAAGAGGGTGTCAGATTCTGGAGAATCTAAATCCCTCTTATAGTCTGCCTATGATGTACATAAACACAGCCTCACATACACTTCTAAAAATTTAAAGATGAGTGGGGCCACTGAAAGGGCTCAACAATTAACAGCATTGTCTCCTCTTCCAGAGAACCTGGGATCAACTACCAGCAACTTTATTGTGGCCCATCTCCAGTTCCAGGAGATCAGACAGACAGACAGACAGACAGAGATAAGGATGGCAGGCCTGCCTGGTCTTTCATTTTTTCTTATCCTTTTAAAAAATGTTTATTTATTTATTTATTTATTCATTTATTTATTAGATATAAGTACCCTGTAGCTGCCTTCAGATACTCCAGAAGAGGGTGTCAGATTCTGGAGAATATATATCCTTCTTATGGTCTGCATATGATGTACATAAACAAAGCCTCACATATACTTCTAAAAATTTAAAGATGGGTGGGGCCACTGAAGGGCTCAACAATTAACAGCATTGTCTCCTCTTACAGAGAACCTGGGATCTACTACCAGCAAAAATATGGTGGCCCATCTCCAGTTTCCGGATATCAGACAGACAGACAGACAAACAGACAAGGATGGCAGGCCTGCCTGGTTGTTCTTTCTTTCTTATCCTTTTTGAAAAAATGTTTATTTATTTATTTATGTATTTATTAGATATAAGTACACTGTAGAGGTCTTCAGACACTCCAGAAGAGGTTGTCAGATTCTGGAGAATCTAAATCCCTCTTATGGTCTGCATATGATGTACATAAACACAGACTCACATTTACTTCCAAAAATTTAAAGATGGGTGGGGCCACTGAAAGGGATCAACAATTAACAGCATTGTCTCCTCTTCCAGAGAACCTGAGATCAACTACCAGCAACTATATGGTGGCCCATTTCCAGGTCCAGGGAATCAGAAAGACAGATAGACAGACAGACAGAGATAAGGATGGCAGGCCTCCCTGGTATTTCTTTTTTTCTTATCATTTTTTAAAAAAGTTTATTTATTCATTTATTTATTTATTTATTTATTTATTTATTTATTTATTTATTTATTTATTTATTAGAATAAGTACACTGTAGCTGTCTTCAGACACTCCAGAAGAGGGTGTCAGATTCTGGAGAATCTAAATCCCTCTTATAGTCTGCCTATGATGTACATAAACACAGCCTCACATACACTTCTAAAAATTTAAAGATGAGTGGGGCCACTGAAAGGGCTCAACAATTAACAGCATTGTCTCCTCTTCCAGAGAACCTGGGATCAACTATCAGCCACTATATGGTGGCCCATCTCCAGTTCCCCGGGATCAGACAGACAGACAGACAGACAGAGTTAAGGAAAGCAGGCCTGCCTGGACTTTCTTTTTTTCTTATCATTTTTAAAAAATGATTATTTATTTATTTATTTATTTATTAGATATAAGTACATGGTAGCAGTCTTCAGACACTCCAGAAGACGGTGTCAGATTCTGGACAATCTAAATCCCTCTTATGGTCTGCATATGAGGTACATAAACACATCCTCACATATACTTCTAAAAATTTAAAGATGGGTGGGGCCACTTTACTGCTCAAAATTAACAGCATTGTCTCCTCTTCCAGAGAACCTGGGTTTAACTACCAGCAACTATATGGTGGCCCATCTCCAGTTCCAGGGGATCAGACAGACAGACAGACATACAGACAGATAGAGATAAGGATGGCAGGCCTGCCTGGTCTTTCTTTCTTTCTTATACTTTTTAAGAAATGTTTATTTATTTATTAATGTATATTAGATATAAGTACACTGTAGCTGTCTTCAGACACTGAGGAAGAGGGTGTCAGATTCTGGAGAATCTAAATCCCTCTTATGGACTGCAAATGATGTACATAAGCACAGACTTACAATTACTTCCAAAAATTTAAAGATGTGTGGGGCCACTGAAAGGGCTCAACAATTAACAGCATTGTCTCCTCTTCCAGAGAACCTGGGATCAACTACCAGCAACTATATGGTGGCCCATCTCCAGTTCCAGGGGATCAGATAGACAGACAGACAGACAGAAGAGATAAGGATCGCAGGTCTGCCTGTTCTTTCTTTCTTTCTTTCTTTCTTTCTTTCTTTCTTTCTTTCTTTCTTTCTTTCTTTCTTTCTTATCCTTTTAAAATGTTTATTTATTTATTTATTTATTTATTTATTTATTTATTTATTAGATTTAAGTACACTGTAGCTGTCTTCAGAAACTCAGGAGGAGGGTTTCAGGTTCTGGAGTATCTAAATCCCTCTTATGGACTGCATATGATGTACATTAACATAGCCTCATATATACTTCTAAAAATTTAAAGATGGGTGGGGCCACTGAAAGGGCTCAACAATTAACAGCCTTGTCTCCTCTTCCAGAGAACCTGGGATCAACTACCAGCAACTATATAATGGCCCATCTCCAGTTCCAGGGGATCAGACAGACAGACAGACAGACAGACTAGAATGGCAGGCCTGTCTGGTTTTTCATTCTTTCTTATCCTTTTTAAAACATCTTTCTTTCTTTCTTTCTTTCTTTCTTTCTTTCTTTCTTTCTTTCTTTATTTATTTATTTATTTATTTATTAGATATAAGTACACTGTAGATGTCTTCAGACACTCCAGAAGAGGGTATCAGTTTCTGGAGAATCTAAATCCCTCTTATGGTCTGCATACATTGTACATAAACACAGCCTCACATATACTTAAAAATTTAAAGATGGGTGGGGCCACTGAAAGGGCTCAACAATTAACAGCATTGTCTCCTCTTCCAGAGAACTTGGGATCAACTACCAGCAACTATATGGTGGCCCATCTCTAGTTCCAGGGGATCAGACAGACAGACTGACAGACAGAGATAAGGATGGCAGGCCTACCTGGTCTTTCTTTTCTTCTTATCCTTTTAAAAAAATGTTTATTTATTTATTTATGTATGTATTTATTAGATATAAGTACACAGTAGCTGTCTTCAGACACTCCAGAAGAGGGTGTCAGATTACGGAGAATCTAAATCCCTCTTATGGTCTGCATAAGATGTACATAAACACAGCCTCATATATACTTCTAAAAATTTAAAGATGGGTGGGGCCACTTAAAGGGCTCAACAAATACCAGCATTGTCTCCTCTTCCAGAGAACCTGGGATCAACTACCAGCAAAAATATGGTGGCCCATCTCCAGTTTCAGGGGATCAGATAGACAGATAGACAAACAGACAAGGAAGGCAGGCCTGCTTGGTTTTTATATCTTTCTTATCCTTTTTAAAACATGTTTATTTATTTATTTATGTATTTATTAGATATAAGTACACTCTAGCTGTCTTCAGACACTCCAGAAGAGGGTGTCAGATTCTGAAGAATCTAAATCCCTCTTATGGTCTGCATATGATGTACATAAACACAGCCTCACAAATTCTTCTAAAAATTTAAAGATGGGTGGGGCCACTGAAAGGGCTCAAAAATTAACAGCATTGTCTCCTCTTGCAGAGAAACTGGGATCAACTACCAGCAACTATATGGTGGCCCATCTCCAGTTCCAGGGTATCAGACAGACAGACAGATAGACAGAGATAAGGATGGCAGGCCTGCCTGGTCTTTCTTTCTTTTTTTCTTATCCTTTTTAAAAAATGTTTATTTATTTATTTATTTATTTATTTATTTATTTATTTATTTATTTATTTATTAGATATAAGTACACTGTAGTTGTCTTCAGTCACTCCAGAAGAGGGTGTCAGATTCTGGAGAATATAAATCCCTCTTATGGTCTGCATATGATGTACATAAACACAGCCTCACATATAGTTCTAAAAATTTAAAGATGGGTGGGGTCCCAGAAAGGGCTCAATAATTAACAGCATTGACTCCTCTTCCAGAGAACCTGGGATCAACAATGAGCAACTATATGGTGGCCCATCTTTAGTTCCAGTGGATCAGACAGACAGACAGACAGACAGAGATAAGGATGGCAGGCCTGCCTGGTCTTTCTTTTTTTCTTATCCTTTTTAAAAAATGTTTATTTATTTATGTATGTATATATTTATTTATTTATTTATTTATGCATGTATTTATTTATTTATTTATGTATTTATTAGATATAAGTACAATGTAGCTGTCTTCAGACACTCCAGAAGAGGGTGTCAGATTCTGGAGAATCTAAATCCCTCGTATGGTCTGCATATGATGTACATAAACAGAGCCTCACATATACTTCAAAAAATTTAAAGATGGGTGGGGCTACTGAAAGGGCTCAACAACTAACAGCATTGTCTCCTCTTCCAGAGTACCTGGGATCAACTACCAGCAACTATATGGTGGCCTATCTCCAGTTCCAGGGGATCTGACAGATAGAGAGACAGACAGACAGACAAGGTGGCAAGTCTTCAAACACTCCCCAAGAGGGTGTCAGATTCTGGAGAATCTATATCCCTCTTATGATCTGCATATGATGTACATAAACACAGCCTCACATATACTTCTAAAAACTTAAAGATGGGTGGGGCCACTGAAAGGGCTCAACAATTAACAGCATTGTCTCCTCTTCCAGAGAACCTGGGATCAACTACCAGCAATTATATGGTGGCCCATCTCCAGTTCCGGAGATCAGACAGACAGACAGACAGACAAGGATGGCAGGCCTGCCTGGTCTCTCTTTCTTTATTATCCTTTTTAAAAAATGTTTATTTGGTTATTTATGAATTTATTAGATATAATTACACTGTAGCTGTCTTCAGACACTCCAGAAGAGTGTGTCAGATTCTGGAGAATCTAAATCCCTCTTATGGTCTGCATATTCGGTACATAAACACAGCCTTACATATACTTCTAAAAATTTAAAGATGGGTGGGCAACTGAAAGGGCTCAACAATTAACAGCATTGTCTTCTCTTCTAGAGAACCTGGGATCAACTACCAGCAACTCTATGGTGGCCCATCTCCAGTTCCAGGGGATCAGACAGACAACCAGACAGAGATAAGGATGGCAGGCCTGCCTGGTCTTTCTTTCTTTCTAATCGATTTTAAAAAATGTTTATTTATGTATTTATGTATTTATTAGATATAAGTACACTGTATCCGTCTTAGACACTCCAAAAGACTGTGTCAGATTCTGGAGAATTTAATCCCTCTTATGGTCTGAATATGATGTACATAAACACAGCGTCACATTTACTTCTAAAAATTCAAAGATGGGTGTGGCCACTGAAAGGGCTCAACAATTAACAGCATTGTCTCCTCTTCCAGAGGACCTGGGATCAACTACCAGCAACTATATGGTGGCCCATCTCCAGTTCTAGGGGATCAGACAGACAGACAGACAGAGAGACAGACAGACAGACAAAGATAAGCATGGCAGGCCTGCCTGGTTTTTCTTTCTTTCTTATCCTTTTTAAAAAATGTTTATTTATTTATTTATTTATTTATTTATTTATTTATTTATTATATATAAGAACACTGTAGCTGTCTTCAGACACTCCAGAAGAGGGTGTGAGGTTCTGGATAATCTATATCCCTCTTATGGTCTGCATATGATGTACATAAACACAGCCTCACATATACTTCTAAAAATTTAAAGATGGTTAGGGCCACTGAAAGGGCTCAAAAATTAACAGCATTGTCTCCTCTTCCAGAGAACCTGGGATCAACTACCAGCAACTATATTTTGGCCCATCTCCAGTTCCAGTGGATATGACAGATAGACAGACAGACAGACGGACAGACAAGGTGGCAGGCCTGCCTGGTCTTTCTTTCTTTCTTATCCTTTTTAAAAAAATGTTTATTTATTTATTTATGTATTTATTAGATATAAGTACACTGTAGCTGTCTTCAGACACTCCAGAAGAGGGTGTCAGATTCTGGAGAATCTAAATCACCCTATTGTCTGCATATGAGGTACATAAACAGAGACTCACATATACTTCTAAAAATATAAAGATGGGTGGGACCACTGAAAGGGCTCAACAATTAACAGCATTATCTCCTCTTCCAGAGAACCTGGGATCAACTACCAGCAACTATATGATGGCCCATCTCCAGTTCCAGGGGATCAGAAAGACAGACAGACAGACAGAGAGAGATAAGGATGACAGGCCTGCCTGGTATTTCTTTCTTTCTTATCCTTTTTAAAAAATGTTTATTTATTTATTTATTTATTTATTTATTTATTTATTTATTTATGTATTTATTCGATATAAGTACACTGTAGCTGTCTTCAGACACTCCAGTAGACGGTGTCAGATTCTGGAGAATCTAAATCCTTCTTATGGTCTGCATATGATATACATAAACAGAGACTCACATATACTTCTAAAAATTTAAAGATGGGTGGGACCACTGAAAGGGCTCAACAATTAACAGCATTATCTCCTCTCCAGAGAACCTGGGATCAACTACCATCAACTATATGGTGGCCCATCTCCAGTTCCAGGGGATCAGACAGACAGACAGAGAAACAGACAAGGATAAGGATGGCATGCCTGCCTGGTCTTTCTTTCTTTCTTTCTTATCCATTTTTAAAAATGTTTATTTATTTATTTATTTATTTATTCATTTATTTATGTATTTATTAGATATAAGTATACTGTAGCTGTCTTCAGACACTCCAGAATAGGGTGTCAGAATCTGGAGAATATAAATCCCTCTAATGGTCTGCATATGATGTACAAAAACACAGTCTCACATATACTTTTAAAAATTTAAAGATGGGTGGGGTCCCTGAAAGGGCTCAAAAATTAACAGCATTGACTCCTCTTCCAGAGAACCTGGGATCAACTACCAGCAACTATATGGTGGCCCACCTTTAGTTCCAGGGGATCAGACAGCCAGACAGCCAGACAGAGATAAGGATGGAAGGCCTGCCTGGTCTTTCTTTCTTTCTTATCCTTTTAAAAAAATGTTTATTTATTTATTTATTTATGTATTATTAGATATAAGTACACTGTAGCTGTCTTCAGACACTCCAGTAGAGGGTGTCTGATTATGGAGAATCTAAATCCTCTTATAATCTGCATATGATGTACATAAACACAGCCTCAGGTATACTTCTAAAAATTTAAAGAAGTGTGGGGCCACTAAAACGGCTCAACAATTAACAGCATTATCTCCTCTTCCAGAGAATCTTGGATCAACTACCAGCAACTATATGGTGGCCCATCTCCAGTTCCCGGGGATCAGATAGACAGACAGACAGACAGACAGAGATATGGATGGAAGGCCTGCCTGGACTTTCTTTCTTTCTTATTTTTTTTAAAAAATATTTATTGGTTTATGTATTTATTTATTTATTTATTTATTTATTTATTTATTTATTTATTTATTAGATATAAGTACACTGTAGCTGTCTTCAGACAATCCAGAAGAGGGTGTCAGATTCCTGAGAATCTAAATCCCTCTTATGGTCTGCATATGATGTACATAAACAAAGCCTCACATATACTTCTAAAAATTTAAAGATGGGTGGGGCCACTTAAAGGGCTCAACAAATAACAGCATTGTCTCCTCTTCCAGAGAACCTGGGATCAACTACCAGTAAGTATAAGATGGACCATCTCCAGTTCCAGGGGATCAGACAGACAGATAGACAGACAGAGATAAGGATGGCACTCCTGCCTGGTCTCTCTTTATTTCTTATCCATTTTAAAAAATGTTTATTTATTTATTTATTTATTTATTAGATATAAATACACTGTAGCTGTCTTCAGACACTCCAGAAGAGGGTGTCAGATTCTGATGAATCTAAATCCCTCTTCTGGTCTGCATATGATGTACATAAACACAGCCTCACATACACTTCTAAAAATTTAAAGATGGGTAGGGCCACTGAAAGGGCTCAACAGTAACAGCATTTTCTCCTCTTCCAGAGAACCTGGGATCAACTACCAGCAACTATATGGTGGCCCATCTCCATTTCCGGGGATCAGATAGACAGACAGACAGACAGACAGAGATATGGATGGCATGCCTGCCTGGTCTTTCTTTCTTGCTTATCCTTTTTAAAAAATGTTTATTTATTTATTTATTTATTTATTTATTTATTTATTTATTTATTTATTTATTAGATATAAGTACAATGTAGCTGTTCAGACACTCCAGTAGAGGGTGTCAGATTCTGGAGAATCTAAAACCCTCTTATGGTCTGCATATGATGTACATAAACACAGCCTCACATACACTTCTAAATATTTAAAGATGGGTGGGACCACTGAAAGGTCTCAACAATTAACAGCATTGTCTCCCCTTCCAGAGAACCTGGGATCAACTACCAGCAACTATATGGTGGCCCATATCCAGTATCAGAGGATCAGACAGACAGACAGACAGACAGACAGAGATAAGGATGGCAGGCCTGCCAGGTCTTTCTTTCGTTCTTATCCTTTTTTAAAAATGTTTATTTATTTATTTACTTATTTATTTATTTATTTATTCATTTATTTATTTTTTTATGTATTATTTGATATAAGTACACTGTAGCTGTCTTCAGATACTCCAGTAGAGGGTGTCAGAATCTGGAGAATCTAAACCCCTCTAATGGTCTGCATATGATGTACATAAACAGAGACTCACATATACTTCTAAAAATATAAAGATTGGTGGGGCCACTGAAAGGGCTCAACAATTAACAGCATTGTCTCCTCTTCCAGAGAACCTGGGACCAACTACCAGCAACTATATGGTGGCCCATCTCCAGTTCCAGGGGATCAGACAGACAGAGAGACAGACAGACAGAGATAAGGATGGCAGGCCTGCCTGGTCTTTCTTTCTTTCTTATCCTTTTTAAAAAATGTTTATTTATTTATTTATTTATGTATATATTTATTCGATATAAGTACACTGTAGCTGTCTTCAGACACTCCAGAAGAGGGTGTCAGATTCTGGAGAATCTAAATTCCTCTTATGGTATGCATATGATGTACATAAACAGAGATTCACATACACTTCTAAAAATTTAAAGATGGGTGGGGCCACTTAAAGGGCTCAACAAATAACAGCATTGTCTCCTCTTCCAGAGAACCTGGGATCAACTACCAGCAAGTATATGATGGACCATCTCCAGTTCCAGGGGATCAGACAGACAGATAGACAGACAGAGATAAGGATGGCACTCCTGCCTGGTCTTTCTTTATTTCTTATCCATTTTAAAAAATGTTTATTTATTTATTTATTTATTTATTTATTTATTTATTAGATATAAATACACTGTAGCTGTCTTCAGACACTCCAGAAGAGGGTGTCAGATTCTGGAGAATCTAAATCCCACTTAAGGTCTGCATATGATGTACATTAACACAGCCTCACATACACTTCTAAAAATTTAAGGATGGGTGGGGCGACTGAAAGGGCTCAACAATTAACAGCATTGTCTCCTCTTCCAGAGAACCTGGGATCAACTACCAGCAACTATATGGTGGCCCATCTCCAGTTCCCGGGGATCAGATAGACAGACAGACAGACAGACAGACAGACAGACAGACAGAGATATGGATGGAAGGCCTGCCTGGTCTTTCTTTCTTTCTTATCCTGTTTAAATAATGTTTATTTATTTATTTATTTATTTATTTATTTATTTATTTATTTATTTATTAGATATAAGTACGCAGTAGCTGTCTTCAGACACTCCAGTAGAGGGTGTCAGATTCTGATGAATCTAAATCCCTCTTCTGGTCTGCATATGATGTACATAAACACAGCCTCACATACACTTCTAAAAATTTAAACATGGGTAGGGCCATTGAAAGGGCTCAACAAGCCGGGCGTGGTGGCGCACGCCTTTAATCCCAGCACTCGGGAGGCAGAGGCAGGCGGATTTCTGAGTTCCCGGCTAGCCTGGTCAACAAAGTGAGTTCCAGGACAGCCAGGGCTACACAGAGAAACCCTGTCTCGAAAAAACCAAAAAAAAAAAAAAAAAAAAAAAAAAAGAAAGAAAGAAAGAAAGGGCTCAACATTAACAGCATTGTCTCCTCTTCCAGAGAACCTGGGATCAACTACCAGCAACTATATGGTGGCCCATCTCCAGTTCCAGGGGATCAGATAGACAGACAGACAGACAGACAGAGATATGGATGGCAGGCCTGCCAGGTCTTTCTTTATTTCTTATCCTGTTTAAATAATGTTTATTTATTTATTTATTTATTTATTTATTTATTTATTAGATATAAATACACTGTAGCTGTCTTCAGACACTCCAGTAGAGGGAGTCAGATTCTGGAGAATCTAAATCCTCTTATAATGTGCATATGATGTACATAAACACAGCCTCCAGTATACTTCTAAAAATTTAAAGAAGTGTGGGGCCACTGAAAGGGCTCAACAATTAACAGAATGGTCTCCTCTTCCAGAGAAACTCGGATCAACTACCAGCAACTATATGGTGGCCCATCTCCAGTTCCCGGAGATCAGATAGAAAGACAGACAGACAGAGATATGGATGGTAGGCCTGCCTGGTCTTTCTTTATTTCTTATCCTTTAAAAAAATGTTTATTTATTTATTTATTTATTTATTTATCTATTTATTTATTAGATATCAGTACACTGTAGCTGTCTTCAGATACTCCAGAAGAGGGTGTCAGATTCTGGAGAATCTAAATCCCTTTTATGGTCTGCATATGATGTACATAAACACAGCCTCACATACACTTCTAAATATTTAAAGATGTGTGAGACCACTGAAATGTCTCAACAATTAACAGCATTGTCTCCTCTTCCAGAGAACCTGGGATCAACTACCAGCAACTATATGGTGGCCCATATCCAGTATCAGAGGATCAGACAGACAGACAGACAGACAGACAGAGATAAGGATGGCAGGCCTGCCTGGTCTTTCTTTCTTTCTTATCTTTTTAAAAAATGTTTATTTATTTATTTATATTTATTTAATTATTTATTTTTAATGTATTTATTAGATATAAGTACACAATACTTGTCTTCAGACACTCCAGAAGAGGGTGTCAGATTCTGGAGAATCTAAATCCCTCTTATGGTCTGCATATGATGTACATAAACACAGCCTCTCATATACTTCTAAAAATTTAAATATGGGTGGGGCCACTGAAAGGGATCAACAATTAACAGCATTGTCTCCTCTTCCAGAGAACCTGGGATCAACAACCAGCAATTATATGGTGGCCCATTTCCAGTTCCAGGGGATCAGACAGACACACAGACAGACAGACAGAGATAAGGATGGCAGGCCTGCCTGGTCTTTCTTTCTTTCTTATCATTTTAAAAAAGGTTTATTTATTTATTTATTTATTTATTTATTTATTTATTTATTTATGTATTTATTAGATATAAGTACACTGTAGCTATCTTCAGACACTCCAGAAGAGGCTGTTTGATTCTGTAGAATGTAAATCCCCCTTATGTTCTGCATATGATGTACATAAACACAGCCTCACATATTCTTCTAAAAATTAAAAGATGGTTGGGGCCACTGAAAAGAACCAACAATTAACAGCATTGTCTCCTCTTCCAGAGAACCTGGGATCAACTACCAGCAACTATATGGTGGCCCATCTCCAGTTTCAGGGGATCAGACAGACAAACAGACAGACAGACAGACAGAGATAAGGATGGCAGGCCTGCCTGGTCTTTCTTTCTTTCTTATCCTTTTAAAAAATGTTTATTTATTTATTTATTTATGTATTTTTTATATATAAGTACACTGTAGCTGTCTTCAGACACTCCAGAAGAGGGTGTCAGATTCTGAAGAATCTAAATCCCTCTTATGGTCTGCATATGATGTACATAAACACAGTCTCACATATACTTCTAAAAATTTAAAGATGGGTGGGGTCACTGAAAGGGCTCAACAATTAACAGCATTGTCTCCTCTTCCAGAGAACCTGGGATGAACTACCAGCAACTATATGGTGGCCCATCTCCAGTTCCAGGGGATCAGACAGACAGACAGACAGACAGACAGATATAAGGATGGCAGGCCTGCCTGGTCTTTCTTTCTTTATTATACTGTTGAAAATATGTTTATTTATTTATTTATTTATTTATTTTTTTTATTTATTTATGTATTTATTAGATATAAGACCACTGTAGCTGTCTTCAGACACTTCAGAAGATGTTGTCAGATTCTGGAGAATCTAAATCCCTCTCATGGTCTGCATATGATGTACATAAACACAGACTCACATATACTTCTAAAAATTTAAAGATGTGTGGGGCCACTGAAAGGACTCAACAATTAACAGCATTGTCTCCTCTTCCAGAGAAACTCGGATCAACTACCAGCAACTATATGGTGGCCCATTCCAGTTCCAGGGGATCAGACAGACAGACAGACAGACAGACAGAGATAAGGATGGCAGGCCTGCTGGACTTTCTTTTTTTCTTATCCTTTTTAAAAAATGTTTATTTATTTATTTATTTATTTATTTATTTATTTATTTATTTATTAGATATAAGTACACTGTAGCTGTCCTCAGACACTCCAGAAGAGGGTGTCAGATTCTGGAGAATCTAAATCCCACTTAAGGTCTGCATATGATGTACATTAACACAGCCTCACATACACTTCTAAAAATTTAAGGATGGGTGGGGCGACTGAAAGGGCTCAACAATTAACAGCATTGTCTCCTCTTCCAGAGAACCTGGGATCAACTACCAGCAACTATATGGTGGCCCATCTCCAGTTCCCGGGGATCAGATAGACAGACAGACAGACAGACAGACAGACAGACAGAGATATGGATGGAAGGCCTGCCTGGTCTTTCTTTCTTTCTTATCCTGTTTAAATAATGTTTATTTATTTATTTATTTATTTATTTATTTATTTATTTATTTATTAGATATAAGTACACAGTAGCTGTCTTCAGACACTCCAGTAGAGGGTGTCAGATTCTGATGAATCTAAATCCCTCTTCTGGTCTGCATATGATGTACATAAACACAGCCTCACATACACTTCTAAAAATTTAAACATGGGTAGGGCCATTGAAAGGGCTCAACAAGCCGGGCGTGGTGGCGCACGCCTTTAATCCCAGCACTCGGGAGGCAGAGGCAGGCGGATTTCTGAGTTCCCGGCTAGCCTGGTCAACAAAGTGAGTTCCAGGACAGCCAGGGCTACACAGAGAAACCCTGTCTCGAAAAAACCAAAAAAAAAAAAAAAAAAAAAAAAAAGAAAGAAAGAAAGAAAGGGCTCAACATTAACAGCATTGTCTCCTCTTCCAGAGAACCTGGGATCAACTACCAGCAACTATATGGTGGCCCATCTCCAGTTCCAGGGGATCAGATAGACAGACAGACAGACAGACAGAGATATGGATGGCAGGCCTGCCAGGTCTTTCTTTATTTCTTATCCTGTTTAAATAATGTTTATTTATTTATTTATTTATTTATTTATTTATTTATTTATTAGATATAAATACACTGTAGCTGTCTTCAGACACTCCAGTAGAGGGAGTCAGATTCTGGAGAATCTAAATCCTCTTATAATGTGCATATGATGTACATAAACACAGCCTCAAGTATACTTCTAAAAATTTAAAGAAGTGTGGGGCCACTGAAAGGGCTCAACAATTAACAGAATGGTCTCCTCTTCCAGAGAACCTTGGATCAACTACCAGGAACTATATGGTGGCCCATCTCCAGTTCCCGGAGATCAGATAGAAAGACAGACAGACAGAGATATGGATGGTAGGCCTGCCTGGTCTTTCTTTATTTCTTATCCTTTAAAAAAATGTTTATTTATTTATTTATTTATTTATCTATTTATTTATTAGATATCAGTACACTGTAGCTGTCTTCAGATACTCCAGAAGAGGGTGTCAGATTCTGGAGAATCTAAATCCCTTTTATGGTCTGCATATGATGTACATAAACACAGCCTCACATACACTTCTAAATATTTAAAGATGGGTGAGACCACTGAAATGTCTCAACAATTAACAGCATTGTCTCCTCTTCCAGAGAACCTGGGATCAACTACCAGCAACTATATGGTGGCCCATATCCAGTATCAGAGGATCAGACAGACAGACAGACAGACAGACATAGATAAGGATGGCAGGCCTGCCTGGTCTTTCTTTCTTTCTTATCTTTTTAAAAAATGTTTATTTATTTATTTATATTTATTTAATTATTTATTTTTAATGTATTTATTAGATATAAGTACACAATACTTGTCTTCAGACACTCCAGAAGAGGGTGTCAGATTCTGGAGAATCTAAATCCCTCTTATGGTCTGCATATGATGTACATAAACACAGCCTCTCATATACTTCTAAAAATTTAAATATGGGTGGGGCCACTGAAAGGGATCAACAATTAACAGCATTGTCTCCTCTTCCAGAGAACCTGGGATCAACAACCAGCAATTATATGGTGGCCCATTTCCAGTTCCAGGGGATCAGACAGACACACAGACAGACAGACAGAGATAAGGATGGCAGGCCTGCCTGGTCTTTCTTTCTTTCTTATCATTTTAAAAAAGGTTTATTTATTTATTTATTTATTTATTTATTTATTTATGTATTTATTAGATATAAGTACACTGTAGCTATCTTCAGACACTCCAGAAGAGGCTGTTTGATTCTGTAGAATGTAAATCCCCCTTATGTTGTGCATATGATGTACATAAACACAGCCTCACATATTCTTCTAAAAATTAAAAGATGGTTGGGGCCACTGAAAAGAACCAACAATTAACAGCATTGTCTCCTCTTCCAGAGAACCTGGGATCAACTACCAGCAACTATATGGTGGCCCATCTCCAGTTTCAGGGGATCAGACAGACAAACAGACAGACAGACAGACAGAGATAAGGATGGCAGGCCTGCCTGGTCTTTCTTTCTTTCTTATCCTTTTAAAAAATGTTTATTTATTTATTTATTTATGTATTTTTTATATATAAGTACACTGTAGCTGTCTTCAGACACTCCAGAAGAGGGTGTCAGATTCTGAAGAATCTAAATCCCTCTTCTGGTCTGCATATGATGTACATAAACACAGTCTCACATATACTTCTAAAAATTTAAAGATGGGTGGGGTCACTGAAAGGGCTCAACAATTAACAGCATTGTCTCCTCTTCCAGAGAACCTGGGATGAACTACCAGCAACTATATGGTGGCCCATCTCCAGTTCCAGGGGATCAGACAGACAGACAGACAGACAGATATAAGGATTGCAGGCCTGCCTGGTCTTTCTTTCTTTATTATACTGTTGAAAAAATGTTTATTTATTTATTTATTTATTTATTTATTTTTATTTATTTATGTATTTATTAGATATAAGACCACTGTAGCTGTGTTCAGACACTTCAGAAGATGTTGTCAGATTCTGGAGAATCTAAATCCCTCTCATGGTCTGCATATGATGTACATAAACACAGACTCACATATACTTCTAAAAATTTAAAGATGTGTGGGGCCACTGAAAGGACTCAACAATTAACAGCATTGTCTCCTCTTCCAGAGAAACTCGGATCAACTACCAGCAACTATATGGTGGCCCATTCCAGTTCCAGGGGATCAGACAGACAGACAGACAGACAGACAGAGATAAGGATGGCAGGCCTGCTGGACTTTCTTTTTTTCTTATCCTTTTTAAAAAATGTTTATTTATTTATTTATTTATTTATTTATTTATTTATTTATTAGATATAAGTACACTGTAGCTGTCCTCAGACACTCCAGAAGAGGGTGTCAGATTCTGGAGAATCTAAATCCCTCTTATGGTCTGCATATGATGTACATAAACACAGCCTCTCATATACTTCTAAAAATTTAAATATGGGTGGGGCCACTAAAAGGGATCAACAATTAACAGCATTGTCTCCTCTTCCAGAGAACCTGGGATCAACTACCAGCAACTATATGGTGGCCCATCTGCAGTTCCAGGGGATCAGACAAACAGACAGACAGACAGACAGAGATAAGGATGGCAGGCCTGCCTGGTCTTTCTTTCTTTCTTTCTTATCCTTTAAAAAATGTTTATTTATTTATGTATTTATTATATATAAGTACACTGTAGCTGTCTACAGACACTCCAGAAGAGTGTGTTAGATTCTAGAGAATCTAAATCCCTCTTATGGTCTGTGTATGATGTACATAAACACGGCCTCACATATACTGAGCTGAGGTGTCACAGGCCAACTGCTGGAATTTCTGAGTACCACCTAGAGAGAGAAAAGCTATGCTGTGGTTGTTTAATTTATGTATTTTATTATTTCTATTTGTTGTTTTGTTTTGTTTTATTTGTTTTTAGAGAAGGCCTCAGTCTGTAGCTCTGGCTGACCCAGGACTGCCTACCTGTGTTAATTAGGGTTTCACAGCTGAGAACAGACACCAAGAGCAAGGTAAGGTTTAGAAAACCCGACCTTCAGTGGTGGCTCAAGCTCTTAATGAGAGCACTCTGTAGGCAGAGGCAGTAAGTTTCTGAGTTCGATGCCACCCTGGTGAAAGACATGGTTAGGCAGGGCTAGGGTAGGCTAGGGTAGGCTAGGGTAGGCTAGGGTAGGCTAGGGTAGGCTAGGGTAGGCTAGGGTAGGCTAGGGTAGGCTAGGGTAGGCTAGGGTAGGCTAGGTTAGGCTAGGCCAGGGTGAGAAGAAAGAAAGAAAGAAAGAAAAAGAAAGAAAGAAAAAGAAAGAAGGAAAGAGAAGGAAAGAGAAGGAAAGAGAAGGAAAGAGAAGGAAAGAGAAGGAAAGAGAAGGAAAGAGAAGGAAAGAGAAGGAAAGAGAAGGAAAGAGAAGGAAAGAGAAGGAAAGAGAAGGAAAGAGAAGGAAAGAGAAGGAAAGAGAAGGAAAGAGAAGGAAAGAGAAGGAAAGAGAAGGAAAGAGAAGGAAAGAGAAGGAAAGAGAAGGAAAGAGAAGGAAAGAGAAGGAAAGAGAAGGAAAGAGAAGGAAAGAGAAGGAAAGAGAAGGAAAGAGAAGGAAAGAGAAGGAAAGAGAAGGAAAGAGAAGGAAAGAGAAGGAAAGAGAAGGAAAGAGAAGGAAAGAGAAGGAAAGAGAAGGAAAGAGAAGGAAAGAGAAGGAAAGAGAAGGAAAGAGAAGGAAAGAGAAGGAAAGAGAAGGAAAGAGAAGGAAAGAGAAGGAAAGAGAAGGAAAGAGAAGGAAAGAGAAGGAAAGAGAAGGAAAGAGAAGGAAAGAGAAGGAAAGAGAAGGAAAGAGAAGGAAAGAGAAGGAAAGAGAAGGAAAGAGAAGGAAAGAGAAGGAAAGAGAAGGAAAGAGAAGGAAAGAGAAGGAAAGAGAAGGAAAGAGAAGGAAAGAGAAGGAAAGAGAAGGAAAGAGAAGGAAAGAGAAGGAAAGAGAAGGAAAGAGAAGGAAAGAGAAGGAAAGAGAAGGAAAGAGAAGGAAAGAGAAGGAAAGAGAAGGAAAGAGAAGGAAAGAGAAGGAAAGAGAAGGAAAGAGAAGGAAAGAGAAGGAAAGAGAAGGAAAGAGAAGGAAAGAGAAGGAAAGAGAAGGAAAGAGAAGGAAAGAGAAGGAAAGAGAAGGAAAGAGAAGGAAAGAGAAGGAAAGAGAAGGAAAGAGAAGGAAAGAGAAGGAAAGAGAAGGAAAGAGAAGGAAAGAGAAGGAAAGAGAAGGAAAGAGAAGGAAAGAGAAGGAAAGAGAAGGAAAGAGAAGGAAAGAGAAGGAAAGAGAAGGAAAGAGAAGGAAAGAGAAGGAAAGAGAAGGAAAGAGAAGGAAAGAGAAGGAAAGAGAAGGAAAGAGAAGGAAAGAGAAGGAAAGAGAAGGAAAGAGAAGGAAAGAGAAGGAAAGAGAAGGAAAGAGAAGGAAAGAGAAGGAAAGAGAAGGAAAGAGAAGGAAAGAGAAGGAAAGAGAAGGAAAGAGAAGGAAAGAGAAGGAAAGAGAAGGAAAGAGAAGGAAAGAGAAGGAAAGAGAAGGAAAGAGAAGGAAAGAGAAGGAAAGAGAAGGAAAGAGAAGGAAAGAGAAGGAAAGAGAAGGAAAGAGAAGGAAAGAGAAGGAAAGAGAAGGAAAGAGAAGGAAAGAGAAGGAAAGAGAAGGAAAGAGAAGGAAAGAGAAGGAAAGAGAAGGAAAGAGAAGGAAAGAGAAGGAAAGAGAAGGAAAGAGAAGGAAAGAGAAGGAAAGAGAAGGAAAGAGAAGGAAAGAGAAGGAAAGAGAAGGAAAGAGAAGGAAAGAGAAGGAAAGAGAAGGAAAGAGAAGGAAAGAGAAGGAAAGAGAAGGAAAGAGAAGGAAAGAGAAGGAAAGAGAAGGAAAGAGAAGGAAAGAGAAGGAAAGAGAAGGAAAGAGAAGGAAAGAGAAGGAAAGAGAAGGAAAGAGAAGGAAAGAGAAGGAAAGAGAAGGAAAGAGAAGGAAAGAGAAGGAAAGAGAAGGAAAGAGAAGGAAAGAGAAGGAAAGAGAAGGAAAGAGAAGGAAAGAGAAGGAAAGAGAAGGAAAGAGAAGGAAAGAGAAGGAAAGAGAAGGAAAGAGAAGGAAAGAGAAGGAAAGAGAAGGAAAGAGAAGGAAAGAGAAGGAAAGAGAAGGAAAGAGAAGGAAAGAGAAGGAAAGAGAAGGAAAGAGAAGGAAAGAGAAGGAAAGAGAAGGAAAGAGAAGGAAAGAGAAGGAAAGAGAAGGAAAGAGAAGGAAAGAGAAGGAAAGAGAAGGAAAGAGAAGGAAAGAGAAGGAAAGAGAAGGAAAGAGAAGGAAAGAGAAGGAAAGAGAAGGAAAGAGAAGGAAAGAGAAGGAAAGAGAAGGAAAGAGAAGGAAAGAGAAGGAAAGAGAAGGAAAGAGAAGGAAAGAGAAGGAAAGAGAAGGAAAGAGAAGGAAAGAGAAGGAAAGAGAAGGAAAGAGAAGGAAAGAGAAGGAAAGAGAAGGAAAGAGAAGGAAAGAGAAGGAAAGAGAAGGAAAGAGAAGGAAAGAGAAGGAAAGAGAAGGAAAGAGAAGGAAAGAGAAGGAAAGAGAAGGAAAGAGAAGGAAAGAGAAGGAAAGAGAAGGAAAGAGAAGGAAAGAGAAGGAAAGAGAAGGAAAGAGAAGGAAAGAGAAGGAAAGAGAAGGAAAGAGAAGGAAAGAGAAGGAAAGAGAAGGAAAGAGAAGGAAAGAGAAGGAAAGAGAAGGAAAGAGAAGGAAAGAGAAGGAAAGAGAAGGAAAGAGAAGGAAAGAGAAGGAAAGAGAGAAAGAGAGAAAGAAAAAGGTTTTATAAAAAGTGTTAAAGTTTTTAAAAATTAAAAAAAAAATACCAGATCAACATCACACAGCATTGGCTGTCTTCAGGTGTATCCTTTCAGCCTCCAAAACAAAAAGCAATGGCTGGCTGTCTTCAGGTGTATCCTATTCTCCAGTCTTATTTCCAACCTAAGAGCTGGGCTGAGCTGCCTCATTATGTAATTGCAAACCTTCCTTGGTTTGTCTTTTCCATTTCTAAGACTAACAGGCCTTTTTCTATTTAGAGAATATGCTCATGACTGTACTTTAGATATAGTAAATATAACTGTTGCTTATAAAACTTGTTTTCTAGGAATTTTTAAAGGGCAATGGCAGAGTTTATTTTTTAAAAATATTTTGCATTTATTTATTTGTGTGAGTGATGAAGCTCAGGTCTTCAAACTCGTCAGGAGGTATGATTACCTCCCCTCTCTCTCAACCCCTCTCTCTCCTCTCTCAATGATTGTGTAAGAATGTTTTGCATGTGTATGCTGTGCCCACAGACTCCAGAACAGAGTATTAGATCCCCTGGAACTGGAGATGGGCCACCATATATAATACTGGTAATTGAGCCCAGGTTCTCTGGAAGAGGAGACAATGCTCTTAATTGTTGAGCCCTCTCTGTAGCCACATCTTTCTTTCTTTTTTTTTTTTTTTTTGAGTATATGTGAGGCTGTGTTTATATACATCATATGCAGACAATAAGAATGATTTAGATTCTTCAGAATCTGACACCCTCTTCTGGACTGTCTGAAGATAGCTACAGCATACTTAAATATAATAAATAAATAAATCTTTAAAAAGAAAAGGAAAAGTAAAAAAGAAAGAACAGGCCTGCCATATGCATGTTCATAGAGGAAAATGGAAGAGACCCCAATCTAACCTCAGCAGGGTGCTTCCTTCTGGATGGTAGCTCACAGTTTCATCCCAGCAAGACAGGCAAATCACTGAGTTCAAGGACAGTAAGGTTCAGGACAGCCAAGGTTAGGAAGGAAAAGGGTCTATGTTGAGAATACAAACCTACAAAACAACAACTAGGAAAAAGAAGTGACAGTGTAACTTGGGGTAGGGTACCAACAAGAGAAAGCTTTCTGTTACCACTTACAAACACCAGTAGCCTTGCACCCTTCTGCCCAGGTCCCTGCCTTCCTTTCTAGGAATTCTAAGGATGCCAGGGTGTGGGGGAATCCAGATTAACTTTTTAATAACAAAGACTTGGTCTTTGATGTCTATAGGAAGCCCTTCTCAGTGCCTTTAACTACCACTGAACTTACAGGGCTGTGACTCAACTGTAACAAGGAACAGAGCTAAGAACCTGCAGCCTTTGAAAACAACTATTTTTTTAAAGTGGGGGACACAAATCAGCAGTAGAACCCCTCAGGTTCAGCCATAATACTTGTTAGGGAAACAGCCTCAATGTCCGGAGCTGAGGTCTCATGGGTGAACTGCTTCAAACTCTGAGTATCATTGAAAGAAAGAAAAGATATCATGTGGTTTCTTAATTTATTTATTTTATTATTTCTATTTTTTTGTTTTCTTTTGTTTTGTTTTAGAAAAGGCCTCAGTCTGTAGCTATGGCTGACCTAGGACAGACTACATGTGTTAATTAGGGTTTCACAGCTGAGAAACAGACCATACCTATGTAAGACTTAGAAAACCCAACAGTCAGTGGTGGCTCGAGCTCTTAATGAGAGCACTCTGGAGGCAGAGGCAGTCAGTTTCTGAGTTCGAGGCCAGCCTGGTTAAAGACAGGGATAGGCAGGGCTAGGCAAGGCAGGGCTGGGCTAGGCTAGGCTAGGCAAGGGGCTGGGCTAGGCAAGGCAAGGGGCTAGGCTAGGCAACGCAAGGGGCTAGGCAAGACAGACAGACAGAGAGAAACACAGACAAGGATGGAAGCCTGCCTGGTTTTTCTTTCTTTCTTATCCCTTTTAAAAAATGTATATTTATTTATTTATTTATTTATTTATTTATTTATTTATTTATGTATTTATTAGATATAAGTACACTGTAGCTGTCTTCAGACACTCCAGAAGAGGGTTTCAGATTCTGGAGAATCTATATCCCTCTTATGGTCTGCATATGATGTACATAAACACAGACTCACATATACTTCTAAAAATTTAAAGATGAGTAGGACCACTGAAAGAGCTCAACAATTAACAGCATTGTCTCCTCTTCCAGAGAACCTGGGATCAACTACCAGCAACTATATGGTGGCCCATCTCCAGTTCCAGGGGATCAGACAGACAGACAGAGATACAGACAGATAGAGTTAAGGATGGCAAGCCTACCTGGTCTTTCATTCTTTCTTATCCTTTTAAAAAATGTTTATTTATTTATTTATTTATTTATTTATTTATTTATTCGATATAAGTACACTGTAGCTCTCTTCAGACACTCCAGAAGAGGGTGTCAGATTCTGGAGAATCTAAATCCCTCTTATGGTCTGCATATGATGTACATGAACACAGCCTCACATATACTTATAAAAATTTAAAGATGGGTGGGGCCACTGAAAGGGCTCAAAAATTAACAGCATTGTCTCCTCTTCCAGAGAACCTGGGATCAACTACCAGCAACTATATGGTGGCCCATCTCCAGTTCCAGGCGATCAGACAGACAGACAGACATACAGACAAGGATGGCAGGCCTTCCTGGTTTTTATTTCTTTCTTATCCGTTTAAAAAGGTTTATTTATTTATTTATGAATTTATTATATATAAGTACACTGTAGCTGTCTTCAGACACTCAGGAAGAGGGTGTCAGATTCTGGAGAATCTAAGTCCCTCTTATGATATGCATATGATGTACATAAAAACAGCTTCACATTTATTTCTAAAAATTTAAAGATGGGTGGGGCCACTGTGAGGGCTCAACAATTAACAGCATTGTCTCCTCTTCCAGAGAACCTGGGATCAACTACCAGCAACTATATGGTGGCCCATCTCCAGATCCAGGGGATCAGAGAGACAGACAGACAGACAGACAGACAAGGATGGCAGGCCTGCCTGGTTTTTCTTTCTTTCTTATCCTTTTTAAAACATGTTTATTTATTTATTTATGTATTTATTAGATATAAGTACACTGTAGCTCTCTTCAGACACTCCAGAAGAGGGTATCAGATTCTGGAGAATATAAATCCCTCTTATGGTCTACATACAATGTACATAAACACAGCCTCACATATACTTCTAAAAATTTAAAGATGGGCGGGGCAACTGAGAGGGCTCAACAATTAACAGCATTGTCTCTTCTTCCAGAGAATCTGGGATCAACTACCAGCAACTATATGGTGACCCATCTCCAGTTCCAGGGGATCAGATAGACATACAGACAGACAGACATACAGACAGACAGAGATAAGGATGGCAGGCCTGCCTGGTCTTTCTTTCTTTCTTATCCTTTTTAAAAATTGTTTATTAATTTACGTATGTATTTATTAGATATAAGTACACTGTAGCTGTCTTCAAACTCTCCCGAAGAAGGTGTCAGATTCTGGAGAATCTATATCCCTCTTAAGGTCTGCATATGATGTACATAAACACAGCCTCACATATACTTCTAAAAATTTAAAGATGGGTGGGGCCACTTAAAGGGCTCAACAATTAACAGCATTGTCTCCTCTTCCAGAGAACCTGGGATGAACTACCAGCAACTATATGGTGGCCCATCTCCAGTTCCAGGGGATCAGACAGACAGACAGACAGACAGAGATAAGGATGGCAGGCGTGCCTTGTCTTTCTTTCTTTATTATACTGTTGAAAAATTGTTTATTTATTTATTTATTTATTTATTTGTATTTATGTATTTATTAGATATAAGTACACTGTAGCTGTCTTCAGACACTTCAGAAGATGTTGTCAGATTCTGGAGAATCTAAATCCCTCTTATGGTCTGCATATGAT